>NC_086103.1:100568683-100893961 GCF_963921235.1 Mobula hypostoma | reverse complement strand
AAAAGTCCCTCAAAATAAGCTGGTCCAGAACATATGTTATCCAGGATGGATTAGCTAAATAGAATATTCAGACCTTGATCTATTAAATTAAACAATCTGGAGGTGGATGAGACTGCAGATGCTGCAATCTGGAGCAAAAAAAAACACAAACTGTTGGAGCAACTTGGCAAATCAAGCAACTATCATGATGATAAAGCATTATTTGGTTGAAGTTCATACAGCAGGAACTGATAAATACATCCCTGAAGACTCCTCCTCTCCAGAGTGTACAAAGGAAAGGCTTATAAATATGTTAATGCCACAAGGCTCAATTTATACCTTGGAACCTATGCACATCAAATTTTGTAGCAGAAGAACCTCCTTGGCTCATACCCAGCACCAACTTGAATGTGCTTGAAAGAAGTTCAAGGCTTGGCTCTCTTATCTCAACCGCAGAAATAACAATGCACTTAATCTCTTCACATCAAACAGAAGTGTTTGAAGTCTGTCCATTGGAACATTCAAATGCACTAATTCAAAACAAGACAAGCATAAAACTGCTCCAGTGTTTAAGGTGACAGTGTTTTTGATTGTTACCAATTTGGCCCCTTTTACAGTGTGATGATATTTATATGCAAAACCATGTCTTAACTAATGTTATGTAGGTCACCAACGCTCTTGATATACTGGGAAACTGAGCTGTTGAGTTATTAAACAATTTAATGAGTTGATCACAAGCAAGAGAAAATCTGCAGATGCTGAAAATTCAAACCACACACAAAAAAAGCTGGAGGAATTCAGCAGGCCAGGTAGCATCTATGAAAAGGTGCCTTCCACAGATGCTACCTGGCCTGCTGAGTTCCTCCAGCATTGTGTGTGTGTTAACGAGTTAATGAAATTTTTAATTGCATTGTTATACAATAATAGAATGCCAGTTTTTTCAATATTTGTTCCATCATCACACATGGCAGAGAACTCAGTCATGTTCTCTTGATGTTCTCATATTGCGTCTGCTGGGTACTGTTAGATAGCCTGCATAAACAGATGGACTTCCAACTGTTTTGAACTACTGTTCATCTCTGAGGGACTTAGAATGGTTGGGAACACTATCCTAATGTTACATAACAGTCATTTATATATCAAAATGCTGCAGTATTATGATAAACTATTGCTATGGACACATTTGAAGAATACTTCGGTTGTGATTTAACATTCAACCATTTTGTGCTTTTTGATATTTGCTAAACAATTCCTCATATCTTTTTAGAATCTCCTTGCATTAAATATTTTTCATTTTATTCAGATAATGCTGTCATTCCTTATCTAATTCAATGACTTTTAAAGAAGATGCTTTGAAACTTTTGTAACCTGTCAATTATTTATACTCTTCCTTACGTATCATTTAGACACAGTTACATAAAGCCAACTACTAAGTGAAAATAAATAGCAAGAACATTTGGAATCTGGCAAAGGTTCAGTGGGAATTAAAAGCATTGATTGATGTTGGTGTTTTGTACCAATTAAGTAATTCTAAGATTCTCAAAGTTATTCGTTGATTTTCATGGTTAATTCAGACTATTGATTAATTTATTATGGAGCTCCATTAGTTAATTAGTGAAGCACTGACAGATCGCTGATAGCTGCAGCGAGCTTCATGACACAACATTAATTTGTCCTTGGTTTAACTCCTTCAGCTGAAATATCTTACTGTTTACTTCTGCTTTTTCTGTTGTCCACAGACTTCAGGAAAACCAAAACATCAAACACTGTGGATGCCGGAATATAAAGCAAAACACATGTGCTGGAAGAACTCTATTTCTGAAACTTCTCTCCATTTTCTTTGTCTTTCAGTCTCCATCTCAGGAACTAACCATCCATTGTTATCTGCTATAAATCAACAAGCTTCCACAGCTACCCAGACTGAACCTTCTCCCACTCTATCTTTGGAAAGAACACCACCCCTTTCTTTCAGTGTCTTTGTTTCCATTCCAGAGCATTAGAAAATCTCTCCTTCTTCAGGAAACATGACTTCTCCTCTATCATATTTGATGGAATTTTCACATGCAGTTCCTACATAAATTCTCCTTCCTCTCCTAAACAGTACAGAGATAGAGTTTCCTTGGTTCTCATCTTGACCCACTAGACACCTTCTCCAGTATATCATCCTTCACCACTTCCGCCAACTCCAATGGGATCCCTTCAATGGCCACATCTTCCCATCCCCGTACTGTATGATCATTTATTCTTTCCCCTGTAACCCTTCATGTGCCTTGTTACTTTCCCCTGTCTCTTCACCTCTTTTATTACCTGCATCCAGGAACAAAATAGCTTTTCTCATTAAGGCAGACATTCACATGACTGCCTTCAACATAATCTACTGCATTTGATTCTTGTGGTACTGATGTCATCCTTTGCATCAGCAAGGCAAGCGTAGACCAGACGACTGTTCAACAAATCACTGTGTTCTTTCCCCAAAGAGCATCATGAGATTCCAGTTACATGTCACCTTAACACCCCTTCCCTTCCCAAATGGATCTGTCTGTCCTTTGCTTTCTCCACTGCCACAGTGATGGTAAATACAAAATAGCAGAACAGCACCCCCCTTATACTTCCCTTGGCTAGCCTGTAGTCCAATGGTATGAATGTTCAATTTTCCATTCCTAATTTCATATTATCCACAGACTTATAGATTAAGCCTGTGCATTTGCATCCAAATTATTAATACAAATATTGAAATAAATATGATTATTAATTTATAATTGAAAAGGGATTTATTATATAGTAAGTCACTGTGTTGTGTCTATATACGTAAAATAAATGTACTAGCACAAATCCCTGCAGCATGTTAGTAGATGCCTAAGGGAAGGTCCAGAATTGCATCTTTCTGAGAGGAACATTTTATATTGACTCAAGAAAGATTCCCACACACAGTTCACAAATTCTGTTCCATCCATCCAACACTACACTTTGGGTAGTCCGGACAATACTGGTTCAAATTCAATGCATCCCTCTTATAGAGGTCACCACCTTCCTTGGAAGAAATCAGAATGGTCCAACAATTAGAATCCCTGTGCAATAATACTATTTTGAGACCAACAATTAAAAACAAATCCACTGTTATAAAAAAGCAAAGGAGCGGGAAATTGATCTAAGAGCGATAAAGCAAAATCAGTGGATATCCAAGTCCAGGAGGTTGTCATAAACCTAAGATGTTTAATGATTAATGTTGGAAAGTTCAGTTCTTGGTGAGGATTAATCATTGGCCAAAAATCAATCTGAATTTGAATCAAGTGTACTGTTTTATTTGAGATGCGCAAATAAATGTAAATATCCATGCACGATAGTTCGATAAGCAAACTACACCAACTCAAAAGCTGCATGGCTGTAGAAGTCTGGTTATTAAATTATAATTGTTAATCCAACATGTAGAGTCCATTTAAGGGAACATTTTAATTGTGAGTGAAGCAAGATACATTTTAAAATACTCTCAATGCCTACATCTAATTATATTTTAATAATATAACAAGCAATGAGATGCTTGGAAACAGCATCCATCCTTTAATAATGAATGAATCTTTCTCAGAAAGAGCAGGATATGGCATGTCTATGCAATTAACTGTTGAATTATCCATGTTTTAAATATATCCTAAAACAAGGAGTGAGTCATATCTTAGATTACTCTGAGATGTCGGTAAAATAAGAGTAATATTTTGTTTTCTGTTTGTGAAATCGGGGGATATAACTGGATTATCAAGAGTTTGCTCTATACACCAGCCTTATCATTCCACCCACTACCTCTATGGTGGGTCATTCTTACCTGATCCTCTACCCTCATTCGGATAAGATACCCTATGATTTGGATATTAATTTAGACACTGAATTGCGATCCTGAAGGGATCTTGCTGGTGATTCCCTAGTCAATGTCTAATGGCAGTAGTACTTTGCCTCCTGTCCTCCTATTGACTTTTCCAAAGCAGCAGTCCTTTACTGCACCAATCAAATTGAGTGCACCTCACAGTGTCACCATACTTTTAAGTGCCTCTTGTTATTTCAGAAGAATGACCATGTTGTTTAAAATAAATTTCATCATCATATTAAAATAAATTTCATCATCTACTTCAGAGAAGATCAAATGCACAGCTTTCGATGAGTTTATTGTACCTATTGGAACAGTAGTATAGTACATTCAAGAAGAGATTATTCTGAGTGCACCAACCAATTTGACATTCTGCAATACTGGAAGAGCTGACTACAATACCCAAACCCCACAATTGTTGGAGCAGTTTCAAGGATGGACTTCGTCATAGCATCAGTCAAGGCCTTCCTATCTTTCAGGACCTCACCCCTGCATTGTAACACATTTAAAGCAAGCAAACCTGGTACTCTGTGTCCCACATTAGATGATTTCAAGAGAACCACTGTTGCAATCAACAGGGTTACTCGACTGAAATCTGCACTGATGACTCAGTCTAATGATTCAGATAACAATGCAAGTGAGAAGCTTGCAATTGGGTGGGAGGGAAAAGAAGTTCCTTATAATATTTTTTTTACTTCGAAAATTCAATCCATCATACACTCCAACCCTGCAATAATTCCTGCTTGTTGAAAAGGAATTCCGAGGTGCTTCCGGAATTTACACATATTGATGTGTTGCATCAGTTTATAAACCTTGAATAAATGAAACTTTAGATTGCACACAAAAGTCATTGCACGCAAAACTCATTGTACGGAGATGCGTTCTTTTTTCTGAGGTCTCCTTTTAATTGCCAATATGTACATCTCATTGAATAGTTGGTTTAGAACAACACAAATATAAGATTTTTATGTACATGATTAAACATTAAAGGATGCTTGCTAAGTACCCAATATTAACTCATTACTTAACTTTGGTGATAAGCACTGAAGTCATGTTATATTTTAGACAGGGGATATAAGACCAGAAGACATAGGAGCAGAATTAGGCCAGATGAGCTCCATATGGTCCATCAAGTCTGCTCTGCAATTCAATCATTAGGTGCTGAGGTAAATTTGTTAAATATGTATCATTTGGATTTTTTTTAATAGTGTTACGTACCCCGTAACTGGGTTGCCAAACCAGCAGAAATGGATCACTCAGTTGGAGTCTGGAGTACTAGGACTAAGAAAGTTTTATTAAAGAAACAAGCAACACATTAATCGAAAGGATAATAAATGCAACAGTTCAGCGATGATAAACGCACATGTGCACAGAATTAAGATAACCGCATCAATCAAGCTCTATCGTTGTCTAGGGGTAAATGACCAATTTCAAAATGACTCAAAGTTCAGTCCAGTTTGTAGTTCAGTTCGCAGTAATCGTTGTCATGGCGATGGACAAGGTGGGGAAGAGAGACATAGAATAGGAACAACTGATCATTCAGAACAGCTTCACTCACAGACCAGCGGGATGGCTCACAAGCAGCATTTGGGCGGGTCCTTGGTGATGTCACCTGAGGTCACCGACTGTGACCCCTCCTCCAGATGCGGTCAATCCTCTGCAGTGAACCCGGCACCCAGGCAAGGGCGGACACACACCGGGTTCCCGCTGATCGTACCTTTCCACCCTTGTCGTTGTCTGGCACTTCTCACCCACTCGTGAGAAGCGCACCGCTTCCAGGGTCTCGTTACCTCGGGTGGCGTGTGTGTCTGTCTTAGCGAACCTGTCCCTTTTTATCCCCCTGCTGGGGTATCGCCTGTCCATCACTTCAAACAGTTCAGGGTTCAAAGGGGGGAGCCGCTCCAGACAGCTCTTCCTCCCACATCCCTTCATTACACATCTCCAGACGCTGCTCCATTGTTCCTTATCTCTCCTTCCCCTGAGGGCAGGTGGCAGACCAACTGCTGATGCCACTGATGCTAGCCCAGGCCAGCAAACATCTTAATTTTATGTGTATTCTCGTAACACTTCCCCCCTTTAAGGATTTTTACCGGGAGGTAAAAATTACAAACATGACTACATTATCTGATACATACACAATATACATCTTTAACAGTTATTTAGCTAATACAGAGAATTTGAAGCTGTCAACACCTTGACAGACAGTCATCACATTTTCTGTTCCTTTTACACGTGTTATTAATAATCCCTTAGACCAGGCTCCAACTCAGCAAACTTCATAGTGGCCAAAAACACTGATGAATTGCGACCAATGTAACCTCTCATTTGGTTTTGTCCCGGACCACAACAACAAGGGTCGTCCCATTCCGACTCAATTTTCCCTCGCAAGGGCTTAGTAGGAGGGGGACGGGTATTGACCGCAGAGTTATTGCAAAACTTCCTGCAGTACCCCACCATCTCCAAAAGCCTTCTGAGGGCCCTCTTGTCTGTCGGGGTTGGGAGGTCAGCGATAGCCTGCACTGTAGCTTGCATCACTGCCAGCTGCCCCTGTGTCACCACAATTCCCAGGTAAGTGACATTCGTGTGGCCGAATTCATTTTTTCCAAGGTTCACTATCAAGCTGGCTTCAGACAGCCGTGTTAAATTGCCAATACACACCTCTGTGTTCATCAGCCCTTTAGTCACTGAATTACTCAAAAAATATGGGTGTTGTTTACTTGGCTGCCCTATTGTAACAGACATAACCCAACGTCCCAGTTCTTTGCATTTCCTCGGGACAATCAAACACATGGGTGCGAGTCGTTTAATTACTCCTTCGGGGATTAAGGGAGAGACCTTATCAGTAGACCTGGCCAAAACAATAGCCTTCTCCCATCTGACCGATCCCATCCTAATCTTTTCAAAATGGTTTTTTTCTCTTAGCAGGGGGCCCCTAGCTTCATTGATTTCCACGCTAACACCGACTAGGTTTGTTAGCATATCAAAAGCCGGTGACCGTCTCAGTTCGCGTCGGTCATGATCAATAACATTTTTCCCCCTGGGCAGCCGGTAACTCTCTTTCATGATTCCACCAACTGTTTCCTCCAGCACCGCAAAATGTCCACCGGGGGGTACCTCGTGGGCCATGTTAAAAACCTCATCCCCATAACTCTTTTGCACCACCCCCCATTCCTCATCTGCGGGTACTGTACTTGATTTCCCTTTCTTCCTTAGCACTTCCTCCTCCGCACAATAGCTTGTCAAGGCTGTGTCAGAGAGAGCGGTCTCGGCAAAAACCATCAGCCCCTCGTCTCGCTCCTGCGTCTGCACAAATTCTTTCCTGGCTACTGCTACGTCCGTCCCAGCTCCCTCACTACCTCTTATCTCACTACACCCTGTCTCATACAAGGTTGGCAGAAATGTTTCAGCCAAATTCACCATCGCGGGCGGGGCCTCCATGCTGGCAGGCTGACCCGTCAATCTCACGACTGGGAACACGATTCCTCCGGCGATGTCATTACCGAGCAAGACTTCCACGTCTTTCATCGGTAATTCGGACCTCACCCCGATCGTGACTAGTCCAGAGACCAGGTTGCTCTGTAAATGTATCTGGTGCAAAGGGACTGACTCTGTCCCTTCCCCAACACCTTTGACCTCTACCTCCCCAATCTGGGTCTCTGAGCTAAACTCTAATACACTCTTCAGTATTAGTGACTGACACGCTCCCGTGTCTCTCCAGATCCGCACTGGAACTGGTTTTAACCTCTCCTTCACTGACACCAGTCCGGCCGAGATAAACCTCTCGCGCCCTTCCTGGACTTTTTCAGACCTGTCCTTCCCTAGCGGTTCGCTTAACAGCTCAATACAGCCATTCAAAATTTCCGCTTTTCCTTTCCCCGTCTCCTTCCTTGGGGCAAAGCACCTGGACGCAAAGTGTCCGACTTTCCCACAATTATAACAGACGACCCCAGGAGACTTCCTACCAGACTGCTCCCGGTCTACCTTATCCTTTTCACTAGTCCCCGGCTTACTTTCTGACTTTTCCGGTGGACTCTCCCCGCCGTCCTGACTACCCTTCTGGTAGCCTTTACTCGGGGCAACCTTCATTTTATGCGTCAACGCATACTCATCCGCTAACTTAGCAGTTGCGGCTAACGTGGCTGCCTCTTTCTCATCGAGGTAGGGTCTCATACCCTCAGGGACACAACCTTTAAACTGCTCAATCAGAATCAGCTGCAGCAGTCTGTCATAATCCCCCTCTACCCCTTTCGAGGCGCACCAACGCTCACAATATGTTTGCATCTCACGAGCAAACTCCAAATACGTGCGGTCCCACCGCTTCCTCGCATTCCGGAACCTCTGCCGGTATGCCTCCGGGAGCAACTCATAAATCCCGAGGATGGCCTCCTTCACCACCTCATACTTCTGGGCATCTTCCGCGGATAAGGCGGAGTAAGCTTGTTGGGCCTTCCCTTTCAGTACACTCTGAAGTAAGACAACCCACTTATCCCTCGGCCAGTCCTGACTTATAGCTACTTTTTCGAAGTGGAGAAAGTACCGATCCACATCGGTATCGTCAAATGGGGGAACCAGCCTAACCTCCTGGGTCGCCCGGAACCCTCCACCTTGGTTCGGCACGAGCCCCTGCTCGGCCCTTATCTTTAACTTCTCCAGCTCAAATTCCCTTTCCCTCTGTTTCTCCTCTCTCTCCAACTGTCTGTCCCTCTCTCTCTCTTCTCTCTCCAACTGTCTGTCCCTCTCTCTCTCTTCTCTCTCCAACTGTCTGTCCCTCTCCTGCCTTTCTACCTCTCTCTCTTTCTCCTGCCTTTCTAACTCTCTCTCTTTCTCCTGCCTTTCTAACTCTCTCTCTTTCTCCTGCCTTTCTAACTGCCGTACCCGGAACTCGTGCTCGAGTCTCAGTTTTTCAAGCTGTACCTGTACCGCGTCTCCAGCAGGTTTTTCAATAGACACCTCCCCCAGCTCACCTTGGGGAAACACACCTTTAGATACATAGTGCTCTACAATAGCTCTGTGTATCTCCTCTCTCCTCATTGTCGACTTCACCTTAGCAAGATTCACCCGTTTTGCCACAGCTATCAATTCCGATTTCCTGGCATCCTCTAATGCCTCCAAGGTCGGCGCCTTTATAAATTCCTCAACCTCCATTTCTGCTGTTTGTCTTTTCTTTCTTTCGGGAATTTTAACCCAATCAATTTACTCCGTCCCAAATTTAGCGTTCAAAATCGCGGACGAGAACCCCACTTATGTTACGTACCCCGTAACTGGGTTGCCAAACCAGCAGAAATGGATCACTCAGTTGGAGTCTGGAGTACTAGGACTAAGAAAGTTTTATTAAAGAAACAAGCAACACATTAATCGAAAGGATAATAAATGCAACAGTTCAGCGATGATAAACGCACATGTGCACAGAATTAAGATAACCGCATCAATCAAGCTCTATCGTTGTCTAGGGGTAAATGACCAATTTCAAAATGACTCAAAGTTCAGTCCAGTTTGTAGTTCAGTTCGCAGTAATCGTTGTCATGGCGATGGACAAGGTGGGGAAGAGAGACATAGAATAGGAACAACTCATCATTCAGCACAGCTTCACTCACAGACCAGCGGGATGGCTCACAAACAGCATTTGGGCGGGTCCTTGGTGATGTCACCTGAGGTCACCGACTGTGACCCCTCCTCCAGATGCGGTCGATCCTCTGCAGTGAACCCGGCACCCAGGCAAGGGCGGACACACACCGGGTTCCCGCTGATCGTACCTTTCCACCCTTGTCGTTGTCTGGCACTTCTCACCCACTCGTGAGAGGCGCACCGCTTCCAGGGTCTCGTTACCTCGGGTGGCGTGTGTGTCTGTCTTAGCGAACCTGTCCCTTTTTATCCCCCTGCTGGGGTATCGCCTGTCCATCACTTCAAACAGTTCAGGGTTCAAAGGGGGGAGCCGCTCCAGACAGCTCTTCCTCCCACATCCCTTCATTACACATCTCCAGACGCTGCTCCATTGTTCCTTATCTCTCCTTCCCCTGAGGGCAGGTGGCAGACCAACTGCTGATGCCACTGATGCTAGCCCAGGCCAGCAAACATCTTAATTTTATGTGTATTCTCGTAACAATAGATATGACAAATCTTACAAGGTTATTGAATTTAGGACTTACTTTCTTTTGTTGACTGTACTTCTCCTGGAGTTGGTGGAGAGAGAAAATCAGGTCCACAGTTGATCTTCCAGGACAGAGGCCACTCTGTGAATCAGAATAGATACTTTCAGCCAACTTCTGCTCGCGGACCAAGAAGACTCGGGGAAAGACATCGCCAACAACATTCAAGAGGGAGATGCTCCTGTAGTTGTTACAGTCATTTCTCTCACCTTTGTTTTTGTGGAGGGTAATGATCCTGGTGTACCTCATCTCCGGTGGTACAGCTCCCTTCCGCAAGCACTGATAGAGGACTTCATGCAGCAAGTGCAGTAGAGTAGTCAGGCAATGCTTGATCAGGTCTGGGAGAATCCAATTGTTGCCCGATGCCTTCCCAGAGACCAAGCTGCTGATGTCCTTGCTTAGCTCCTCTAGAGTCAGTTTTGCCTCCAATTCTTCCATTGTTGATAGGCACTCAATGGTGAATGGAGTCCAGGACTGAAGTGGTGACAGTGTTCACTCTGGAGTAGAGTTGTGTTTATTGTCCTCACGAAGCTGTTTGACTTGGTCAGCAGAGAATGACTTTTTCAGCTCCAGTCTAAGTAAGGTTGCATGAAGTCCTCTGTCAGAGCATGTTCAGATCCTTTCACAACAACAGGAAGGGGACTGTGCAGTACAACAGCAGCTCTTCAAAGCCCTTTGACATAAGCAGTGGCATTAAGCAAGGCCGTGTTCTCACTCCAATGCTCTTCAGGATCGTCTTTGCTCTTCTCCTGAGGCACGCATTTGAGAGGAACTACTTCCAAACTTGGGCTAGCGGTGGTGTAGTGGCATCTGCACTGGACTGTGAGGCGGATAGTCCTGAACTTCCATCCTGGCCACATCCCAACCTAGACAGCAGCACTATCTGTGTGGATGAAAGTCCAGGCAATCTACTTCAATTTCATGCCTCAAAATCCCTATGGAAAGCTACACTATCCATAGGGTCACCATGAGAAGATGATGACTCACTGGCACTCAACAACAACAACCTCCAAACTAGATCACCGTGAGAAGATGATGACTCACTGGCACTCAACAACAACAACCTCCAAACTAGATCAGGTGACAGGGTTTTGGGACAGGTTGTTCTCTGGCAATGATGTGATTGGTAGGTGGGAAGCCTTCAAAGGAGAAATTTTGAGAGTGCAGAGGTTGTATGTTCCTGTCAGGATTAAAGGCAAAGGGAATAGGAATAAGGAACCTTGGTTCTCAAGGGATATTGCAACTTTGATAAAGAAGAGGGAGTTGTATGGCATGTATAGGAAACAGTGAGTAAATAAGGTGCTTGAAGAGTATAAGAAGTGCAAGAAAATACTTAAGAAAGAAATCAGGAGGGCTAAAAGAAGACATGAGGTTGCCTTGGCAGTCAAAGTGAAGGATAATCTGAAGAGCTTTTACAAGTATATTAAGAGCAAAAGGATTGTAAGGGATAAAATTGGTCCTTTTGAAGATCAGAGTGGTTGGCTATGTGCGGAACCAAAGGAAATGGGGGAGATCTTAAATAGGTTTTTTGCGTCTGTATTTACTAAGGAAACTGGCATGAAGTCTATGGAATTAAGGGAAACAAGTAGTGAGATCATGGAAACTGTACAGATTGAAAAGGAGGAGGTGCTTGCTGTCTTGAGGAAAATTAAAGTGGATAAATCCCCGGGACCTGACAGGGTGTTCCCTCGGACCTGAAAGGAGACTAGTGTTGAAATTGCAGGGGCCCTGGCAGAAATATTTAAAATGTCGATGTCTACAGGTGAGGTGCCGGAGGATTGGAGAGTGGCTCATGTTGTTCTGTTGTTTAAAAAAGGATGAAAATTAATTCAGAAAACTATAGGCTGGTAAGTTTAATGTCGGTGGTAGGTAAGTTATTGGAGGGAGTACTAAGAGACAGAATCTACAAGCATTTGGATAGACAGGGACTTATTAGGAAGAGTCAACATGGTGGTAGGTCATGTTTGACCAATCTATTGGAGTTTTTCGAGGAGGTTACCAGGAAAGTGGATGAAGGGAAGGCAGTGGATATTGTCTACATGGACTTCAGTAAGGCCTTTGACAAGGTCCCGCATGGGAGGTTAGTTAGGAAAATTCAGTCGCTAGGTATACATGGAGAGGTGGTAAATTGGATTAGACATTGGCTCAATGGAAGAAGCCAAAGAGTGGTAGTAGAGAATTGCTTCTCTGAGTGGAGGCCTGTGACTAGTGGTGTGCCACAGGGATCAGTGCTGGGTCCATTGTTATTTGCCATCTATATCAATGATCTGAATGATAATGTGGTAAATTGGATCAGCAAATTTGCTGATGATACAAAGATTGGAGGTGTAGTAGACAGTGAGGAAGGTTTTCGGAGCCTGCAGAGGGATTTGGACCAGCTGGAGAAATGGGCTGAAAAATGGCAGATGGGGTTTAATACAGATGAGTGTGAGGTATTGCATGTTGGAAGGACAAACCAACGTAGAACATACAGGGTTAATGGTAAGGCACTGAGGAGTGCAGTAGAACAGAGGGATCTGGGAATACAGATACAAAATTCCCTAAAAGTGGCACACAGATAGGTAGGGTCGTAAAGAGAGCTTTTGGTACATTGGCCTTTATTAATCAAAGTATTAAGTATGAGAACTGGAATGTTATGATGAGGTTGTACAAGGCATTGGTGAGGCCGAATCTGGAGTATTGTGTTCAGTTTTGGTCACCAAATTACAGGAAGGATATAAATAAGGTTGAAAGAGTGAAGAGAAGGTTTACAAGGATGTTGCCGGGACTTGAACAACTCAGTTACAGAGAAAGGTTGAATAGGTTGGGACTTTATTCCCTGGAGCGTAGAAGAATGAGGGGAGATTTGATAGAGGTATATAAAACTATGATAGGTATGGATAGAGTGAATACAAGCAGGCTTTTTCCACTGAGGCAAGGGGAGAAAAAAACCAGAGGACATGGGTTAAGGGTGAGGGGGGAAAGTTTAAAGGGAACATTAGGGGGGGCTTCTTCACACAGAGAGTGGTGGGAGTATGGAATGAGCTGCCAGATGAGGTGGTAAATGTGGGTTCTTTTTTAACATTTAAGAATAAATTGGACAGATACATGGATGGGAGGTGTATGGAGGGATATGGTCCGTGTGCAGGTCAGTGGGACTAGGCAGAAAATGGTTCAGCACAGCCAAGAAGGGCCAAAAGGCCTGTTTCTGTGCTGTAGTTTTTCTATGGTTTCTAAGGCCCAAAACCAAAGTGCGTGAGGCTATGATCGGAGATATGATATTTGCTGACGATGCCACAGTCGCAACCCACACTCCGCAGCACCTCTAGAGCTTGATGGATTGCTTATTCCAGGCCTGCAAGGAATTTGGTCTGACTATCAGCCTGAAAGAGACAAACGTATTGGGACAAGACGCAGAGGCGCCACCAGTCATTATCATTAATAACTACAAACTGGATGTTGTTCATCAGTTTACATACCTGATTGTTAACAGTGACAACCTCTTCTTGGATGCAGAAATCAACAACCACATCGGGAAGGCTACAACCTTCATTGCATCATGGCCATCTCCTGGAAAGTCAGAGTACTGAATGCTGAGGTTCTTTGTCATACCAGCCTCCCGAGCCTGTACACCCTGCTCAGGCAGTGTCAGGTACAGTGGCTGGACCATGTCTGTTGCATTCAGGATTACCACATGTCAAAGGACATCCTCTACAATGAGCTGGCTTCAGGCAAAAGAACCACTGACTGCCCACACTATGCCATAAGGATGTCTGCAAGTGGGACGTGAAGGTGTTGGACATCAACGATGAGTCATGGGAGGATTTTGAAGCCGACCATGCCAGTTGGAGAAGCAACCTGAAACAACATCTTAATTCATGTGAGGAAAAGTTCCTGAAAGTGGCAGAAGACAAACAGGCTCATAGAAAGGAAGACTGTAAATCCAGCAGAGCTGAGGCCACTTACAGATGCAGATACAGAGACTGCCATCCTCGCATTGGTCTCATCAGCTACAGGCACCACCGCAACAACAACATAGATAGCTAGACCACATCCATAGTCAACCTTGAACAATGGAAGGCCACAAACTTACTTCCAAACATCTCCATTTGTTGATGAGAGTTTTTTTGCTAATAGCTCATCACAATGTGAATAACTTCAAGCTGAGTCAAACTTGTTCTCTCAATGAAGTGCCATCATTCTTGCCCTGTACATAACCACTGCTTCCCCCTTATAAACACACCTTACTCAATGACAGGTTTTATCCCATTGTTATATTCTTTACTGGACGTCTCATGCACTCTTGATCTCCCAATCTACCTCACCATGGCTCTTGCATTTTCATGTAGCTGCCACACTATACTCTCCATTCTATTTTCTCTTGTTCTATCTTGATGCACAGACATATGGATGGGCACTTACTGACAGGATGGCATGAAAGCAAGCATTCTTCACTTTTTCTCAGTACATGTGACAAAAATAAACCAATACCAATACTAAATTCTTCCAGTTCTGATGAACGTTTTGAACCTTAGTTTTGTGTTTCCTTCTATGGATGCTACCTAACATGCTGATTATTTCCAGAATTCTCAGTATTTATTCCATATTTTCCTGCTTCAGAAGTATTTTGCTTAAGGCAGTCATTAATCAGTTATATCTCATTGTAGACTTAACAATTCAACTAGCCCTGATTAGACTGACATAGCATAGAAAAAGTTGAGAAACTTCCACTAACTTGCACAAAAAATATGTTAATAATATTTATTTAGAAATACAGTGCGAAATAGACCCTTCCGGCCTTTCGATCCACACCACCCAGCAACTCCCAATTTAACATTAGTCTAATCACAGGACAATTTACAATGACCTATTAACCCACTAACTGGTATGTCTTTGGAATGTGGGAAGAAATTGCAGCACACAGAGAAAAGGAGGATGTGCAAACTCCTTACAGTGGACGGCATGATTGAAATTCAAAATCCGAAGCCACGGGCTGTACTAGTGTCATGCTAACCACTACGCTAACATGCCGCCTAATAAACACAGGGTCCATTGCAATAGAAGTTCATGTATTCCATTACCTAACAACCCTCTCATCAGGTTCGTGCTGTATTTCCGCTGCTTCAGACAGAGGTTGTGATGAACACACTGATTGCTAAAGTGGATTGTTATCGACAGATTAAAATGCTAGAGGTAGAGCTAAAGAAAGTTCCACCTTCATGATAACAAGAAATGCATCAACTTACAGGTAAGTCTCAATGGACTGTCTGAAAGAACAGGAGTCAACATAGTTTTTATCTACCCATTTGCAGATATAATTTAAATGAAGATAATTAATTGATAGAGAATAAGAACAGAATTCTATGTTGATTGCTTGACTGTTTTTTCCACAACGCTATGTTTACATCAAACCCTGAAGAAGTTGGAGACTCCAAACTTTCATTACTTCATACATTCTGTATTGCTCTGTTATCATCACAGTTTATGTGTTCTATACAGTTTATGTGTTCTAGCTTTAATTTTGTTCATTTTACTCACACAAAATAAAGTTCAATGCTGTGTGTTGTCTGAACCTCAGTCACAACCATCCAAAGCACAACTTTCATATGGAATGAAGGTGTTCACATATCTGTGATTGCATTGATTCAGAATGAAGTTAGTAACACATAGCAAATCTATATAGACATTGCTCAATGAAATGGCTGCCCACGTGCACAAGGTGGTTTGAGCAGACATTGATTTAGACAGAGTTCACAGGAACACATGACGCTTCAAATTGCCTCCTACATATTTGTCAGGCTATTAATTGATCCTACAGATTTTGAGGTTCTTACCTCTGAGATGGTTAACTCACACATGTTATTTTATTCCTGAAGCTAAATTTGCAATTCCAGCATTGTTAGAAGCAATTGCTTATCAGTAAGTTCAGTGGGTCAAAGCTGATGGGCTGCTTTCAACTTTTATTTTCATGAGACATCTCATACAGTTGCTTTGACCTCTAATTCGGTAACAATATTAAAAGCTTATTGCATATTCACTCCTTTGCATAAGTTAAACAGTATTTGAATAAACATGAGAAGGACAGGAACATTAATCATCTCACCTGCTGCGCCAGTGAGCCTGTGCTCTGGCTGAAATGCAATATTTTGGTAGATTTTAATGGCATACTATTCAGAAGATTAAAGGAAAAGTAACCATGATCATGTACCTTTTGTCATAGACCCCTTGGTACTGATAGTGTCTGGATACAACTGAGAGCAAAGATCCCTTGGCGGGACTTATATATGAATGGTGTGAAGACACATGGAGGATTGCTCTTATGAGAATCTGTGCCCTTTCAGATGTGCTCTGACTATAGAAGAGAATGGGCTGATCTACACCAATTGAAAAAGAAAGAAAATTACAAATGATGAAAATCTGACATAAAGACAGAAACAGGTTGAGCAGCATCATTGCAGTGAGAGCAACTGATTGGTGACCTTTTATCAGAATTTTCCAGTTCTGACACTGGAAAGACTAATCATCTGCAATTGTTGAAGTCATTGCTGAGATAAGGGAGAAGGTGAAATAGTTATTGAGCTTGAGCTAGAATTTATTGGAACAGTGTAAGACAGAGAATAAAATGTCAGAATAGAATAAAATGAAGAATTAAACTGGCAGGCTTTAACTAAAAAGAAACTTAGCATCATCAATGTGGATTGACTGGAGGTGTTGTACAAAGCGGTGACCCATCTCAGTTTATTAGGTTCCCTATTCCCTAAAGTAGACCAGACGATAAAGCAAGAGAGAGGATCTGTACAAGAATTAAACATGGAATGTTCACATATCCTATAAGATGCAAAGAACTTAATCCAAAGAATTAGTGGTGCTGGCTGAGCTTAGCCTTATGTGTCTGAATAGGTCAGTCGCACATATGTTTGAGCCGAATATTGCATATCTCAGTGATAACCCTTTTAATAAGCCTCAGTCTCCGTAAATGTTGCAGAAATGTAGAGACAGTGATATGAGAATGGTCCACTGTAGACTCTATGGGGTACAATTTACTAAAATGAGCACTTCTATGTCTCACTCCTATTGGGCACCAATATTACATGCAACACGTACAATTTCTGTCCTGCAACTTAAAATCATACAGAAGAATCTCTTGGAGCATCAAGTTAGCTTCTGCTTTAAAGTTGCTGCAATTGTTTAAATCACAATGTGACTCAGCAGAAATCTTTGGGCATATTAGCAGAAGGCTCTGGGCTGAATAATCCATCTTTAGTCTGGCACTGCAGCAAACGGTTTCAGGTGGAAGACAAAGTTAGAACAGAAACTGAGATAACAATGAGAGGTAATGTTGCATCTATAGAGGACCCTGGTCAGACCCCACTTGGAGTACTGGGCTCATTTCTGGTCGTCTCACTACAGGAAGGATGTGGAAACATCAGAAAGGATGCAGAGGAGATTTACAAGGATGTTGCCTGGATTGGGGAGCATGCCTTATGAGAATAGGTTGAGTGAACTCGGTCTTTTCTCCTTGGAGCGACGGAGGATGAGAAGTGACTTGATAGAAGTGTATAAGATGATGAGAAACATTGAATGCGTGGATAGTCGGAGGCTTTTTTCCCAGGGCTGGAATGGCTAGCATGAGAAGGCACAGTTTTAAGATGCTTGGAAGTAAGTACAGAGATGTCAGAGGTATGTCTCCCCTCTTGCTGTGAAATGGGGACACCTCTTTTTCCTTTATTAGGGAGAAAGAGAGAGAGAGAGAGAGAGAGCGCACCTGCGGTATGTTGAATTACGGGGTGAACGAGTAATCTTTGGGATACTGTAAGTCTGTGTCTTTATTGATGTTTTGCCTGAGTGCTCGGTGGCAGACGACTATGTGTTTTTGCTGGGGGGTGAGGGGGGATCATTGCCTTACTGCTGCTTATGCATAGCATAGGGGAGCTGGGGGGTGGGATTGTTTTGGGGTTCGAACACTTAACTGTCATTCATCCTTTGGGGCACTCCTCTATTTTTGAGGATGTTTGCGAACAAAAAGCATTTCAAAATAGATATTGTATACATTTCACTGACATTAAACGCACCTTTGAACCTATTGAACTAATGCTGCAACTCACTTCCACTCATTGCACCTGTTGGCCAGGTTCACTGCTTGCACTTAGCATTTGATGAGAGTGATCTGCCGACTCTCAAATTTGATGGAGTCAAAGACTTAAGTTTAGCCAGAAATAAAAGTGTGTAGATATAGAATCCACACTGAGGATTGGTTCTTCCATCAACCAGATCCTACTTTATAGCACTGAGATACTTGATGACATGGACTATTTCCCATTTCTCTGGGGGCATCCGTATCACGTGCCCCAGCCACTGCAGCTGACGCTGGGTGATCATGGCCTCAATACTTCTGCAGTTGGTCTTTACAAGTATTTCAGTGTGAGGCACCCGCTCACGCCAGGTAATTCCCAGGATGTGCTGGAGGCAGCTTATGTGGAAGCTCTCCAAGGACTTGATGTGACGGCTATAGGTTACCCAAGCTTCACAGCTATAAAGGAGGGTGGCGACACAGACTGCTTAGTATATGGCGACCTTTGTGGAGGGACGAAGGCTCCTGTTCTGAAAGACTCTACGCCGAAGTCTCCCAAAGGCAGCTGATGCCTGTTTAATGAGGCTCTGGATGTCGTTGTCATTGCCGCTATACTCACAGAGAAAGCTCCCCAACTATTTGAAAAATGGCACTATTGACTGCTTTTCATCACCAACAGTGAAGGCAGGTAGAGTGGGTGGGACACTGGTGCTCCACTGGCAAACCACTTCTGTCTTAGTGGTATTGACAGTCAGCTCCATCCTGCTGTACGCTCTCACCGCCACAGCAAGGACAGTCTGAAGATCCTCCGGAGTATGGGCCACAAGAACACAGTCGTCTGCATACTGCAGCTCCAGGACCCGCTCTCTACGGAATTTGGTGGTTGTGCGGAGCCTCCTGATGTCAAAGAGGTTGCCATCTAATCTGACGTCCACTGCCACACCGCTGCTGTCTTCAATCTCGTTGCTTGGTAACACACAAGAGGAAGATGTTAAAGAGCACTGGCACTAGCACACACACCCCTGCCTCACCCCTGTGTGTACAAGGAAGGGCTCGGACTCTTGTCCTCCTATGGTCACCCTAGCAGTCATCCCATCGTGGAACTGGCGGAGGATGTTAATAAATTTACTGGGACAGCCAAACCTGAGGAGGACATCCTGTAAGAGCTCTCTTCGCATAGTGTCGATTGTTTTGGAGAGGTCGACAAAGGCCATAAACAGGTCCTGATATTGCTCGGCAGCTGTGAAGATCATGTCGATCATGCTTCTGTTCTTCCTAAATCTACTCTGAGATTCAGGCAGCATTGACTAGGTGATGTTGCTGATGAGTCTTTGAAGCATCACCTTAGCCAGGACCTTTCCAGCAACAGAAAGGAGTGATATGCCCCTACTATTGCCGCAGATGGCCTTGTCACCCTTGTTCTTATAAATGACAGTGATGTTTACATTTCTCCATTGCCGTGGGATGTTCTCATCAGTCCAGGCCTTGGTGAAGTATTGTTAGAGGGTGTGCATACACCTGTACCCTCTGTTCTTCAGTAACTCAGCAAGGATATTGTCAGTGCCAGGGGACTTGTTGTTCTTAAGGGTATGGACAGCTGATAGAACCTCCTGGAAGGTCGGTGGTAGACTGAGGTCATGGATAGGAGGAAGTTCAGGCAGTTTGTCCAGGATAGTAGGGTCTGCGTCAGAGTCCTGATTAAGCAGGGTGTTAAAATGCTCAGCCCACCTCAGCAGAATGGTATTCTGATTCTTCAGAAGTGTTAGACCATCTGCAGTTTTCAAGGGAGTAAGACATCGATTTATTGGGCTGTAGATGGTTTTGACAGCATTGTAAAAATTATGCATGTCATTACTATTGACAAGGGACTGAATTTCATGTGCCTTTTCAGTCCACCACTCATTTTGTATGGCCCGTATTGCCTTTTGCACTTTCGTCTGAGCTGCCTGCCAATGCTGCCTGATGCTGGTGGATGAAGGGTTATCTAAAGTTACCCGGTGTGCTTTGTGCATGTCCTTAATCAAGTTGTGGATGGTCTCTGAATTATCTTCAAACCAGTCTTGGTGGTTCCGCTCTTATGGCCGATGGATTGGGCTGCTGCCTTGTAGAGCGCAGAGTTGATATAGGTCCACTGTTGGTCCATGGTATTTTCTGAGCTCAGACAAGGTTCCAGCTCCCTTAGTTTCTCAACTAGGATGCATCGAAACTCACTTTTTGCTTCTGTGTTTCTCAGGCGGTTGCAATTTAGCCACTTTTTATTGGGATTTTGCAGCTGCGAGGGGGATGCACTTTTATATGGAGCTTGGCCACAGTCATACGGTGGTCAATCCAGCACTCTGCACCTCTCATGGCACGGGTGATGAGAATATCCTTGATGTCACTATGTCTTACAATGATGAAGTCGATCATGTGCCAATGCTTAGAGTGAGGGTGCATCCACGTGGTCTTATATTTTGCCTTCTGCTGGAAGATGGTGCTGGTTATGGTAAGGTTATGCTCAGAGCGAAGAGTAAGTAGCCTCATGCCACTTGCATTCACCTTGCCAATACCATGCCTACCTAGCACTCCACTCCATATCCTGTTGTTCTGTTCCACCCTAACGTTGAAGTCCCCAAGCAAAAGGATCTTATCATTCTTAGGGAACCGGCAAAGAGCTTCATCCAATGTCTGATAAAAGCCTTCCTTGGCCTCATTCTCAGATGGAAAAGTTGGTGCATAGGCACTGAGAAACGTGGCATAACGCTTCTTTGCCAGGGGAATATGGAGGGTCATTAGTCTTTCACTAATGCCAACAGGTGTTTCAGTGAGACTTGGTAGAAAAGTGTTCTTGATGGCCAATTCTGCTCTGTGAAGATGTTGTCCACCTGGGGGGAAACCTTTCCAGAAGATGGTGTAACCCATCCCTTCCTGTGTTAAAGAGCCTTCATCCAGGAGCCTGATCTCACTCAGGGCAGCAATGTCGATGTTGTAGTGTCTCAGCTCAGCAGCGATCAAGGCTGTTCTCCAGTGAGGTCTATCAGAGACGCCATATGAATTCAGGAGAGTCCATACATTCCATGTTGCCAGATTTAGGTTGTATTGTTCCTTATTTCGACCGCAGTAGTGGAATAACCCAACAGGCGCGGTAACCTATCCAGGTGAGTGATTGAATGGGCAATTTTTAGGCCACCTTTTCTAGGCCCTTCCCCAATTGGGGTCAGCAGTGCAGTCCCTAAATTGGGCTGCTCAGTCGCACAGGGGTCTGCCGAAAACAGCTGCCACTCAGTCCCAGCTGCTAGCGACCAAATACCCTGTGCTGCTGTCGTGCAGGGTTCTGACTGGGAGCTCCCAGTCCATTTGTACTTGCTCCCATTGCCAGACGCCCCATCGCCGTCAGACTTCAACCATATGTAAGGTCCAGGTATTGTTCACTGTGGTCAGATGTGGAGACCCGCGCAGGGAAGATTTTAAAGTGCCACAGGGAGTGCGCCATCCCCAGTAGCACGATCTTCACCATGATGAGGTAAATCTTGGTGGCAAGGGTGATCCCAGGACAACCGGTCCCACACCTTGGCCACAGAAGGCTGCCGGGTCCTTGGTCTGTTAAGGACCGCCTATTGTGCATTGCTTTTCTGTCAGGGTGTGCTCCCTTAGCCTTGTCTCAACAGACTCGCCACAAGGCAGTGGGGCTATTTGCCCATAGCTGGGACAGTGGTGATGGGCGCCAGGGCGTGTCCACACAGTGGTGGGCCTGCACGTATTTTCACCTCTATTAAGAAGGCTAGCCAGTGGCAATAGCTGTAAGCAGAGAGCACTATGTGGCATACAGCATGCAGCATGCACTAACTACAAGCACGACTACACTACTGCACTACTGCACTAGACCCTTCACACGCACCCTGTGAGCAAATATTCCCATCCACACACTCAACCAGTGTGCAAAAGACAACATATTTTGCAAATGCAAAAAGAAATAAATAATAATAATTAACAAATAGGCAATGAATATCAAGAACATTAGATGAAGAGTCCTTGAAAGTGAGTCTATTAGCTGTGGGAACATTTCAATGATGGAGCAAGTGAAGTTGAGTGAAATTATCCTCTTTGAGAGAGCCTGTACTAATTCTGAAGTCCAGCGCAAATGTCTGAAGAAATGCAGCACCTGGCACCTCCTACACCATTTTGTTGGGAGATGGGGAGGAGAGAAGAGGACAAGGGAATGGAGGTCAAAGAGGAGGAAGGAGTAAGGAGGAGAAAAAAGAGAAGGAGGAAAAATGAGGATGATGTTGATATTCTGCTCAGTGCTAGGATGACTGAGGATCAGCATCATCTGCAATCTTCCAGCAGAAGTAGAAGTAACTGTCTTGTTAAGATTTGTTAAGGGAACTTGAGGTAAAGGAGCCATTAGGAGGTAGTGACCATAACATGATAGGTTTTAATCCACAATTTGAGAGGGAGATCAGAATTGTCAGTATTACAGTTGAACAAAGGGGTCTATGGACCCATGAGGGAGGAGCTGGCCAAAGTTGACTGGAAAGGTACCCTAGCAGGAATGACATTGAACAATAATGGCAGGTATTTCTGGGAATAATACAGCGGGTGCAGGATCAGTTCATTCCAAAGAGGAAGAAAGATTCTAAGGAGAGTAAGGGGCCACCGTGGATGACAAGGGAAGTCAAGGACAGTATAAAAATAAAAGAGAGGAAGTATAACATAGCAAGAATGAGCAGGAAGCCAGAGGATTGGGAGACTTTTAAGGAGCAACAGAAGATAACCAAAAATGCAATATGGGGAGAAAAGATGAGGTATGAAGGTAAGCTAGCCAAGAATATAATGGAGAATAGTAAAAGCTTCTTTAGGTATGTGAAGAGGAAAAAATTAGTTAAGTCCAAAGTTGGGCCCTTGAAGACAGAAATGGGTGAAATTATTATGGGGAACAAGGAAATGGCAGACGAGTTGAACAGGTATTTTGGATCTGTCTTCACTAGGGAAGACACAAACAATCTCCCAGATGTAATAGTGGCCAGAGGACCTAGGGTAACAGAGGAACTGAAGGAAATTCGCATCAGGCAGAAAATGATGTTGGGTAAACTGATAGGACTGAAGGTTGATAAATCCCCAGGTCCTGATGGTCTGCATCCCAGGGTACTTAAGGAGGAGGCTCTAGAAATCGTGGATGCATTGGTAATCATTTTTCAATGTTCTGTAGATTCAGGATCAGTTCCTGAGGATTGGAGGGTAGCTAATGTTATCCCACTTTTTAAGAAAGGAGGGAGAGAGAAAACAGGCAATTATAGGCCAGTTACTCTGATATCAGTGGTGGGGTAGATTCTGGAATCAATCATAAAAGATGAAATAGCTGCATATTTGGATAGCAATAGCAGGATAGGTCTGAGTCAGCATGGATTTACAAAGGGGAAATCATGCTCGACTAATCTTCTGGAATTTTTTGAGAATGTAACTATGAAAATGGACATGGGAAAGCCAGTGGATGTAGTGTACCTGGACTTTCAGAAAGCCTTTGATAAGGTCCCACGTAGGAGGTTAGTGGGCAAAATTAGAGCAAATGGTATTGGGGTAGGGTACTGACATGGATAGAAAATTGGTTGGCAGACAGGAAACAAAGAGTATGGATTAATGGGTCCTTTTCAGAATGGCAGGCAGTGATTAATGGGATACCGTAAGGCTCGGTGCTGGGACCGCAGCTATTTACAATATACATTAATGATTTAGATGAAGGGATTAAAAGTAACATTAGCAAATTTGCAGATGACACAAAGCAAGGTGGCAGTGTGAAATGTGAGGAGGAGGTTATGAGAATGCAGGGTGACTTGGACAGGTTGGGTGAGTGGGCAGATGCATGGCAGATGCAGTTTAATGTGGATAAATGTGAGGTTATCCACTTTGGTGGCAAGAACAGGAAGGCAGATTACTATCTGAATGGTGTCAAGTTAGGAAAAGGGGAAGTACAATGAGATCTAGGTGTCGTTGTTCTCCAGTCACCACACCTGGAGTATTATGTACAGTTTTGGTTTCCAAATTTGAGGAAGGACATTCTAGCTATTGAGGGAGTGCAGCGTAGGTTCATGAGGTTAATTCCCGGGATGGTGGGACTGCCATGTGTTGAAAGATTGAAGCAACTGGGCTTGCATACACTGGAATTTAGAAGGATGAAAGGAGATCTGATTGAAACATATAAGATTATTAAGGGATTGGACATGCTAGAGGCAGGAAACATGTTCCTGGTGTTGGGGAAGTCCAGAACCAGAGGCCACAGTTTAAGAATAAGGGGTAGACAATTTAGAACGGAGTTGAGGAAAAACTTTTTCACACAGAAGAAGTTAGACAGAGCTCTTAAAGATAGCGGAGTCAAGGGATATGGGGAGAAGGCATTAAAAGGGTACTGATTGTGGATGATCAGCCATGATCACAGTGAATGGCGGTGTTGGCTCGAAGGACTGAATGGCCTACTCCTGCACCTATTGTCTATTGTCTATATTACTGTATGTTTTCTGCATTTAAGACATTTTACAAAAATGCTGCTGATCATTAACTACACAGGGCTTAATTTTTACTTCTGTAAATACATTATTAAAAACTCCAGTCAGGTAAGTGAAACATAATTTGAATTCAAGAAATCTGGAGCAGCTGTAACCAGCTGTAACTCTGTACTTAAAACATGGAATTGCATGGGGAGTTACTTATATCTTTCAAAGTGCACGCAATGTGATGAAGAATCGCACCTCTGCAAGTGTGATTCCCCTTGATAGAAAGTGCCTGGTCAAATTTCCAGTGTGATCCAAACCAATTTGGAAAATGTCTTAATTGGCTTCAACTCTGAAAATTAATAATTTCCACTTGCATACTGTGGGGAAAAATAGTGTGACTAGGTTCAATTGCTTGGACTACAAGATAATGACTAGTGGGGTACTGCAAGGCTCAGTGCTGGGACCCCAGTTGTTTACAATATATATTAATGACTTGGATGAGGGAATTAAATGCAGCATCTCCAAGTTTGCGGATGACACAAAGCTGGGTGGCAGTGTTAGCAGTGAGGAGGATGCTAAGAGGATGCAGGGTGACTTGGATAGGTTGGGTGAGTGGGCAAACTCATGGCAGATGCAATTTAATGTGGATAAATGTGAAGTTATCCACTTTGGTGGCAAAAATAGGAAAACAGATTATTATCTGAATGGTGGCCGATTAGGAAAAGGGGAGGTGCAACGAGACCTGGGTGTCATTATACACCAGTCATTGAAAGTGGGCATGCAGGTACAGCAGGCGGTGAAAAAGGCGAACGGTATGCTGGCATTTATAGCGAGAGGATTCGAGTACAGGAGCAGGGAGGTACTACTGCAGTTGTACAAGGCCTTGGTGAGACCACACCTGGAGTACTGTGTGCAGTTTTGGTCCCCTAATCTGAGGAAAGACATCTTTGCCATAGAGGGAGTACAAAGAAGGTTCACCAGATTGATTCCTGGGATGGCAGGTCTTTCATATGAAGAAAGACTGGATGAACTGGGCTTGTACTCGTTGGAATTTAGAAGATTGAGGGGGGATCTGATTGAAACGTATAAGATCCTAAAGGGATTGGACAGGCTAGATGCGGGAAGATTGTTCCCGATGTTGGGGAGGTCTAGAACGAGGGGTCACAGTTTGAGGATAGAGGGGAAGCCTTTTAGGACCGAGGTTAGGAAAAACTTCTTCACACAGAGAGTGGTGAATCTGTGGAATTCTCTGCCACAGCAAACTGTTGAGGCCAGTTCATTAGCTATGTTTAAAAGGAAGTTAGATATGGCCCTTGTGGCTACAGGGGTCAGGGGGTATGGAGGGAAGGCTGGGTTCTGAGTTGGATGATCAGCCATGATCATAATAAATGGCGGTGCAGGCTCGAAGGGCCGAATGGCCTACTCCTGCACCTATTTTCTATGTTTCTATGTTTCTATAATGTTAAGGCTAACATTATAGAAGATATATTTATCATCATTCATGTAGAGGCATATTAAATATAAAAAGAACCTCCAGCTATAACCTATCTTCTTTGCCTATTTTGATACATCCATGACTTGTGGAAGATATTAACTTCCATAAATTTTGCATGTCAGCAAGATGATACTATCCCCTTTGTATACTCATCACTGCCTCTTTAGTCATTGTTAAAACTGAAACTTTAGATTAAAGAGAATCAAATATAATTTTATTGTTTAAAATTCTACACTCAAGGCCTGAGGAAGTAGTTAACATTCAATCTTCTTCTCTGAAGAGCTCAGTCCTTTTAAAGCTATTTGGAACCCAGGTCCTGGGAATGTGGCTCACCGAAACTCTAAGGAGGTGCTTCCTGCTTCAGAGTTGTTGAAACACCTTTTTGAGTTGCTATCTGTTATACTATCCTACCTTAGTAATTATAGCAACTAAAGAGATTTTGATTTCCATTCGTCCTCACAGCAACACTGTTGCACATGCTGCTATTTAAAAAATTAAGTTGTGGAAGTAACCGTAACAACCTTGGCCTAGTTAAATTTTATTTACCAGTGTAATAGTACCTGATCCACCTCATCTGGACCCTGACCTACACTTGGCAAGGTACCTTTGCCTTGAATTCTGTGATCCAAATTTAAATTAGGAAAATAGTTTTTAATAACAACAATGAAACAGTGAAAAATCTATAGGGTTAATATTTGAAGTAAGCTTGGAATTTAACTCATAACAAAAGACAAAGTATCAGAAACAGGTTTAATATTACCAGCATAGGTCACAAAATTTGTTGTTTTGCAGCAGCAATACACTGCAAAATATAATAATGAGTAATAATTTTTTATTACTCATTATTATATTTTGCAGTGTATTGCTGCTGCAAAACAACAAATTTTGTGACCTATGCTGGTAATATTAAGGATACGGAGGAAGTGTTCATGGGTTCATTGTCTATTCAGTAGTCTGATGGCAAAGCAGAAGAAGTTGTTCCTGAAGCATTGACTCTGTGTATTCCTGCTCCTTGTACCTCCTCCCTGATGGCTGCAATCAGAAGAGAATATGTCCTGGGTGACTGGGGTCCTTAATGATGGCTGCTGCCTTTTTGAAGCATTGACTTTTGAAGATGTCCTCAATGTTCAGTAAGCTAGTGCCCATGATGAAGCTGGCTGAGGTTGCAACTTTCTCCAGCTTTTTCTGATCTTGTGCAGTGGCTGCTCCAAACCAGATGATGATGCAACCAGTTAAAATGCTCTCCACAGTACATTTGTAGAAATTTGCAGGTGTTTTTTGTGACATAGCAAATCTCCTCAAACTCCTAATGAAATCTAGCCATTGTTGTGCCTTCTTTGTAATTGCACCACAATGTTGGGCCCAGGATAGATCCTCAGGGGTGTTGACACCCAGGAACTTGATTCTGCTCACCCTTTCCACTTCTGATCCCTCAATGACGACTAGTGTATGTTCCCTCAACTTCTCCTTCCTGAAGTCCACAACCAATTGCTTGATCTTACTGACATTGACTGCAAAGTTGTTGCTCATTAGTATAGAGACAGTAGAGCAACAGGCAAAGTACATACCTTAAGGTATGTCAGCGTTGATTGTCAACGAGGAGGATCTGTTATTTCTGATCCACATGGACTGTGGTCTCTGGGTGAGGAAGTCAAGGATTCATTTGCAGGGGGAGGTACAGAGGTCCAGGTTTTGGAGCCTTTTGATTCGAACTGGGGGTGTGATTGTGATAAGAGACCTTGGGAAGATGGTTAAGACATAAGTGCTGGAGCATCTGAGACTAGAATCGAGATACAATATGAGACTGAAACAAAGAGAGGGTTCCAAACTAGATGCTTTAAGAGATCCAAAGTAAATCTTGACAATTGAGCACCAAACCTCAGTTCAGGTGCTCTTCAAATATAAAATCCTGTGCCAAAACATTCCGCCAATTAATGGGGCAGGCCTGAATCTTTAAAGGGGCTGTGCCAGCTACCCATCATCTAGAGAGTTAGTGCATCTAAACCCCAGATGCTTGCTGTAACAGGACCCTCTCCCCTACGGCCAACTCCTGACAGCCCTGGCTGCTCGGAGCGATGACAATGGTAGTCATGGCAGAGAATCAAATCCAAAATATCCCCTTCACGAACCTAGCAACATTCCTTGGGTACAAATCCTTCCCAGATCACGAGGAACTGCTAAACACCCAGAGCAGCTCATGAATCCAGAATTCTTTTTACGGTGAGGACCTGTTTCCCATTGATAAGCCTAGGTGGCAGCATGAATGATGGAGGTGGGGCTAAAGAATTGGTGCTTACAGGTTTTAATATGGAAATGCGGAAAGTGGGATTGATCTTGAGAGTCTTGGGGGGGCTACAAGTTGTAAGCCACCTGATTTATTTTCTTGAAAACCTTGAAGGGTTCAATGAACTTGGACGCCAACTTCCTAGACTCCACCCAGTGAGGCAACTCATGAGCAGACAGCCAGACCTGTTGCTCAGGCTGTAAAACTGGTCCCTGTCTTCTCTTGCAGTTTTCAGCCTTCGGAATAGAGTCCAGCAAAATATCCTTTCCCCTAGTCCATCTCTCCTTGCAGCATCGAGTGAAATCTTCAGCTGCAGCAACCCCAACTTCACCCTCCTGCTCAGGGAAGAGTGGCGGAGAACACCCAAACTGGCATTTGCACAGGGACATCCCATGCACAGAATGCTGTAAAGAGCTGTGGGTGACCTCTGACCACGTGAAATGGTCACACCACTAATCTGGTTTTCTGAGACCAGGTATTTTAGGGTTCATCCTGAATCCCACTCCATATGGCTATTAAACTGCGAGTGAAACCCACAGGAATGACTTGCTGTTGCTCCAATCAGCATACAAATTGCCCTCCAAAAACGTGACGTGAATTGAGGACTGTGATCAATATAATGACCATGGACCCCGAAGGACTGGTGCAGGACAATTTGGCTATCTCTGCTGCAGATGGTAGCTTGTTCAAGACAATGAATTTGCAGATCTTTGTAAAATGATCTACAATTTCCGTGATGATGGTCTTTCCCTTGGAAGGCAGAAGACCCATGACAAAGTCTATGGAGATGTGCGCCCATGGTCTGTCCAGAACAGATAGAGGGTGAAGGGACCTTTGAAGTTGGGTGCAGGGCTCCATGTTACATGTGCACACCTCATATGTCTGCATGTATCATTGGACCTCTCTTGCCATTCCAGGCCACCAGTATCTTCTCTTAATGAACTCAATCCCTGGATGAGCGGTCATTCTTGATGCATGTCCTTATTGAAGTACCTAAGATATGATGGAACTTGGAATGAACAAAAACCCAGAGGACTGTTGTTGGAATCTCCCTTCTGCCTGAGCCTTGTGAACAAGTGTATTAATTCCCCAATCAATTAGCACTATCACCTTAGCTTGGGGGAAAATGGTGATATGTTGTACCTCTCTTTCAGGTTCATTGAACTGATGAGAAAAGGCATCCGGTCTCTGATTTTTTGTGTCCCGGTGGATAGGTCTTCACGAAATTGAAACAGTTGAAGAAAAGACACCACCTGGCCTCCCTGAAATTCAGTCTTTTGGCCTCCTGAATATGCCAGGCTCTTGTGATCTGTCCTTAACATAGAAACATAGAAAATAGGTGCAGGAGTGGGCCATTCAGCCCTTCGAGCCTGCACCGCCATTCAGTATGATCATGGCTGATCATCCAACTCAGAACCCTGCACCTGCCTTCCCTCCATACCCCCTGATCCCTTTAGCCACAAGGGCCATATCTAACTCCATCTTAAATATAGCCAATGAACTGGCCTCAACTGTTTCCCGTGGCAGAGAATTCCACAGATTCACCACTCTCTGTGTGAAGAAGTTTTTCCTAATCTCGGTCCTAAAAGGCTTCCCCTTTATCCTCAAACTGTGACTCCTCGTTCTGGACTTCCCCAACATTGGAAACAATCTTCCTGCATCTAGCCTGCCCAATCCCTTTAGGATTTTATATGTTTCAATATGATCCCCCCTCAATCTTCTAAATTCCAACGAGTACAAGCCCAGTTCATCCAGTCTTTCTTCATATGAAAGTCCTGCCATCCCAGGAATCAATCTGGTGAACCTTCTTTTCACTCCCTGTATGGCAAGGATGTCTTTCATCAGATTAGGGGAGCAAAAATGCACACAATACTCCAGGTGTGGTCTCACCAAGGCCTTGTACAACTGCAGTAGTACCTCCCTGCTCCTGTACTCGAATCCACTTGCTATGAATGCCAGCATACCATTCGCCTTTTTCACCGCCTGCTGTACCTGCATGCCCACTTTCAATGACTGGTGTATAATGACACCCAGGTCTCGTTGCACCTCCCCTTTTCCTAATCGGCCACCATTCAAATAATAATCTGTTTTCTTGTTTTTGCAACCAAAGTGGATAACCTTACATTTATCCACATTAAATTGCATCTGCCATGAATTTGCCCACTCACCTAACCTATCCAAGTCACCCTGCATCCTCTTAGCATCCTCCTCACAGCTAACACTGCCGCCCAGCTTCGTGTCATCCACAAACTTGGAGATGCTGCATTTATTTCCCTCATCTAAGTCATTAATATATATTGTAAACAACTGGGTTCCCAGCACTGAACCTTGAGGTACCCCACTAGTCACTGCCTGCCATTCTGAAATGGTCTCATTTATTCCCACTCTTTGCTTCCTGTCTGCCAACCAATTCTCTATCCACATCAATACCTTACCCCCAATACCATGTGCTTTAAGTTTGCACACTAATCTCCTGTGTGGGACCTTGTCAAAAGCCTTTTGAAAATCCAAATATACCACATCCACTGGTTCTCCCCAACCACTCTACTAGTTACATCCTCAAAAAATTCTCTGAGATTCGTCAGACATGATTTTCCTTTCACAAATCCATGCTGACTTTGTCCGATGATTTCACAACTTTCCAAATGTGCTGTTATCACATCTTTGATAACTGACTCTAGCGTTTTCCCCACCACCAATGTTAGGCTAACCAGTCTATAATTCCCCGGTTTCTCTCTCCCTCCTTTTTTCAAAAAGTGGAGTTACATTAGCCACCCTCCAATCTTCAGGAACTCGTCCAGAATCTAATGAGTTTTGAAAAGTTATCACTAATGCATCCACTATTTCTTGGGCTACTTCCTTATGCACTCTGGGATGCAGACCATCTGGCCCTGGGGATTTATCTGTCTTTAATCCCTTCAATTTACCTAACACCACTTCCCTACTAACATGTATTTTCCTCAGTTCCTCCATCTGACTGGACCCTCCATCCACTACTATTTCTGGAAGATTATTTATGTCCTCCTTAGTGAAGACAGAACCAAAGTAATTATTCAATTGGTCTGCCATGTCTTTGCTCTCCATAATCAATTCACCTGTTTCTGTCTGTAGGGGACCTACATTTGTCTTAACCAATCTTTTTCTTTTCACATATCTATAAAAGCTTTTACAGTCAGTTTTTATGTTCCCTGCCAGTTTTCTCTCATAATCCTTTTTCCCCTTCCTAATTAAGCCCTTTGTCCTCCTCTGCTGGACTCTGAATTTCTTCCAGTCCTCAGGTGAGCTGCTTTTTCTGGCTAATTTGTATGCTTCTTCTTTGGAATTGATACTATCCCTAGTTTCCCTTGTCAGCCATGGGTGCACTACCTTCCCTGATTTATTCTTTTGCCAAACTGGGATGAACAATTGTTGTAGTTCATCCATGCGATCCTTAAATGCTTGCCATTGCATATCCACCGTCAACCCTTTAAGTGCTATTTGCCAGTCTATATTAGTTAATTCACGTCTCATACCTTCAACGTTACCTTTCTTTAAGTTCAGAACCTTTGTTTCTGAATTAACTATGTCACTCTCCATCTTAATGAAGAATTCCACATTATTATGGTCACTCTTACCCAAGGGGCCTCTCACGACAACATTGCTAATTAACCCTTCCTCATTGCTCAATACCCAGTCTAGAATAGCCTGCTGTCTAGTTGGTTCCTCAACATGTTGGTTCAAAAAACTGTCCCGCATACATTCCAAGAAATCCTCTTCCTCAGCACCCTTACCAATTTGGTTCACCCAAACTATATGGAGATTGAAGTCACCCATTATAACTGCTGTTCCTTTATTGCACGCATTTCTAATTTCCTGTTTAGTACCATCCTCAACCTCACTACTACTGTTAGGTGGCCTGTACACAACTCTCACCAGCGTTTTCTGCCCCTTAAAATAAAAAGGTTTTTACCCCTCTCAAACCAGTGACGCCATTCCTCCAAAACCAACTTTACTTCGAGCAGCTCTCTATTTCCATTGTTGTAGTTCAGCTCTGCCATGATAGCCCACTGGAGAATAATGCACATAAGTGCAGTTTATTGTCTGAAGGTGATCGTTGAGACAACACTGCATCCACGCCAACATCCAAGGCATCCACCAGAACAATGAAGGGTAGATCCAGGTTAGGTGAAACCAAAATGGGAGCTGTTGTGTGCTGTTTGAACTCTGCAAAAGCAGACCCTGCTTCAATAGTCCAAAAAAAAGGGTCCATGGATCTCTTAGTGCAGTCAGAATAATTGCCACTGAGATGAACTTCCTGCTGAACTTTCTGTAAACGTCAGCAAATTCCAGGAATTGTTGGACTTGTTCCACAACTGGATGGTTGTGGTCAATCACTGAATGCCTGTGTCTTCATCAGGTCTATTTTGAGATCGCCTTTACATATGATAAGATCCAAAAATGAAATGGTGATTATGTGAAATTTGAATTTTTCCAGCTTGACATAAAGTCCACAATCAAGAAGTTTATTTAGGATATCTCTGGTGTGAAGGTATGCTCCTCCATGGACATTGAAAAAATGAGGATATCATCCAAGTAGACGATCTCCAAGTATGGAGAGCATCCCGGACCACATCATTTATAAAGGCCTGGAAAACTGCTGTCATGTTCCCAGGTCAATGTGCATGACCAGGTACTCACAGTGCCCGATCGGTGTGTTGAATGCCATCTTCCACTCGTCACCCTCCTTTGTGCAGCCCAGATTGTACGCACTTCACAAATCCAGTTTCCAGAATACTCTTGCCTTATAGAATCTAGAAGGCAGTGTTCATGAGTGGAAGGGGGCAATAATTTTTTACCATTACGCAATTCAGCCCTTTATAATCAATACATAGCCACAGGGTCCCATCCTTTCTCTGCTTGAAGACCTCTTTTAAATCCTTGTAGGTAGAAGGGATTTTGAGCAACTTGCGTGTTGCAGCTATCCCCAAACATCCCTCTGAGGATGACTCCTGTGGCTCTTTATGTAGAGGTGATAATTCGGCAGATGTCAGAGTCTTCTCCATAGGTTCACCAGAGGCTCTTGTTGAAACAGAGACCAAATCAGAGTCCAAATCCTCATCCATATTCTCAGACAATGGCACCAAGTCCCAGGAGTACAAATAGTCTTTGTACTCCTGGGCTAGGCTCCAAGGGTTTATGCTTAAGAGTCTTTCCCTTGGACGGGACATAGCTACAGGATCACTTCGGCTTGGCTACGAGAGCTCCAGACTGCTTCAGTACCTCCTTAGCTTGTTCCTGAACTAGAGACCCTCTCTCACTAGACTGGGTCAGGTGTCGCACAGTCCTATTGAGTGGAGCTGGCTTGACCACCCTTGGAGTCAGAACTGGGTCTCCCGAAGGCTCCAGGTTACCCCAAACAAAGCTCTGCCTCGACTCGGGAGAATCTGGGGATTAGAACACCAAGCTGAAAACATCCCCTCTTGCAGCAACTGGACATTTCAATGATCATAGAAACATAGAAACATAGAAAATAGGTGCAGGAGTAGGCCATTCGGCCCTTCGAACCTGCACCGCCATTTATTATGATCATGGCTGATCATCCAACTCAGAACCCAGCCTTCCCTCCATACCCCCTGACCCCTGTAGCCACAAGGGCCATATCTAACTTCCTTTTAAACATAGCTAATGAACTGGCCTCAACAGTTGGCTGTGGCAGAGAATTCCACAGATTCACCACTCTCTGTGTGAAGAAGTTTTTCCTAACCTCGGTCCTAAAAGGCTTCCCCTCTATCCTCAAACTGTGACCCCTCGTTCTAGACCTCCCCAACATTGGGAACAATCTTCCCGCATCTAGCCTGTCCAATCCCTTTAGGATCTTATACGTTTCAATCAGATCCCCCCTCAATCTTCTAAATTCCAACGAGTACAAGCCCAGTTCATCCAGTCTTTCTTCATATGAAAGACCTGCCATCCCAGGAATCAATCTGGTGAACCTTCTTTGTACTCCCTCTATGGCAAAGATGTCTTTCCTCAGATTAGGGGACCAAAACTGCACACAATACTCCAGGTGTGGTCTCACCAAGGCCTTGTACAACTGCAGTAGTACCTCCCTGCTCCTGTACTCGAATCCTCTCGCTATAAATGCCAGCATACTGTTCGCCTTTTTCACCGCCTGCTGTACCTGCATGCCCACTTTCAATGACTGGTGTATAATGACACCCGGGTCTCGTTGCACCTCCCCTTTTCCTAATCGGCCACCATTCAGATAATAATCTGTTTTTCTATTTTTGCCACCAAAGTGGATAACTTCACATTTATCCACATTAAATCCTCCCTTCCTTCCAGTTCATGGATGGGTTATGCCAGGACAGCTAAGGGTACCCAAAGACTTGGGGTTTGTGAGGAAATAAATTTCTTCTGCATGTTTCTGTATCCTCATCCACTAAGCTGATGTCTGCTGCAGGATCTGCCTGGAACCAAGAGGACAACCATCTAGGGCATTTGTGGGCATGGGCTGGCTCAACTCCTGCAATGGTATGTGGAGCTGATGGGTGGACCACAAGCCCAGGATATTACCCCAAAGTCTGTAAAAGCATTCAGCTCTCACCTGTTCTTTCCCCAGGAGATCTCTGCCTTCAGCATGACAGCAGAATCAGTAGGGTTGGGAGTAGTGGCTGCTACTGTTACAGTCCTCCCAACACCGGATAGTCTAAGCTGTTCACCCTGACGGCTGCAGCATTGGACATTTGGCCTCCAGGTGACCTGCATCCTTGCAGTAATAGCAATAACCTTGACTCCAGTGCTGGGACTGCTCATTGGCAGAGAGTCTTGGCATCTGATTTGCCTGGGCTCCACGGGATCTTGAGCAGGAGGCGAAGGTGGAACTCCAATGCACTGAGACCAGGCTCAGGCTAGCCCTATTTTACCTCTTGAGGTAGTCCCATTCTTGCTCCACCGGGCAATTATTAAGGTGAATGGACTGATCGATCAGAGCCTCAAAGTTCTCTATCGGCTCTCCTGAGACAAGGCATAGTCAGCTGCTGATCCACTGCCCTGATGCATCTTCATCAAATGGTATGAGGCCCTTTTAACTCTGGCGGGATGATGGAACACCCTCTTCATGTCAGCCATGAATTCCTCCAAATCTGAGCAAATTTCCAACCTCTGCTCCCAATGTGAAGTGGCCCAGGCCAGGGCTCTCCCAGTCAGGCGAGAGATCATGAAGGCCACCTTTCCATGTTCTGTAGGAAACTGGGACAGCTGGCATTCAAACACCAATGGACACTAAGCGAGGAGACTGTGGCAAGAGCTCAGGTCACCACTGAAACCTCCCCCCCCCCACCCCCCGCCAATGTTGGAAGATGAACTGATTCTGCAGAATGACCCACAGCCTCATCCAAGCAATTCTGGCTTCCTCCTATCGAGAGTTGGCGCATGGAAACCTGGAGGTAGAGTATCTCCCGGCTCTGTTTTGAAATTTTCTCACTGTGTCTGCCCACAGCTGACAAGAGGCTCCAATATCCCACAAGTGCTGGCTTATCTGAGACTAGAATTGAGACAGGACAGGAGACTGAGACAAAGTAAGGCTGCTAAACTCGACAGTGGATGAGAACCCACAGATGAGGTGACAATTGAGCACCGAGCCTCAGTTCAGGTGCTCTTTAATTATTAAAATCCTGGTGCCAAAACACGGCCACCAATTAGTGGAGCAGGCCTGAATCTTTAAAGGTACTGCCCCAGCTACTCATATTCTAGAGAGTTAGTGCATCTAAACCCCGATGACTGTCACACTCGGTGTGTGTAATAAAAATGATTGTATGATTGATTGTGCACAATACCAATGCCCTGATCACTTTTAACTACATGACCTCCTTGACAAAATCAAATGTGGGTCAGGTATTGACTTCAGTTACTGATACCTTCTTGGAGATTGAAGAATAACTTCAGGTTCTAGAGATGGGATAAAAGCCTCTTGTGTCCACTGTAGAGCATCATGTGTAATGAAACTTGGGTTTTAATGGGCATGGATCAAAGCTGGATCTAGTTCTGGGCTTGGTGTTATTTTGTTATTGCACTTAAATAAATTCCTTGATACATTATTGTAAAATTGTCACTGATAGTGTAGATTCGGGAGAACTTTGCATTTTTTCCAACCACTATATAACGTGATTAGGTTCTTCACAGTGCTGTCACTGAACTGTTATTTTTCTGGCTGCATAATTGCAGTGGAAGACTTAATTAGAAGGATGATAAATCTGAATTTCAGTAACAGGAATATTCAACCATTTATTTAGGTACATTGAAAATTCTGCATAGTGCTGAACTGCATTTTAGAATGGTGTTTTCAAAGAATGAGGTACTGTGTTGGGAGCTTTCATTTAGAACTTACATCCTTGCAATTGAAATGACCTTTTCATGAACACAACTCATCCCGATAGATGCAACCAAAATTGAGTTTTATGTTAGATAGGTATAACATAAATATATATGTGGGTGTTGGTGGTGGTTCAATATTGCATGCATGACTAGGTCAGAAAATTCTTGATTCAAATCCTAAATCAAAGACATACAAAACCAAAGCTGAAAATTCAATGTAATACTTACTGTAGTGTGTGTAGCACTGCCAAAGATGAATTTTCAAGATGTTAGCTGGGGCCTTGATTTCTAATTCTGGTGAGCAAAAAGGAAATCCATCGGAAGGACTTTCTGAGGTCCAGAAATATTGCTAATAATAATAGCAAAAATTGAAGCAGGAGTCAGCTCAGCAGCTCTTCTGCCACATCTCCCATTCACAGATAATCTTTTGCCTCAGCATTATATTCCTGAACTAACCTCATATCTCATAAATCCCCTAGTATTCAAAAATAATCAATCAGCAAATGAGCCTCCACAGAAGAGTCAGCACTGAAATAAGTCCTTCCGCCTAAATCATCTGTACTGCCTATGATAGCTATTTACACTCATCCCATTGGTCCAGATTAGTCCCATAATCCTCGACTCCTTTTTCTATCAATGCCTATCCAAATGCTTGCTTAACCATTGTAATCTATCTGCTTCTTCCAGTTTCTTTGCCACCATGTTCCATATGACCTCTCAGAACTCTTCTGGGAAGACAATTCTAAAGATTCGCCACATCTGGGTGAAGCAATCTCTCTTTTCAGTTATACTTTGATTTAAGTTGTGAACTTTGATCTAGACATCACAGTCATGGTAAACATTACAGTTGAATCGATCATGTCAAGGACCACTGAGAATTTTGTGTTTAATGAGATCACCTTATTCGATGTTGTGAGGATATTTTCCCTCATAGGAGAGTCTCAGACCAGAAAACATAGCCTCATAATAAGGGGGAGACCCATTTAAGTCTAATACTCAAACTAAATCCTTCCTTCAAAGGTCATAGACTCACAGTCCTAGAGAGTGATTCACCAAGAAAATATCTTTTTAGCACTGACTCTGCACCAATCATCAACCACCCGTTTTACACAAGCCTATATTAGCTCTATTTGTTATTCTCCCACAGTTGTCCAAATCCTCCCTACACACTGGGAGATTTACAGTGGCCAAGTAATCTACTGACTTGTGTGTATTTCGAAGTGGAAAGAAAATGGAGCATCCAGACAGAAAAAAAAACACTGTCACAGGGAGAATGTCCAAACTGCACAAAGACAGCACCCAAGGTCAGAATTGAAAGCAAGATTCTGGCACTGCCACTCAGCAGATTGTGTGGCTCCATCACTATACCATCTACATGGTTGTGAGTTTAAGGAGCTCCTTGCTCCAAAAGGATGCAGAGCCTGTATCGTTTAATAAATTTCAAGCTGAGATAAGTAGTTAAGTAATAATGGAATCGACAGTTATGGACATCCAACAAAACTACAGACTTGAGGAAAGATGAATCAGCCATCAACTTGCTGATTGATGGAGATGGCTCAAGAGGCTGAATGGCTTACTCTTGTTCCTATTTCTCAAGGTCTTATTGTTCAGATGGTATGGGTGAGTCTGCTTTATCTCTTTGCAGAGGACAAACATCCAGCCCAGGAATCAATCGGATGGATCGCTGCCACACTCCCTCAATAACTAATATATCCATCTCTTCATAGACAGAACAGAATTGTACACACACTCTTCTAGGATACATAGTATTCTAAGTTTACTCGTGTACTCAAAACCTCTTGGAATAAAAACCAACATACCATTTACTCTCTTGATTGCTTGCTATTTTTTGTAGGCTAACGTTTAATGACTTTTCTATATTTTTTCCCTATCAACATAGTTGATCTCATAAGTTTTCTTATTACAAAATGCACTCACCCATACATTAGGTCCTCTATACTTTCTTAAAGCCTGTCTATTTTCTCTTCATAAAATACACTGCCAAGTAGCTTTATATCATCAACAAATCTTGATAAATTACACGTCCTCTCATCCAAATCACTGATATAAATCGTAAGCAGCTGAGGATGGGCACTAAACTTGTCATAATCTCTGAAAGAAAAAAGTGTCCATCTATTCAAATTCTTTATTCTCCATCCAATGATTAATCCACAATACCCATCATAGTTTAACTAATCATCATCGCTCAATAGAGAATATCTAATAATTATAACTTTGGTCTTTTCTTCTTGGAAATAAGGCACCAGTTCATTAGTAGTTGAAAGAAAACAAAAATTAGCTTTATTTGTAACTTGTGCATTGAGACATCAAAATATACAGTGGAATGAATCACTTGCGTCAATGACCAACAAGTTCTGAGGATGTGTTAAGGCCACCTGTGTTGTTGCACATTTCTGGTGCAATAGCTTGCCCACAACAAATCTGTACGTCTTTGGAATATGGGAGGAGCACCGAGGAAAGCCATGGGGTCAGAGAGAGGATATGCTAACTCCTTATAGGCAGCGGCAAAACTGAACCAGGTTGTTGACGTTCTATTAGCGTAATGCCAGCTGCCGCGCTAATGTGCCACCCTAGATTGGAGGTAAAACAATTCGGGATATTTGGAAATCATAAAATGTGCCAGGTAAATACAATGTTAATCTTTTATGCTCCCTGTTAAATCCAAGATGTGTTATTTTCAATGCAATGTATGTACATGTTTATATATGAAATATGTATGTATATGTAGATGTATGAAATATATGTTTCATATCATTCATCCCTATTGGTTCTCTGAATGAGAACGGAATTTTTTGGGTGATTCATGGTGAATTTTACCTACTTCGGATTTTTACCAGCCAGGAGATAGGCTCGGACTACTCAAATCGTGATAGAAACAATATTGATGGAAACGTGTCTTGCAGCCTTCTGAATCAGAGCTGAATTCAATTTCACATTATATATAGAGAGAGAAAAGGAACTGTGTATAATTATACAATATCATGTACATTTTTGTTGGCGCGTGGCTAAGTGGTTAAGGCGTTCGTCTAGTGATCTGAAGGTCACTAGTTCGAGCCTTGGCTGAGGCAGCATTTTGTGTCCTTGAGCAAGGCACTTAACCACACATTGCTCTGCGACAACACCGGTGCCAAGCTGTATGGTTCCTAATGCCCTTCCCTTGGACAACGTCGGTGGCGTGGAGAGGGGAGACTTGCAGCATGGGCAACTGACGGTCTTCCATACAACCTTGCCTAGGCCTGCGCCCTGGAAACCTTCCATGGCGCAAATCCATGGTCTCACAAGACTAACGATGCCTATCAAAAATGTACAAACCCTATAAATTAGCAGCCCTATAAAGCTGAGGTATGAATTTACGTGAGCTGGTCAAATACTGTCCGATTTAAATTTATGCAAGGTAAGCAAAATTGTGATATTATCCCCTTTATGACATTTTCAACGACAGGCTACACTAGCTAGATTGAATAATGTGACTCCTGAATCTGTTGCTGAAGAGTGTTTTTATATAGTTAATATGGGTACTCTCAGTAATATTTTTCCATCTCTTCTACCTCAGCCAATGTCTGCTCACCCTTTCTAGCCCATGATTTTCCAACACCACACACCTCCGTTGTTTGGGCCATATCAGTTGTATTTCAAAGCTCCAATTATTGCCCCTTTCATTGCAAAGCACAATTATTATCTTTGCAACTTTATCCCATCACCAGCTCATATCATTCCGCGATTTTAAGTGTGTTGTGCATTGATTATCCATTTGGAATTAATGGAATTGAGGATCTGATGATTTCGACTGTATAATGAGCAGTCAATCTGCTATGTCAGTTTTACACCTTGAAAGAAAACTGGAAAACTTTATAGGCGAGACTTAGAAAACAAAGGATAACTGTTATTTTCTTTTTTTTCAATTTAAATGATTTTCTCCTTCAATTCCTTGTTACCTTGGTGTAATTTCATTCATGAGTTCCAGTTGCACCCCTGTTCCAATGTCTATTATTCATGTGTAACTCACCACTATAGAAGTTCCCAGACTTCTAATTTCCGGACTTTGCAATCATCCTTCAGCTCATGCTCCCATGACTATTCACCCACATGTGGTGTTTGTAAGGGAGTCTTACCGAAAACCTTGTTCACTTGATTTGATTCAAATCAGAGACCACTGGAAATTTTAAAATTATTAAACACACATGTACAGTGTGAGGAAATAATTTTTCAATATCTTAAACTCTGCAGAATAATTTCTTTGATCTTCAAAAGGGACAAGACTATTGTAATATCAGTTTGTCAAAAGCCCTTTATAAACTCTTCTCAGCTTTACTAGCATACACTGCAGTGAGGTGAGTATTCCAGCTATCATATTAATAATGAGGCCTTCATCATATAATATAATAATAGATTAGATTAACTTTATTTGTCACAGGTACATCAAAACATTAAAACATACAGTGAAATGCATCATTTGCGTCAATTATCGAGATAGTCCGAGTAGCCTGCAGTGTCACCACAATAGCATTCCCACATCTTACTAACTCTAACTCATAGGTCTTTGAAATGTGGGAACAAACTGGAGCACTCAGAGAAAATCCAAACACTCAGAAGGAAAAGATACAAACTCCTTACAGATGGTGGCAGGAATTGAACCTTGATCACTGGCACGATAAAGTATCACGTTTACTGGGTGTCATAACTTCCAGTTTAATACCAAGAGGAGATCATTTAATGAATTTGCAGTACCAAATCAATGGGCTGACATCCCCGATCTAAACTGATAGGTACCAACCTGTGACTAATTATCTTTATATCTCATTACCCTCATTTTCATAAATTATTTCCTGATGCACGTGAAGATAATCATATAACCTCCCTGCCTCACATTGCTCTACTGCTTTTAAAGATGAAAACTAGTGCAACACACAATGGGCCCTTAATCCCAGCTCCCACCAGCTCCATTTCCTTTGCCTGCAGTGGGTCTATATCCTTCTATGCCATGCCTATTCAAGTGCCCATCTAAATATCTCTCTCAAACATAGTGATTGTATTGTCTTCCACCACTTCCTCTGGCAGCAAGTTCCCGATGTAAGCCACTCTTAGTGTAAAAATTGCCCCTTGAGTTCCCATTAAAGATGATTCCTCTCACTCTGAATCTATTCTCCTTCGTTTTGGCAATGTCCCTCATGGGAGGCTAATCTAGAAGATTAAGATGCATGGGGTCTGTGATGAATTGGCTGTTTGGATTCAGAACCAGCTTGGAAGACAGACGGTAGTGGTCGAAGGGACTTATACAGGCTGGAGGTCTGTGATTTGTGGTGTTCAACAGGGATCCGTTGTTTGTGATATAATGGATGAAAATGTAGGTGGGTGGGTTAGTAAATTTGAAGAGGATACCAAGGTTGGTGGAGGTGTGAATAGCTTAGAAGATTGTCAAAGAATAAAGCATGATATAGCAACATACATCAAAGTTGCTGGTGAACGCAGCAGGCCAAGCAGCATCTATAGGAAGAGGCGCAGTCGACGTTTCAGGCCGAGACCCTTCGTCAGGACTTCCTATACCTGCTGCGTTCACCAGCAACTTTGATGTATGTTGCTTGAATTTCCAGCATCTGCAGAATTCCTGTTGTTTGCGTTTAAAAGCATGATATAGATCAGCTGCCGATATGGGTAGAGAAATGGCAGATGGAGCTTGACCCAGACGAATGTGAGGTGTTGTCCCTCAGTAGGGCAAATGCAAGGAGACAGTACACTGCTAAGGACATTCCCTAATGAATGTTTTTGAGCAGAATGAAATTAGGTTCCAAGTTCTGAGCTCATGAAAGTGGCTACACAGGTCAATAAGGTAGTTTAGAAGGCTTATGGAATGTTTGTTTTTATTAGTCAAAGTATTGATTTCAAAAGTCAAGAGGTTATGTTACAACTTTATAAAACTCTGGTTAGGCCACATCTTGAATATTGCATGCAGTTCTGGTCACTCCGCTGTAAGAAGGATGTTGAGTCTTTGGAGAGGGTGCAGAAGAGGTTTACCAGAATGCTGTCTGGTTTAGAGGCCAGGTGTTTTCAAGACAGGCTGGACAAACCTGGGTGGTTTTCTCTGGAGCGGTACAGGTTGAGGGGAGATCTGATAGAGGTTTGAAAGATTATGAGAGGCATAGATATACACAATGACTTGGCCTCTACAGCTTTCCGTAATAATGAACTCCACAAATTCACAACCCTCTGGCTAAAGAGAATCCTCCTCATCTCTGTTCCAAAGGGACATCTCTGTATTCTGAGGCTGTACCCTTTGGTCCTAGATTTCAAAACTATAGGAAACCTCCTCTCCACATCCACGTTCTCTAGGTCTTTCAATCTTCAACAGGTTTCAAAGAAATTCCCCCTCAATTTTCTAAACTTCAGTGAGTACAGGGCTACAGCCATTAAATACTCCACATATGTTAACCCTTTCATTCCCAGTATCATTCTTATGAACCCCCTCCAAACTCTCTCCAGTGCTAGCATGTCTTTCTTTAAACACCCGAAACTGCTTACAATACTCTTTGCAGTCTGATCAATGGCTTATGAAGTCTTAGCTTTACAACCTTGCTTTTAAATTCTAGTACTCTCAAAATAAATGCTAACATTGCTTTTGCCTTCCTTAATACCAACTCAACCTGCAAGTTAACCTTTAAAAAATCCTGCACAAGGACTACCAAGTCTCTTTGCACATCTGATTGCTGAATTTGCTCCCTATTTAGAAAATATTCCAAGCCTTTATTCCTTTTGCCAAGGTGTATGACCATACACTGTATTCCATCTTCCACATCTTTGCCATAATCTATGTCTTTCTGCAGTCTTAACGCTTCCTCAACACTACCCGCCCCTCCATCTACCTTTGTATTGTCTGCAAACCTGGTTACAAGACCATCAATTCCATCAGTAGCATAGTGGATAGTGCAACACTATTACACCTCGGGGTGTTCTGGAATTTGAAGTTCAATTCTGGAGTCTGTATCGCCTCCCGTGGTATGCTGGGTTTTCCCCGAATGGTCTGGTTTCCTCCCACAGTCCAAAAACATACCAGGTAAGTAGATTGGTCAGTGTAAATATTCCCGTGATTAGGTTAGAGTTAATTAGACTGATTGGGGGTTGCCTAGTGTGACTCGAAGGGCCGGAAGAATCTACTTCATTCTGTATCGCTAAATAAAATAAACCATCCAAATCATTGACAAATAACATCAAAAGAAGCGGTCCCAGCACCAACTCTTGTGCAGTACCACTAATTACTGGCAACCAACCAGAAAAGGCCTCCTTCATTATCGCTCCTTACCTCCTGTAGTCAGCCAATCTTCTATCCATTCTAGTCCTTTCCTGTAATACCATGGGTATTTATCTTGTTAAGAAGCCTCATATGTGGCACCTTGTCAAACACCTTCTGAAAATCCAAGTAAGCAAATTCCACTGACTCTCCTTTGTCTATCCTGCGTATTACTTCCTCAAAGAATTCCAACAGATTTCTCAAGCAAGATTTCCCCTTAAGGAAATCATGCTGACTTTGGTCACCTACTTACAGGAAAGATATCATTAAGAATGAGAGAGTACAGAGAAAATTTGCTGGGATTTGAGGATCTGAGTTATAGGGAAGGGTTGAAGAAGTTAAGACTTTATTCCCTGAAATACAGGAGAATGAGGGAAGATTTGATAGAGGTATACAAAATTACGAACGCTATAGATAGGGTAAATGCAAACAGGCTTTTTCCACTGGGGTTGGATGAAACAAGAACTAGAGGTCATAGTTTAAGTGTGAACGGTGAGATATTTAAGGGGAACCTGAGGCAGAACTGCTTCACTCAGAGGAAGGTGTGAGTGTGGAACAAGTTGCTAGTGCAAGAGGTGGATGCGATTTTGATTTCAACATTCAAAATTAGTTAGAATAATTACATGAATAAGGGTGACATGGGAGGTCATGGGTTAATCAGAACCAGTATCAGGTTTATTATCAGCGGCATGTGACATGAAATTTGTTAACTTAGACGCAGCAGTTCAATGCAATATATAATCTAGCAGAGAAAAATAAAAGGTGAAAAGTTTAAGGGGAAACTTCACTCAGAGCGTCATGAGTGAAAGGAGCTTCCACTGCAAGTGGTGCATGCAAGCTTGATTTCAATATGCAAGAGAAGTTTGGATAGGTACATGAATGGTAGGGGTATGGAAGGCTCTTGTTGCAGTGCAGGTCGATGTGAGTAAGCAGTTTAAATGGCTCGGCATGGACTAGATGGGCTGAAAGGCCTGTTTCTGTGTTGTACTTTTCTATGACTCTAATTCTGACTTGGATGCTGATGCAAATGTGTACAATATTTGGACTACAGCCCTAGACCTACATATGACAATACAGTTCAAGTAGCAGATTCAATGAACATCTTTGCAGAGCAACTCAGGTTTAGTAATAAATATATTGTAGTTAGACTCTATCCTATATCTTGAATTATTGTGAAAACAATTTCTCTCTCATTAATAATGTAGCAAAAAAACTGAGTACAAAAGCTATTGCTTATCTCCAGAGCAAATACTGGATGGGTCAGAGGCCTGTTTCTGTGCTGTAGTACTCCATGACTATAACTCTAAGACTTAATGACAATTAAGATTAAGCAAAAACATTACTGACAATACAGAAACATAGGTTACTGGATTTATCAATTCATCAAACCAAATCTTCAGCATAAACCTAAAGGATAGAGACCAACTCTCTGACATGGTAATTCATTAATCTTTCTAATGTTTCCTTCTAAATACTTATTAATCCCTCTTTTAAAATTCTTGATTCTACTTTGTCATATAGTGTTTTACAGATACTTGAAACAACTGTACAAAATAATTCTCCTCAGCTTTCTCTTTGTTCCTTTGGCAATACTCTTCAAATTATGTCTTTTTGTAACTCCCCTTAGATGATCAAAACCTATGATACAAATGTATAGCCACCAGGTTTTTTGTTAAATTTACTCATTAGGTGTGAGTATCACTGCTCAGGCTAGCATCTCACCGTCATTATCGTCTGCTTTTGAGGTGATCGTGATGAACTGTTTGCTGGAACTGTTATGTTTGCTCTTGATAAAAACAAACAAACTTGTGTGGATAAAAAAGCTAACACATTTATTCAGATACTCTAGACGTGATGGGCTTCCTGCTCCACACTTTTGTGCATGCCGCCTGTTTACCAATATCACTCCTGGTTCCTGGTGAATTACTTGCATTGCACACAGGGCACTGAAGTTTTTTATCATGTACACATATAATATCACATCTTCTCCCTTTAAAGAAAGATAAGCAATACTATGTCCTCACAAGCCTGCAAGAACCAATAATGCTTTCCAATAAAGATATTTACAGTAGTGTCAATTGTAATGAACTTTCCAACAGAGATATTTACATGAACTCCAATTGCAATGAGCAAATATAGTCCCTTATTCACTCAACAACTCACAATCAGTCTCTGAGGTGTTTAAATTATCCTTTCTGGTCTGCTATATGTTTCTACGGGTGTATTGCTTGTATATGGTGCATTTGTATTTGTGTCTTTCTGAGAATTCTGATCAACTAGTTTATTCTTTACATCTGCTGTCCCCTTTGGTGTACTGACAGGTGATGTGTCATAACTTTGGGTTGAAACTTGTCATCATAGATCCACACAGTTCCTTCTAAGGGGCGTTCCTTGCTTCATCTGGATCTGGTAGGAAAGTTGAGCTACTTCCTCTTGCTCATATCCTCACATACGCTACGTGCCAGAATCGTGATCTCGGATTGACCTCTAGGCTTCTGGACTGGTGGGCTTTTCACGGTCTTGTTATGATACTGTTTCTCTTCCCTTTTACTTCAGCCAATTTAACCTCGTGTGCTCCTTTAGGTACCAACAGGTTTTCATGCACAGGGAAGGTAGTGCATATATGTCAACCCATCAGCACTTGGACTGGTGAAAGGCCATTCTGCAGTAGCACACTTCTATAAGTCATCAGACTTCAGTGATCTTCTTGTCCACCCTGCGCTTTCTTTGTGAGACCCTTCACTACCTTGACTGAACTCTCTGATAGATCATTAGATTTTGGGTGATGTAGGCTTGAAGTCATATGTTGAAACCTCCAATCATTGGCCAAGGAATGAAATCCACAGCTCAAAACTTGTGGACCATTGTCTGATACCACCTCATATGGATCTCCATGCCTTGCAAACACCGTTTACAGGAAGGCGATTAATGCTTTCCTGGATGTTAATTGCAGTGTTGCAACCTCTGGGTAATTGGAAAAGTTATCTGTTACAACAACATGACTCTTCCCATTACAATCAAACAAATCCACTCTAACTTTGAAGTACGACCTGTCTGGTACAAGGTGTGATCTAAGCAGGTCTGCTTGCTGCTTTGGTCTATAGGGAAAACGTACAGAATCTAACATGAAGCAGTGATCTTGGTTCATTCTTGACCAGCACATCAGTTCACAAACTCCTCATTTACATTTTTCCTCACCAAGATACCCTTCATGTACTATATCTTCTGGAGCACTTGCTTGTGTAGTGACAGTGGAATCACAAACCTGTTCCCTTTGAAGACCACATCTTCCATGACTGACACTTCAGCTCTGCATACCTAATAATCCGGAATACACATTCTTAGCTGATGATCATCCTTTCTGTCTTGTCTCTTTGAGTTTTTTCATTGTTTCATCTGTTACCGCTGCTTTCCTAATCTGCTCTGTTTTATTGGGAGATACTGGAATCATATCAATATAAGCCTGTGTATCTACATTCATCTCTTGGTCACTCTTTATTTTCGAGTTGACTGTACGAGACAGCACATCAGCAACAAGCATTTATTTTCCTAGTGTGTAGGTTATCTTCACATCATATTTCTGCAGCCTTATCAACATGCACTTTATCTTCATGGGACAGCCTTTCAGTGGTTTGGACATAATTGACACCCGCTCCACTGATATGGCATCTCCTGTGAAGTTTGGAGTCTTAACTCCAAACTCACATTTCTCTTTATTTAATTTCAAATTGACATTCCATATCATGTCAACGACTTGTGCTAGTTCTTGTATAAGTTTGTCTCTAAGTGCTCATAGATGCTGCCTAGACTGCTGAATTTCTTCAGCATTTTGTGTGTGCTGCTTTGTGTCCACCAGGTAAGCATCCAAGCTCAAATGAAGAGACATTTGCATACTTTTCCATGAGTGAAGTGTGGTTATCTTTGGCCTGTGAAGCCGCTACAAAAACTTTTTTCAACAGGTTGAGCTTTTCATATGCAATCAGACTTTCTTCTCTATGTGTCATAAGGCGGTGGCTGGGAACAGACCCAAGTGCAAGACACAGACACTGAAGTACTAGGGACAGGACTAGGATACAGGCTGAGGGCAAGGACATGGACATGAAAACCGGGAACCCGGAACAGGACTGGACAAGAGAGCTAGAAGCCCGGGCTTGGACTCCGAGCCAGAGACTAGACAAGGACCCAGTACCTGAGTCTTGCCTCTGGCTCGGACCCCAGAACTACACAAGGACGAGGCTTGGCAGGAGGCAGGGGGCTTGAGTCTTCAGGCTTGAGGCTAGGCAGGAGGCTGGAGTCTTCAGGATGGAGGCTAGGCAGGAGGCTGGAGTCTTCAGGCTTGAGGCTAGGCCAGAGGCTGGAGTCTTCAGGTTTGAGGCTTGGCAGGAGGCAGGGAGGCTAGAGACCTGAGGCGAGGCTCCTCCTGGACAGGGCGCGGTTCACCTGGGTAGGGCGCGGTACTCCTGGGCAGGGCACGAATCACCGCCCGACAGAGGTAAGGGACAGGAAGGGATAGAACCAACCGCAGGTAATGGCAAGACAGCGTGGCTTACCTGGGCGGAGGCAAGGGACAAGAAGGGAGCTAGGTACAGGGTGGCTCCAGGACAAGACCGCAGGCGAGATGAGGCGAGAGTTACCAGCAAGACAAGGCAAGGCTTCGGACAATGCAAGGCGAGATGAAAACTTCAGGTGAGGCGAGAGTTACCAGCAAGACAAGGCAGGACTTCAGGCAAGGAAACAGAAGGCAGAGGAAGGGATACAAGGAGTATGGACAAGAACAATCCAGCAGCCACACCCTGGTCTCTGGAGGTATTTATGCAGCCAGCCCCAAGTAGCATCAGCTGCCTCAATTAGAGCTCAACAAGAACAGAAAGAGGGTAGACAGGAAAACCTGGAGCAAGGGTCATGGACCGGACCGTGAACCAGAATATGGACTTCATGGACCTGACCATGACACTACAACTAGTAGCTGTTCCTTTAGGTGCTGCCCCTTGTCGTTGAAGATCGCTATACAGCTTCCTTTTACTGGAATGTTCTGTCCTGCAGCCCTATCAACATAGCCTGTTACTTTTAACTTTTGTGGCTAAATTCTGCTTTTTATTTTGAGAGTCTTGTAATCATCAATGAACAACAGATTTACCTGGGCTCCAGTGTTAAGTTGGAATGGAATTAATGCTTCATTCAGTCACTGGAACAATGCATTCTGCTTTAACAGCTCCAGCAATCTATAAAAAATTTCTCAATTTCCTCATCAATAATGTGCACCTTTCTCTTGGTAGCTCCAGCTTTGCAAAATGATTCCTCGTCCCACAATTATTGTTGGACATTCCATAAGCAGGGTACGTCCTCCATGTTTGCTGCACGACTGTTTGATCCTACCTCTTTACTGTGCTGTGCTTTGGGAAATGCCTTGTGCTCTGCCCCTCTGTTTTCACAGCATGTACTGGTGTTTCTGCCCTGGGCAGCTCCTTAGTTTCAGATTGTGTGGTCTCCGCTGCCCAACAGATATTCACAGCCTTTTCTAGTGCTAAATATTTTTCATGGGGTTGGCTTTCTCTGAAAACATATCTGGGATTCCACAAATTATTTTGACTCTGACTAGCAAGTCTCTCAAGTCTCTAATCTCACAGGACTTATTGTGTGATGCTCAGATAAGTATTGGTCAAAGCAAACACCTTGTCTCTGCTCGCAAGGAAATTATTTATACCTTTTAAATGTGGTGTTTGTTTGGGACACAACACTCAAACTTTGTAGTCAGAGTGTCCAATGTTAAGGCTGTCTCATCAACTTGAAAGCTGTTATAGATGTCTGAAGCATCTTCACAAATTACGTGTGTTTAGATGCTTTCAATTTTTCCTCCGCCCCACCGGCTCTGTTCGCTGCGATATATTGTATCGCTGTTTGAAGTGTTTCTAATATCAGTTAGATTGCCGGCAAACTGCAAAGCTATGGGAGAACCTAGGTTATCCATTGAAGAGATTTTTAGGCTTTTGCCTCAATTTTTTGGTGAACTTTAAGACAGCATGCTCTCTTGCTGGCAGCTTCTCTCCTTCAGAACTAGTGTCTCTTTTTTAGGTGCTTGCGGTATTCAGCTACTCTTCGTATTTAGACCTCATACTGACTTTTGACACTATGTTATGTTTGTTCTTTATAAAGGACCAATTTGCATGGAGTAAAAGAACCTAACAGTAACATCACAAACTAAAGAAAGTCTGCAGATGCTGGAAATCCAAGCGACACACACAATATGCTGGCAGAACTCAGCAGGCCAGACAGCATCTATGGAAAAGAGTAAACTGTTGATGTTTTGGGCTGAGCCTCTTTATGCATAACAAATATCATGATGTAAGACAAAGTGGTGCAGCAGTTAGTCCCTTTCATATGTAACTATTGCCATAGATGCTGCGTGGCCTTCTGAATTCCCCCAGCATTTTGTATGTGTTACTGATGTCACTTCCGGTTTCCGGTGAGCTACCTGCACTGCACAATGGGAACAGGTCAGCTTTATTATGAACACAGGTAGTAACACAGGAACTGCTGCTGTTTTATCATGAAAACTCTTCCACGGGTAAGGAAATTGAAAAAGCCAACCCAGTGTGAACATAGGTATATTTCCAGACAGATTGTATGTGGCATGAAAAACAGACTTTTTGCTATGTATATTAAGTCTGATGTCATTTCCTGTTTAGATGTTGATGAGAATGATGGGATTGAAAAATTCCATTAACAGAACATTGTTGAATTGCCACAGTACATCCAACATGGGGTGCTTATAAAGGTGATGGATAAGGGTTAAAGGTGGAAGGTAAAAGGTTAAAGGAAGTCAATGAAAGGTTAAAGGTGAAGGGTAAAATCAAATGGAGAAAGAGAGAGATTGATTGATTGATAGATTGATTCAAATCAATTTGAATAATACTGCTACAGTGTTGGAGGCCAGTGTTGTGGGTTTTGTGGCACCTTTTTGATTGATTGGGTTTTCAATTGTCTATCCCTTTGTGGTAAACCATATATATGTTGCAACTGGTGTAACTGTCTGGACACACCCCTCTGCTGACTGCCCTCTGGCTCCTCCCACAGAGTCCTGAATAAAGATGATTTCACCTTGCCCCTCCCCCTCAGTCTGGGGGCTGACACTAAGCATGGAGGTTGTATTGTTACAGCGAATAAAAGCCTTTCAGTATTTTACCCAACTTCAGTCTTTTGGAGTTATTGAAGGTGCTTCAATTTTATTCGCTGTAAATTTTAAAACATGGAACATGCGCTGAGACCCGACAAGTTAGACCTTGATCTGCAAATGCCTGAAGCTGGAAATGCTTTCGAACTCTGGCTGGCCTGCTTCGAAGCGTACCTAGAGGAGATTAAAGTGACCGACCGCGTAGCAAAGCGCAGAGTTCTACTCTCCAGGGTCAGTCCACGGGTTTATTCACTGATCAGAGACCAGCCGAGCTACGACGGTGCAATGAGCGCCCTCAAAGGACAATACCTGTGGCCGGTAAACGGCGTCTATGCTCGGCACCGTTTAGCGACACGGCAACAACGGCCCGGGGAATCAAGTGCTGAGTTCATCCAGGCCCTACGGACACTTGTGCAAGCCTGCAATTGCCAGGAGCTGATGGCGACACAGCATTCAGAACTCCTAGTGAGAGATGCCTTCGTCATGGGAACCAGGTCAGTGTATGTGCGCTGTTGGAAAAAGTCGATCTTATCTTAAGTTCGGCGATTGAGCTGGCTGACACGCTGGAGGCCGCTCTGCATAACTCTGAGGCTCTTCAGGCACGTGATCCCCCGACAGCCTCGTGGGTGCTGCAGACCCCGCAACCCGCCAGCGAATCGATCTCGGCTGCTGCCATTCGTGAGTCCACAAAGTGCTACTTCTGCGGACTCAACAAGCACCCCCGGAAACGCTGCCCAGCTCGACAAGCTACTTGCTCCAGCTGCGGAAAGAAGGACCACTTCACCAAGGTCTGTAAGTCCAAATCGCGAGCAGGATTGAGCAGCGCCGTGTGTGAGACATGGGGGTCGCCATCTTGCTTGCCGCCATCTTCCCTGCACGCCACCACCACATGCGAGACATGGGGGCGGCCATCTTGGTCGGTGCCACCTCCCACCACCGATGACCAACAGGTGCTCGCAGGGCACCCCACCGTGCCGGACCAAGACAGCGACTCAACCTTGGCCTCCATGACCCTCGACCAAACGCTCCCCATCAGCTTGCAAGGTCAATGATGGACATCCTGGTGGAGGGGTGCAGGACAAGCTGCCTATTTGACAGAAGCAGCACAGAGAGTTTTATCCACCCCGACACAGTGCAGCATTGTGGACTCATGATACGGCCGGTAAGTCAGAGGGTCACCATGGCTTCCGGGTCGCATACAACAGACATCCGGGGGGGTTGTGTAATGATACTAGTGGTGCAGGGCACAGAATATCGAGACTTTACGTTACTGGTCTTGCCTCAACTGTGTGCCCCTGTGCTATTGGGGCTCAACTTCCAGAGCCACCTGAAAAGCGTGACAATGGAGTATGATGGGCCCCTCCCACCAATTACTGTCGTAAATCCCCAGTTTTGTAGGGATACGTCACATACCCCGCTATTGACCACACACGCACACCGACCCGCACATCCCACCCAACACCATGCCAACTGCTGCACTACCAACACCACTTGCGGCCTCTCCACCCTCAGGATCCCTCCCCCACCGCTGTTCGCCAACCTGACCCCCGACTGTAAACCTGTGACAACTAAAAGCAGGAGGTACAGCGCGGGGGACAGAGCTTTCATTAAGTCGGAGGTGCAGCGGCTGCTCAGGGAGGGGCTCATTGAGGCAAGCACAAGTCCTTGGAGGGCGCAGGTGGTGGTTGTTCGGAACGGGGAGAAAAATAGGATGTTCGTGGACTATAGCCAGACCATCAATAGGTGCACACAGCTCGACGCGTACCCTCTACCCCGCATCACGGATATGGTCAATCAGATAGCACAGTACAAGGTGTACTCGACCATAGACCTAAAATCCGCTTACCATCAGCTCCCCATCCACCGGGAGGACCGTCCTTACACCGCCTTCGAGGCGGACGGCAGGTCTTATCAATTCCTGGGCGTCCCCTTCGGTGTCACGAATGGTGTATCTGTCTTCCAGAGGGCAACAAACCGGATGGTGGACCAGTGCCAACAGAAGGCCACGTTCCCATATCTGGATAACATCACCATCTGCGGTCACGACCAGCAGGATCACGACAACAACCTCTAAAAATTTCTCCAAGCGGCCAAAGCTTTCAATCTCACCTATAACAAGGACAAGTGTGTATTCAGGACCACCCGACTTGCTATCCTGGGGTGTGTCATGGAGAACGGAGTCATTGGCCCTGACCCCGACCGTATGCACCCCCTGTTGGAACTCCCTCTTCCCAACACTCTCAGAGCCCTCAAAAGGTGCCTGGGCTTCTTTTCATATTACGTCCAATGCATCTCTAACTACGTGGACAAGGCTCGCCCCCTGGTCAAGCCCACCACATTCCCCCTCTCAGCCAAGGCATGCGCAGCCTTCTGCTGTATAAAAGGGGACATTGCCAAAGCAGCAATGCATGCAGTGGGTGAGGCCATTCCCTTCCAAGTAGAGAGTGACGCCTCCGACTTTGCGCTGGCTGCTACCCTCAACCAACCAGTGGCGTTCTTCTCCCGTACCCTTCAAGGCCCTGAAATTCGGCACTCCGCGGTGGGAAAAGAGGCCCAGGCCATAGTGGAAGCTATTAGGCACTGGAGGCACTATCTCGCCGGCAAAAGGTTCACCCTGCTGACTGACCAGCTCTCAGTCGCATTCATGCTTAATAACCAACAGTGGAGCAAAATCAAAAGTGATAAAATTCTGAGGTGGAGAATCGAACCTCCACCTACAACTATGACAACATGTACAGGCCTGGGAAGCTCAACGAGCCCTCCGATGCCCTATCCCGGGGAACATGCGCCAGCACGCAGATCGACTGGCTATATGCCCTACATGTAGACTTTTGCCACCCGGGAGTCACCCGACTTTTCCACTTCGTGGAAACCCGGGACCTGCTTTACTCCCTTGAGGAGATCAGGATGATGACCAGGGACTGCCAAGTCTACGCAGAGTGCAAACCGCACTTCTACCGACCCGAGAAGGCACAACTCATCAAGGCCACCTGCCCCTTTGAGCGACTGAGTATTGACTTTAAGGGCCCCCTTCCCTCCACCGACCGCAATGTGTACTTTCTTAACGTTATCGACGAGTACTCGTGGTTCTCCTTCGCCATCCCCTGCCCCGACACCACTACCACGTCAGTTATAAAAGCCCTGCGCAAGCTCTTCACTCTGTTCGGATACCCATGCTATATCCACAGTGACAGAGGGTCCTCGTTTATGAGTGACGAGCTGCGCCAATATCTACTGGCTAGGGGAATTGCAACCAGTAGGACCACGAGCTATAATCCCCGGGGGAATGGACAGGTGGAGAAGGAGAATGGCACGGTGTGGAAAGTCACACTCTTAGCCCTCAGGTCAAAGGGACTGCCGGTCTCCCGCTGGCAGGAGGTCCTTCCCGAGGCACTCCACTCCATCCACTCCCTGTTATGCACAGCCACCAATGCCACCCCTCCTGAGCGACTCTTTTCTTTTCCCAGAAAATCGACCACTGGAACCCCCCTACCAACTTGGCTGACGTCCCTGGGGCCAGTGCTGCTCCGGAAACATGCGAGGAACAATAAATACTCCCCAATGGTCGAGAGGGTTCACTTACTTCATGCAAACCCCCAGTATGCCTACGTGGTTTTACCTGATGGGCTGGAGGACACGGTCTCCATCCGCGACCTGGCACCCGCAGGAGCTCCGGGCCCCTACCCTGAACACTCCGTGGTGACTATTGACCCCGTACCCACCAATGTATGTACCTACGAGACACCGTGCACCCCAAAACCTATACAGACACCACACGACACTCCCATACCGGGCACGACGCACACGCACGAGGGATTACCGACGCCTAACGTGCTGGCACCTGAAGTCAGGCCGGAGCCAGCACAACCACCATCGCCGGTGCTACGTAGATCACAGCAACAGACTCAACCGCCTGATAGACTTAACCTGTAAATATACTTGTAAATATTGTCAGTCACTTCACCCCACGGGACTCTTTTTAAAAAAAGGAGGGGTGAATGTGGTAAACCATGTATATATGTTGTAACTCGGTTACCTGTCTGGACACACCCCTCTGCTGACTGCCCCTGTGGCTCCTCCCACAGAGTCCTGTATAAAGGTGTTCGCCTTGCCCGTCCCCCTCAGTCCGGGGCAGACACTCACTGTGGAGGTCGTATTGTACAGCGAATAAAAGCCTTTCAATATTTTGCCCAACTTCAGTCTTTTGGAGTAATTGAAGGTGCTTCACCTTTCTTTTGGCATGTCTAGTAAAAGGCTATTTTAAAAATATAATTCCTGCATATCCATTTCAACAATCCCAAAGATACATTGCCACTTTACTGAGAACTTTAGTTATGTTAAGTGCCTTTGGTTAGACCGCGATTAAACATTTTTGGTTAGCACAGCAGATTGTGCTAATTTTTTTTGACGTATAGCCACCAGCTGTTGGGAGACCTAAGATGGAGAACTCCAGAAAAAAAAACTGCTGTGAAAAATGATCTCCTTAATGATATACAATAAAAGCTTTAGTAATTAGTCATAGGAGTATCGAAAGAGTGGGAGGCCCAGGGAACACAGTATTGTATAGATCCAGTTTAAGTATACTCATATAACCATATAGTAGATCATATAAAATGTGCAACCCATCCCCACACAAAATATGTTTTGGACAGAAATATGGTAGGTTAGTCTTTTCAGATAAGGATAATTAGATAGCTGGTGTCTTTTCCCCATTAATATTGATTCAAATCCCTATCTTTCCTTTACAACCTTTAGTTTTGGGTTCATTTGGGTTGAGCTTGGGTTTGCAGTTACGTTCCAGAATGCAAGGAAATCCTAAAACAGGCAAGCCCACTGAAGATGTAAGGATTTTTGGAAAATGTCACTGTTAATAAGCAGTTATGTAATCTCCTTCAGTATGGTGTAGCCCTCAGGCTCTTCAGTTCACGCTTGTCTAGGGGGAGCAGCCTTCGGCCCTGCCAAACTGGGTAATCACGTTTGTGTGGATGCTGTGTAATGTACCCCCAGTTACAAACCCGCAACGCAAAGTATCAAACAGTACACCATATACAATTAAATGACAGAACTTTATGAATCTTAATCTGAATATAGGGTTAGTAATGAAAATAAATAAAAAACAAGGGGGCCCAAAGTCAAGTCAAAATCATGTTGGAGCTCACGTAGTCATTCTTCCACCATTGGTCTCCTCTGAATGTCGCCGACCTTCAGACCTTCAGATCCTAGACCACTCCGTCTGGTGGTCTACCAGCTCTCTCTACACGTGTCTTCCCTCTTCATCTCTCCTTGACAAAAGACCGTGAAAAAAAAATCCTTCCAGACTCACAAGACACAGCAACAATCTCTTATTGGCTAACATGCATCCCGTTATCTCCAGCCATAACCCAAACTTTGCTGCTACAGAAAAACCATTACCTCAGCAGGGAGCATTACAAAGAAGCCATTACATTAGCAGTGAAACCTTACAGGGCATTACAATAGTATAAGATATATGCAGAAAATTCTATCTGCAAAATCTCCAGAAATTTCTAAAATTTTCCAAGCCATTGCATTAGGATATTGATGTAGGTTTTAGATTAGAACTGTTTGTGGCACAGAATGCTCTGAATAAATGTGTTTTGAACAGTTTGTCATCTTCTCAGCCCTCTCAATGTCAAGCATGAAATCTTCTCACTCTATTTACGAAAAGTATTAGAAGCTCATACTGCTTACAATCTTCCCTCAAAGACAGGTATTGCACACCGGTTACAACACAGACTAAAAAAGAGTGAATTCTTGGTCCCATAGCAAAGAGATCCAGGGTAACTGTAGACCACACACACACACACACACACACACACACACTCTGACCACACATCCACATGGACACAGAGACACATGCACAGAGTTTTGTCAACAAGCTCTTCCTCAGCTCCCTTCCCTTGTACACTCCATCCAGGTACCTTACGTCCTTTATCTCCCCCTTCTTTAGTCTGTCATGTACCCCGTGACAGGTTAAAGAACCAGCAGAAATGGAAAACAGCTAGAGTCTGGTATTGGTGTTAACATAGCTATTTTTATTAGTAACTACATAATACAGTCATATATAACCAGATAAATCAAATAAGTTAGCAGTGTTACGTGTATCTATGTGTGTAAATATAACTCCCAAACTATTGAGTTTGGGAGAAACGAGGCTTAGAGTCTTGAGATGGTAAAGTATGAAAGTTCAATTTATGTATGGAATAGGTGATGAGAGAGAGATACTTGTAATCCAGGGTAAATTTCGAGTAAAGGCAATTACATCAATATTCCACAGATTCCACAATAGCAATACAAAATAACAATAGTAGTAGGTTTTATCTCAAAAATTGTTCCACTCCACACACAAAACATCACCGACAGTGATCTTCAACGAATATCCTTTCAGCACAAGTAGTACCACACCCGAATTCAGATATGGGTCATTCCAAAGTGGTGGCCACAGGATACTCAAACAGAGCCCACACATGGATTATCACCAACAGTAGCTTATCACTAAGGGGAACCTCTTTAAGGGAACCAACCCCAAACACAACATGATAGCCACTTATCCGGTGCCACGACATACGAAATAACCCCAACAGTGATTTGCCACAGGGGTGCCTTTCTTCAGTGAACTACCACACCCAAACAAGGGTAACACACAAGTGGTATTCACAAAAGTACTTCCCTCACCAGAGAACCCACTTTTGTGGATTAACTACGGGACAGTCACACCTTCGTATTCGAATGGAGCTCAAACTCACCCTTACGGGCTACTTAGAGAGAGACCAGTGACCTCTTTGTCACTAGGTTTCTTTTGTTTCAAACCTTCCTCTCCCCTCTTCTCTTCCTTTAAAGTCAACGAATGTGACCACAAAAAGGAGACCGTCTTCTGTGCTAGAGTTATCAACCCAGGTGAGGGTTGGCCACACTAATAACTCCCCACCGGTCACACCTTTTCCACACTGCGAGAGCCACTGATCGAACCTCCTGATCGATCCTCCAAAAACCCACCTTTCTGCGGGTACAACAAAGTTCATCCAGTGTCCAAAACCATGTGTCCATGAGTCTATCAGCTGAGCTTCTACTTATCTCACCATGCTGAACACCAGCTGTCCATCAAGTAGCTCCTCCCTTCTCTTTCTGTAAGAACACAGAAGCTGGCAGTGTTCTTGCAAAAGTGTAAACATGATCAGCAGCTCACTGTTCTAGACTCTCCAATAAGAAGAATCATTCTCTATATCTCCATCCCGTCAAGTTCCCTTAGGATCTTATATAATTCTGACTCTTCTAAACACCTCAAAATTTAGCTTAGATTAACCATATATTTTTCAGAAGTCAACTTGCACTTTCCTGATATAACTTTAGTCATCTGTAGCAGAGTGGTATGACGAGCCATTGTTTCACAGTAGCAGAGAGCAGGATGAAATCCTGATTTTGGGTACTGCACACATGGGGTTTGTATATTACATTCTCCTTATAACCATATGGGTTCTTTGGGGTGCTCTAGTTCCCTCACACATCCTATAGACATGTGGTGCATAGGCTAATTTGGCCTCTGTGTCATTTTGTTTCAGGTATAGAGGTAAGTGGTACAATTTGGGGGGAGTTTGATGAGACTGTAGTGTTGAAGTAAAATGGGCACCAATAGTTGGTATGGGCTCAGCACTGTATCACTCCATGACTTAAAATCTACACTGAGCTAGTTCCAATGATTTGACGTCCTTCCTTAAATACAGAAACCAGTGGTGTAGGCAGCACTCCAGATGTAGTCTCAGCAGTTCACTACAGAACTGAATCATAACCTTCCTACATTTTCCTGAACAACAAGCAATAACAATCAGCTAGCTTTCACAATTACTCTTCTCCCTTCATAAAGCATGGACTAGATTAATCAAATTCTACAATATATTACAGAGATCTGCAATCTCTCATCATTTAGATAATATGCCTCTTTCTTATTTTTTCCTTGCAAAAATGGACAACATCTCATTTTGATATATTCTATTTCCAATATTCAGTTCATTTACTTAATCCTTTCACCCTGTAATTACATTATGTCCTCTTCACAATGTAGTTCTTACTTACCTTTCTGTCATCAGCAAAATTAACAAACATAGCTTCTGTGCTTTCACCCGTTATTTAAAAGGCTGAGATTCTTCTTTGTGACACGTTGCTTTGCTAAACCAAAAAAACATTCATTTATACCAACAGCATAGGACATACTCTAATAAACATGTTGACCACTGGGTGCCCGTCTGTATTAATCCTATCTACGCAAGGCACAAGACTTCTGTGTATTAGCATTTCAAGTGCTCTTCAGGGCACTTTGTAAATGTTGTCAGTGACGCTGCTTCCACCACTCTCTCCTGTAGTACATTCCAGTTACTCATCACTATCTGAGTAAAGATAGGTCCTCTTTGCATCTCAATTAATTCTCTTCCATTATTCCCAAAATAAATGTCTTCTAGTTTTATTCACTTCTGATATGGAGAAAAGATACTTACTGTTATTTCTATCATAATTCTATATACCTCAATCATGAGCCTCTTAACCCCTGCTCTCCATGAAAAACGAACCTCACCTCTCCAGTCTCTCCTCATGCTCTATTCCTGACAGCATACCACTGGATGCTCTCCAGCGCCATAACATCTTTCCTATACATTGCTGACTGGTATTCCAGCTTAGGTCTGATCAATGTTTTATAAAAGTTAAATCTATATTTGTGATCCTCCAATCATCTAATCATTTAATCTGATCACTTGTGGTTAGCAAAAATCTAAAAATATCTTCCAGTGCCACAGTCATCTCATTCCCTGCCTCCCATGGCAGCCAGGGATAAAACTTATGCAACCTTGGAGATTCATCCACTTATATGTCTGTTAAATATTGAGTCACTCCTCCTTGGTAATGAAGACTTACATTAGAATTTAATCTTCCCTTTGTTGATTTATTCAGCTACTAATAAAAGTATTCATATCGAATCTCACCTATACCTTATGACTCCATGTGCAGATTGTCTCTTTTGTTGCATACTTATTCTCTGGTAGTTCTTCTTTCCTGAATATACTTATAGAATGCGTTCAGATTCATGTTAATGCTGTTGGTCAGTCACATTTCATAACCCCACTCTGCCTGCAGTTTTATACTCTTGATGATCCTCCCCTATCCTTAGTTCTCTGCTGAATATGCATCTTTTATTTTTTATCCAACCATTGAAATTCGTCAAGATCCAGAGTTCCTAGTACTTGTTACCCCCAGATTTTATCCTTTTAGGAACATGTTCAACTTGAACTATCATTAGCTCTCCTTTGAGTGTTTTTTTTTCTGAAGATGTAGACATAACTGCAAGTAGATGCCCCCAGTCTACCTTGGCTTGGTTGTGTCTTATTTAAGAACTTTATTCCTGGCCTATCGCAACAATCTCGCTTGAGATACTACACTCCCCAAGACAAGACAGAGTAGTGCTCCCAACCTCATAGATCTTTGTACATACTATCTGAAAATACTGCCCTCAACACACTTAAAAATATTACCTCCTCTGAGCCTTCTATACTTCATCTCACCAGCACTTCTTGCAAGATTTTGGGATGAAGTCCATCATATTCTGGAAATGTCAGCCTGCTGTTCTATCAATTTGCTTAGTATCACTTCCCTGGCAGTTGTAATTTTCCTGAGTTACTCCCATCCTTCCAATATTTGACTTATGACTGATTCTGATGTGTTAATTTTATTAGTTACGGTGAAAATTGATGAAAAATACCTGCTAATCGCATCTTCCATTGGCCTCATTTCCCTCAGTTCTTCTATTGAGAAAAACTTATTGTTTATTTTGATATCACTGGCTAGCTTTGCCCCACAAGCTACTTTTTTCCATCTTTGTTAACTATAACAGTCATATGCTTTTGTGAGGCAAGATTTGAGAAACATTCTAATGTAAACTGATCCTGGTAATTACAGAAGCCATCAAACTATAAATTTAATTTCTATCCTTTCCAAATTTCTCAATAGGTCCATAGGACCATAAGATATAGGAGCAGAATTAGGCCATGTGGTCCATTGAGTCTTCTACAGTATTTCATCATGGCTGATCCATTTATCCTCTCAGCCCCAATCTCCTGCCTTCTCCCCATTTCCCTTCATCCCCTGACCAATCAAGAACCTATCAACCTTTGCCTTAAATGTATGTAAAGATGGTTTCCACAGCTGCCTATGGCAAAGATTTCCACGATTCAGCCTTATTTTTAGCAGTAACGAGGCAGTCTACAGAAGAGAAGTTAACACCCTGACACAATGGTGCCAAGATAACAACCTCTCCGTCAATGTCCAAAAAACAAAGAGCTGATTGTGGATTACAGGAGGAATGGAGACAGACTTGCCCTGATCAACATCAATGGGACTGCAGTTGAGAGGATAAGTAGTTTCAAGTTCCTGGATATACACATTGCCGAAGATCTCACCTGGACTGTACACTCTAGTTGTGGGTAAAAAAAGCACAAAGGAGCTTCCTCCACCTCAGGCAACTGAAGAGGTTTGTCATGAGCCCCCAAATCCTCAAAACCTTCTACAGGGGCACCATTGAGAACATCCTGACTGGCTATATCACCTCCTGGTACGGGAACTGCACCAACCTTGATCATTAGGCTCTGCAGAGAGTGGTACGGACAGCCCAACACATCTGTGGATGTGAACTTCCCTCCATTAAGTCCACTTACCACAGCAGGTATGTAAAGAAGGCCTGAAAGATCATCAGGGACACCAGCCACCCCAACCATAAACGGTTTCAGCTGCTTCTGTACGGCAAACAGTACCTCAGCATTAAAACCGGGACCAACAGGCTACGGCACAGCTTCTCTCTACAAGCCATTAGACTTATAAGCTCACATGTCTGTACATTGCGATGGAGTCATAACGCAAATATATTTACTCCCTCAAGTTGTAGGATGGACGTAAGATTTAAATAAATTGAATAAATTCAAATTCAAATTCCCCACTCTTTGGCTAAAGAAACTCCTCCACATCTCCATTCTAAAAGGATGCCTCTCTATTCTGAGGCTGTGTCCTCTGGTTCAAGATTCTACAAACACAGGAAACATTCTCTTTACATCTACTCTATCAAGGCCTTTTACCACTTGATAGCTTTCAGTTAGGTCACCCCTCATTCTCCTGAATTCTAGTGAATACAGTCCCAGAGCCATTAGATGCTCTTCATTTGACAAGTTGTTGGAATCCTGGAATCAATTTTGTGAACCTCTTTAAAATCTCTCAAGTGTCAGCACATCCTTTTGGAGAAAGGGGAAAACTGCTCACAATACTCCAAGTGAGGCCTCACCAGTGCCTTATAAAGTCTCAACATTACATCCTTGCTTTTATATTCTAGTCCTCTTGAAATGAATGCTAACATTGCATTTGATTTCCTCACCACAGACTCAAACTGCAAATTAACCTTCAAGGAATCCTGCACAAGAACTCCCAAATCCCCTTGCACCTCAGATTTTTGTATTTTCTCTCCATGTAGAAAATAGTCAACCCTTTTATTTCTTCTACCAAAATGCATGACCGTACACTTCCCAACGTATATTCCAGCTGCCTCTTCTTGGCCGTTCTCCTAATCTGTCTAAGTCCTTCTGTAGCGTCTCTTTTTCATAAAAGCTACCTGTCCCTCCACCTATTTTCATATCATCTGCAAACTTTGCAACAAAGCAATCAATTCCATCAAGCAAATTATTGACATTTAATATAAAAATATCTGCCCAACACAGATTCTTGTGGAGACCACTAGTCACTGGCAGCCAACCAGGAAAGGCTCCCTTTATTCCCACTCTTTGTCTCCTGACAATCAGCTACTGCTTTATCCATGCTAGAATTGTTCCTGTAGTACCATGGCCTCATAGCTTGTTAAGCAGCCTCACGTATGGCACCTTGTCAAAGGTCTTCTGAAAATCCAAGTACACAACATCAACTGATTCTTTTTTGTCCATCCTGCTTGTTATTTTTTCAAAGAATTCCTACAGATTTGTCAGGCAAGATTTACCCTTGAGGAAACCATGCTGATCACAGCTTATTTTATCATGGGTCTCCAAATACCCTGAGACAATCGACTCCAACCTCTTCCCAACCACTGATTTCAGACTAATTGGCCAGTAATTTCCTTTCTCCTGCCTCTCTTCCGTTTCAAAGACTAGAGTGACATTTGCAATTTTCCAGTCATCGGGAACCATTCTAGAATCCAAGTGCACTCTGACCGGTGTCTCGTAAAGCTTCAACATCACACCCTTGCTCTTATATTCTCGTCCTCTCAAAATGTACGCCAACCTTGTATTTCCTTCCTTACTACTGAATCAATCTGCATTAACCTTTAGGGAGTCATGTACAAAGACTCCCAAGTCCCTTTGCACCTCTGATTTTTGAATTTTCTCCTTGTTTACAAAATAATCTATGTCTTTATTCCTTCTACCAAAGTTCATGACCATGCACTTCCCTATTCTACGTTCCATCTGCCACTTCTATGCCCATTCTCCCAATCTTCTTCAGACCCCCTGCTTCTTAAACACTACCCATCCTCCCCATATCTTTGTATCATCTGCAAACTTGGCACTAAAGCCATCAATTCCATCATCCAAATCATTCACATATAACATGAAAAGAAGCGGTAAAAATACAGAACAATAGTCACCTGCAGCCAACTAGAATAGGCTCCCATTGTTCCCAAACTCTGCCTCCTGCTAGTCAGCCAGTCTCCCCTCCATCCTGTAATTCCATGCACTCTAATCTTGCTAAGAAGCCTCATGTGCGGCACCTTATCAAAGGCCTTCTGAAAATCCAAATAAACAACAGCTACTGGCTCTGCTTGTTATTTCCTCAAAGAATTCCAACAAATTTGTCAGGCAAGATTTCCTCTTAAGGAAACCATGCTAACGTTGGTCTACTTTATCATGTGCACCCAGGCACCCCAAAAGTTCAACCTTTATAATGAACTCCAACATCTTCCCAACCACTGAAGTTAGTCTAAATGGCCTATAATTTCCTTTCTTCTGTCTCCTTGCCTTCTTAAAAAGTGGAGTGAGTTTTGCAATTTTCCAGTTTTCTGGAGCCATGTCAAAATCTAGTGATTCTAGAATGATCATTTCTAATGCTTCCACAAGCTCTTCAGCCACCTCTTTCAGAACTCTGGGATGTACACATCTGGTCCAGGTGACTTATCTACCTTCAGACCCTTCAGTTTCCAAAGAACCTTCTCCCTAGTAAGGCAAATTCACACACTTCTTGACGTCGGATAATCTGGAGCTTCCATCACACTGCTAGTATCTTTCTCAGCGAAGATTGATGCAAAATACTTATTCAGTTTGTCCACTTTTTCCTTGTTCCTCATTGCTATCTCTCCAGCATTGTTTTCTTGTGATCTAATATCCACTCTCACCTATCCTTTGCACTTTATGTATCTGAAGATACTTTTGGTATCCTTGCTATTATTATTGGCTGGCTTACTTTCATTTTCCATCTTTTCCTACTTAATCATATAACCATATAACAATTACAGCATGGAAACAGGCCATCTTGCCCTTCTAGTCCGTGCCGAACTCTTACTCTCACCTAGTCCCACCGACCTGCACTCAGCCCATAACCCTCCATTCCTTTCCTGTCCATATATCTATTCAATTTAACTTTAAACGACAACATCGAACCTGCCTCAACCATTTCTGCTGGAAGCTCGTTCCACACAGCCACCACTCTCTGAGTAAAGAAGTTCCCCCTCATGTTACCCTTAAACTTTTGTCCTTTAACTCTCAACTCATGTTCTCTTGTTTGAATCTTCCCCACTCTCAATGGAAAAAGCCTATCCACGTCAACCCTTTCAATCCCCCTCATAATTTTAAACACCTCTATCAAGTACCCCCTCAACCTTCTACGCTCCAAAGAATAAAGACCTAACTTGTTCAACCTTTCTCTGTAACTTAGGAGATGAAACGCAAGCAACATTTTAGTAAACCTCCTCTGTACTCTCTCAATTTTATTGACATTTTCCCTATAATTCGGTGACCAGAACTGTACACAATACTCCAAGTTTGGCCTTAACAATGCCTTATACAATTTCAATATTACATCCCAACTCCTATACTCAATGCTCTGTTTAATAAAGGCCAGAATACCAAAACCTTTCTTCACCACCCTATCCACATGAGATTCCACCTTCAGGGAACTATGCACCATTATTCCTAGATCCCTCTGTTCTAAAGCATTCTTTAATGCCCTACCATTTACCACATATGTCCTATTTTGGTTAGTTCTACCAAAATGTAGCACCTCACATTTTTCAGCATTAAACTCCATCTGCTATCTTTCAGCCCACTCTTCTAACTGTCCTAAATCTCTCTGCAAGCTTTGAAAACCTACCTCATCATCCACAACACCACCTATCTTAGTATCATCTGCATACTTACTAATCCAATTTACCACCCCATCATCCAGATCATTAATGACTTTTTAGTTGCCTACTGTTGGGTTTTAAAGGCTTCCTAATCATTTAACTTCCCACCAATTTTTGCTCAATTTTATGTCCTCTCTTTGGCTTTTAGATTGGCTTTGACTTCTCCTGTTAGCTACATTTGTGTCATCTTGCTTTTGGAATACTTCTTCCTCTTTGGGATGTATTTATCCTGTGCCTTCCAAATTGCTTCCAAAATTTCTTGCCATTGCTGCTCTATTGTCATCCCTGCCAGTGATCTTTCCCAATCAATTTTAGCCAACTCCTCTTCCAAGCCTCTGTAATTCCCTTTTCTCCACTGAAATACTAATGCATCTGACTTTAGCTTCTCCTTCTCAAATTTCAGGGAGCATGTGATCATATTATGATTACTTTCCCTGAAGGGTTCTATTACCGTATGCTCTCAAATCAATTCTGGTTCATTGCACAGCAGCCAATCCAGAATAGCTGATCCCTTAATGGGCTCAGCCATGATCTGCTCTAAAAAGCCATCTCAGAGGCATTCTAGAAATACCCCCTCTTGGGATCCAGCACCAGTCTGATTTTCTCAATCTACCTGCTGAAATTTCCCATTACTATAGTAACATTAACTTTTGGCATGCGCTGTCTATCTCCACACTGTCTCACTGCTTATAGAGCACATCCTACCATTTTTGTGGGTCTGGAAATAATTCCCATCAGGAGGGTCTTTTTACACTTGGAGTTCCCACAATGATTCAACAAAATTCATCTACCTTATTCCGTATACTACATGCATTCAAATATAACATTATCAGTCCTGTATTCACCCTTTTCAATTTTATTCACCTTCTACATTATAACTCATCCTGTTGACTGTCATTTTGCCCTATCATCAGCCACTTCTTGCAAGTTTCACTAAACATTACCTTTACTAGTAAACCAACTACCTTTTTCCCAGTACTATCACTATGTTTCCCATCCCCCTGCTAAATTAGTTTAAACCTTCCCAAACTACTTCAGCAAACTTGTCCACAAGGATATTGAATCCCCTTGGGTTCTGGTGTAACCCATGCCTTTTGTACAGGTTGTGCAGGTTTGCACAAATAAAATGATATGAGGCATTTTATGTTGAAGAGATAAAAACATATCGCTTATTTACTGAACTCCAAAAAACTGAGGTAAAAGCCCTTTTCTTAATGACGTCATCATGTCAGACCAGCCTCTTATAGTGAACCCCAACTCAATGTCAGTGGTTCTGAATTATGTGCGTTTCCACCAATTACATTACCCTACAGTCGCACCTTCCCCAGAAGAGATCCTAATAATCTATAAATCTGAACCCCTGCCCCCTACACCAGTTCCTCAGCCGTACATTCACCTACCAAATCATCCTACTCTTACTCTCACTGGCCCATGGCACTGACAGCATTCCAAAGATTGGAACCCTGGAGGTCATGCTTTTCAGCTTTCTAGAAAGCCCCCTAAAATCTCTCTTCAGGACCTCCTCACCTTGTTTACCTATGTCATTGGTGTCAATATGTATCAAGACTTCTGGCTGCTCAAACTTGATCTGAGTCATCCCTGACCCTGGCATCAGGGAAGCAATATACCATCTGGGTGTCCATAAGACAAAAGAGCAGAAGTCGGCCATTCAGCCCATCGAGTCTGCTCCGCCATTTTATCAGGAGTGTCTCTATCATACCATCAGAATCTCTGCTCTGGTCCTCTGACTGTGGAATCTCCTATCAACATTGCAGTCCTCTTCACCCCTCTAACTCCCTCACAGCACTAAACTCAGTGCCAGAGACTGTAGCTGGTAAGTCATTGCCCTTAACATGATCTAAAGTTATATGCTTATTATTGAGGGGAATGGCCACAGATGTACTTGGCATTGGCTGTGTATTTACCTTCCTTCTCCTGAATGTCACCCAGTTACCTGTCTCCTGCAACCTTGGGGTGACTACCTCCCTGTCAGGGTGTTATGAAGCACAATTTTGATGAAAAGAATGTCAAATCACAGAAAGAGATACCAGAACAATTCACTAAAGGTTTGATCAAAAAGATAAGTTCTAAAGAGAGTGATCTGGAGAGATGAAAAAGTTTTAGTGAAGGAATCGCTGAATTACCAGAGGAAATCTGCAGAAACCACGTCTTTGGCACTGAGTCTGGCTCTGTGGATCAAAAGAGAAGGAGTGAGAAGAGGATACCCAGTGATGATAGGAAATGTAATAGTTAGTTAGGGAACAGACAGGAAATTCTGTGGATATGAAAGAGACTCTCAGATGGTATGTTACCTCCCAAGTGCCAGTTCCAGGGACATCTCAGATCAGGTCGACATCAATTAACTGGAGAGGGTGAACAGCCAGAAGCCATGGTACATATTGATACCAAAGACATAGGTAAGGCAATGGATGGGGTCCTGAAGAGCAAATATAGGGATCTAGGGAAGCCTGTCATTGGTCAGGGTTGACCATGGATGTTGCGTCCCAGCTGTCTGCATTCAGTCAAAATGCAAAACAGGGCAGCACGATATGGAGTGCAAGCTGTTGTGCATGTAGACTACCCCTCTCCATGCAGCTGATGAGTCCAAGAGAATACCAGAGGCTGATACAGTTTGGCACCAGTGCATCGCAGGAGTTGCCAGTCAGTCCAGAACTCAAGCAACACACACAAAATGCTGGAGGAACTCAGCAGAACAGGCAGCACCTATGGAAAAGAGTACAGTCGACGTTTCCGGCTGAGTCCCTGAGGCAGTACCTTCAACATATGACCGCATTAAGGACTTCAGCTGTGGACTTTTCATCAACGTTTAATCCCAAAGCCTTCCCCCATGAGAGGGTATAGCAGCAAGGCAGTAGAAATTTGAGATCAGCATTTTCCTTCTCCTCAAGGTACAGCCAACCACAGCTGACAAGCCCTTCCTGCCTGAAGCAACTGGTTTTAAAGCACCAGTAACCTGTCTTAGTCCCTTCTCCTGTCAGTAGAAATAGTTTTGCCAGGCTTTGTAGCTAAGGCACACGTGAAGGCCAGAAGCTGGACTTGGTTGTCAGAGGCAATTTGAGATGCACATCACTGGGAGTATTTAATAAGTAGTTAGAGGTTATCTCTACCAGCTCAACCCCTGGCTATGACAAGCTGAAGATTCCAAGGAAACTATGTAAGACATTGAAAAACAGAATCTCAAAAGACAGTAGTCTCTGGATTGCTGCCTGTGACACATGTCAGTGAGGGTACGAGTAGGATGAATTGGCAATGAATGTGTGGCAAAGAATTGGTGTTGGAGTCAGGGTTCAGATTTATGCATCATTGGGACCCCTTCTAGAGAAGATATGACCAGTATAAAAGGGATGTGTTACACCTGAATTTGAAGGAAACCATGAACTTGCTGCAGGCTTGGTAGAGCTGTTAAAGTGGTTTTAACTAGGTTGGCAATGAGATGGGAACCAGTGTGACTGGTCAGAGGGTGGAGCAGTTGGAGTCAAGTTATATGCAACCTGCAGAGACACTGTGTGGATGTATTCGCAGTGGATAAGGCATAAAGGTAGTCAATTAAATGGGCTGAAATGTAGCTATTTAATGCAAGATGTATCAGGAATAAGGGCGATGAACTTTGATCATGGATCAGTATATGGAGCAAGGATATTGTGGCCATAACTAAGACTTGGTTGTCAGAATGGCAGGAATGGCTGCTGGATGTTCCGGGATTTGTGTGTTTCAAAAGGGACGGGGGGTGGGGTGGGAGGTAATAGAGGTGAGGGTGTGACCTTGCTAGTAAGAGATAGTATCAACAGCTGCAATAAAAGGATGTCTGAGAGGGATTGTTTATCGAGTCAATGTGGGTGAAAATCAGAAAGAGAACAGGAACAATCAGTCTATTTGGAGGACTCAATAGCAACAGAGACTCTGAAGAGATCGGAGTTTTCGGGCAGATTTTGGAAAGTTGCAATAATGACAGGATTGTTGTCATGGATTGTTGCTGTCAACTTCCTTAATATTAATTGGCACCTTCTTAGTGCAAAAGGTTAACATATGTCAGAATTTCACAGGTGCGTCCAGGAAGGATTCCTGACACAATATGCAAAGTTCAATGTTCAAAGTATATTCATTATCAAAGTATGGATACAGTATACAACCTTGATATTCGTCTTCTTGCAGGCAAACATAAAATAAAGAAACACAATAGAACCCATAAAAAAAACCCACACAACAAAGACCACTAAATGCCCAATGTGCAACAAAGGAACACATTGTGCAAACAATAAATAGTAAACAAATAACACACAGATTACCAGCTGCAGTCTCCAAAAGTGAGTCCACAGCCACGGAGCCAGTTCAGTGCTGAGGCAAGTGCAGCCAGTCCAGGAGCCCGCTGCTTGCAGTCCACAGCTACAGAACCCGTTCAGTGCTGAGTGAGTGCCAATGGCTGCAGGTCACAGCTACAGAGTCAGTCAGCACTGAGGTGAGTAAACCCTACTGAGCAGTGAGCTGAAGACCAGTACTTCCTTTACTCTCAGCCATGACGCCTTGATCTTTTTAATCTGGCTCGGTGTTTAAATTGGCCAAACATCGGTTTTTGCTTTCAGGTCCCGGGCCCAGTTGCTTCAATGTGGCCTCAAGTTTACTCCAGCAACAGCACAACATCAGTTCAGTTTTAGGTCTTGGGCCAGGACTCTGCCATTTCAATCCAGCTCCAAGTCTTCTTCATCAATGGCTGCCAAGACCATTCCTGCGTTACCAAGAGTCCAGTTCGCTGAATCCTTCAGGATACTGCAAAAATTCCAGGTCATCCAGTTGGTTCAAAAGCACAACACCTGTGAGGCCATATTCTGGACTGAGGGTGTATAGTAAAATTTTAACTTCAGCAAAAAATCTTTAGACCTGAACATGGATTGTAGATTAAATTTCAAATACAGCCCCGGACAATAGGCTCCTAGAGCTGTGGACAGCAGTTAATTAAAACATTAGACAATGCTGATTAACATTCATTTTGGGTGTCAGGAGTGTGGGTGCGCAGAAGGAGGTGTGAGAGTTATATCTAACTCAAAGAAAGCATTGTACATATAGTATATTGTAAATATAGAATTTTCCTTTGATCTTTAGCATATAAAATGTTGCGAATATTGGATCAAACAGGCCTCTTCCTCCTAAAGGGTCTCAATATGATGCCTGTTGCTCATTTTTGTTGAATAATCCACTTTATATCCACTAGCTTTTGTCTCTCTTCCATGACTTTGTTCACATTACAACAAGCAAAGGGAAATTATAGGCTTTGCAGTGATCTTAGTCCAGAAAATATGTAATTAGTAGACTAGTTAGTAGTTTTGGTTACTGCCTGTAAAACATTGTCATCTTTCATCAGCGCTATCTTTACTGAAAGGTTCACTAGAGGAGAGGCCATTCTGGACCTAGCAATAGACAATGAAACTAGTCAGGTAACAGTCTTGAATCTCTTGGCAGGTAAGTATTTCAGTGTCAGTGACCTTTACCATAGGAGCAGATGGTATAGGAGCAGATGGTGACTTAAGTATGATGCCATTATGCAAGAACTTAGGAGCGTAAATTGGGACCAGATGTACTCGGAAGTGCACAACAGAAATGTGAAGGTTGCTTGTCAATAAAAGAATATGTCACTTGATCACACAGTGAAAATGTGAACATTGTTTAGGGGTATCTGCATGGGGTTTTGAACGGGTTTGATGTATTGAAACAGAATGGTAGGGTGAAAGAACCACGATTGACAAGAGATGTGGGACATCTAGTCGAGAGGAAGAAAGAAGCATCTAGGAAACAAGGATAAGAGAGGGCTCTGTAGAGTTAGAAGTCAACCAGGAAGAACCCTAAGAATGGACTTAGAAGAGCTAGAAGGGGTCATGAGAAGGCCTTTATGTCAACAGCAGGAGGATGATTAAGGTGAGAGTAGGATCAATCAGGGGTAAAAGAGGAAACATATGCCTGGAGTTGGAGGAGGTGGAGAGGTCTTTGCTTCAGTTTTCACCAGTGAGAGGGACATTGACAAACGTGAGTACAATATAGAACAGGCTAATATGCTGGTATATGTTGATGTGAAGAGAGAGGATGTGCTGGAACTTTGGAAAACATTAGGATGGGTAAGTCCTGGGGACTGGATGGAATGTAGTCCGGGTTACTACAGGAAGCAAGGGAAAAGATTTCTGCATCTTTGGCAATGATCATTGTTTGTACACTGGCCACAGGAATAATTCCAGAAGATGGGAGGGTGGAAAATGTTGTTCCTTTGTCAGGAAAGGTAATAGAGATAATCCTGGTAAATACAGATCCATGTGTTTTATGTCAATGGTGGGCAAGCAATTGGAAAGTATTCTCAGAGACAGGATTTACAGGGCATTTGTGGAAACATAGTCTGATAAGGGTTAGTCAGCATGGCTTTGTGAGGAGCAAATCATGTCTTATGAACCTTACGGAATTATTCGAGGATATGACAACACAAGCTGATGAACATAGAGCAGTTGTACACAGAAGTGTTGTTTATGGATTTTAGTAAGGCGTTACATAGGACATAAAACATAGAAATCTACAGCACACTACAGGCCCTTCGGCCCACAATGTTGGCCCAACCATATAACCTACTCTAGAAACGACCTACAATGTCCCCAGTGCATAATCCTCTACTTTTCTAAGCTCCATGTACCTACCTGAGAGTTTCTTAAAAGACTCTTTTAAGTTAGGGTCTTAAAAGACTCTACTGTATCTACCTCTACCATCATCGTTGGCAGTATATTCCAAACACCCACCACTCTATGTGTGAAAAACTTACCTCTGACATCCTCCTGTACCTGCTTCCAAGCACCTTAAAACTATGCCCTTTCGTGTTAGCCATTTGAGCCCATGGATAAAGGCTCTGGCTATCTTCACAATCACTGCCCCTCATCATCTTATACACCTCTGTCAGGTCACCTCTCATCCTCCGTCACTCCAAGGAGAAAAGGTCAAGTTCATTCAACCTATTCTCATAAGGCACACTCTCCAATCTAGGCAATATCCTTGTAAATCCCCTCTGCACTCTCTCTATAGTATCCACATCCTTCTTGTAGCGAGGTGACCAGAACTGAACACAGCACTCCAAATGGGATCTTACTAAGGTCTTACATGGCTGTAACAACTCTTGAGCTCAATCCTACAATTTATGAAGGCCAACACACCATATGCCTTCTTAACAACACTGTTAACCTGCACAACAGCTTTGAGTGTCCTATGGACATGTACCCCAAGATCTCGCTGATCCTCCACACTGCGAAGAGTCTTACCATTAATATTATATTCTGTCTTCAAATTTGACATCCCAAAATGAACCACTTCACACTTATCTGGGTTGAACTCCATCTGCCGCTTCTCAGCTCATTTTTGCATCCCATCGATGTCCCGCTGTAACATCTGACAACCCTCCAGACTATCCTCAACACCTCCAACCTCTGTGTCATCAACAAAATTACTAATCCACCCTACTACTTCCTCATCCAGGTCATTTATAAAAATCACAAAGAGGAGGGGTCCCAGAACAGATCTCTGTAGAACACCACTGGTCACTGACCTCCATGTAGAATATGAACCATCTACAACCACCCTTTGCCTTCCATGGGCAAGCCAAATCTGGATCCCCAAAGCAAAGTCTCCTTGGATCCCATGTCTCGTTACTTTCTGAATCAGCCTGGCATGGGGAACCTTATCAAATGCCTCATTGGAATCCATGTACACTACATCCACTGCTCTATCTTCATCAATCTGTTTTGTTACATCCTTAAAGAATTCAATCAGGCTCATAAGACATGGCCTGCCCTCGACAAAGCCACACTGACTATCCCTAATCAGATTATATCTCTCCAAATGCTCATAAATCCTGCCTCTCAGGATCTTCTCCAACAACTTGCCCACTACTGAAGTAAGACTCACTGCTCTATAACTTTCTACTCTCTTTCTTGAGCAAGGGGACAACATTTGCAATCCTCCAATCCTCTGATACTTCACCCATCCCTATTGATCGTGCAAAGATCATCACCAGAGGCTCAGCAATTTCCTCCCTCGCTTCCTACAGTAGCCTGGGGTATATCTTGTTCAGACCAGGTGATTTGTCTAACTTAATATTTTTCAAAAGCGCCAGCACATCTGCTTTCTTAATGTCTATATGCTCAAGCATTCAGTCCACTGTAAGTCATCCCCACAATTGCCAAAGTCTTTTTCCCTGGTGAATACTGAAGCAAAGTATTCATTAAATACTTCTGTTACCTCCTCCAATTCCATACACGTTTCCACTATCGCACTTGATTGGTCCTATTCTCACATCCTCTTGCTCTTCACGTACTTGTAGAATGCCTTGGGGTTTTCCTTAATCATGTCCACTAAGGCCTTCTCATGGCCCCTTCTGGCTCTCTTAATTTCATTGTTGAGCTCCTTCCTGGCAAACTTGTAATTTTATAGAGCTCTAACAGTACCTAGTTTCTTGAACCTTTCATAAGCTTTTCTTTTCTCCTTAACTAGATTTCCTACATACTTTGTACACTGTGGTTCTTTTACCTTACTATCCTTTCCCTGCCTCAATGGAACATACTTATGCAAAACACCATGCAAATGGTCCCATACCATTTGCCACATTTTGGCAGTGCATTTCACTGAGAACATCTGCTCCCAATTTATGCTTCCAAGTTTCTGCCTGATAGCATCATATTTCCCCCTACGCTAATTAAATGCTTTCTGAAATTGTCTGCTCCTATCTCTCTCCAGCGCTATGGTAAAGGAGATAGAGTTGTAATCACCACCTCCAATTTACTCTCCCACTGAGAGATCTGACACCTGACCAGGTTCATTTCCCAATACCAGATCAAGTGTGACCTCCCCTCCAGCTGGCTTTTCTACATATTGCATCAGGAAAGCTTCCTGAACACACCTAACAAACTCCACCCCATCCAAACCCCTCATTCTAAGGAGATGTCAGTCAATATTAGGAAAGTTAAAATCTCCCAGAATCTGCCTCATTATCTGTTCCTCGATGTCTCTGTTACCACTGGGGGTCTATAAAAACCCCCAGTAGAGTTTAGCTCTTCCTGTTTCTGACTTCCACCCACAATGACTTAGTAGACAATCCTTCCATGACTTCTTCCTTTTCTGCAGCTGTGACACTATCCCTGATAAGCAATGCCATGCCCCCATCTCTTTTGCCTCCCTCCCTGTCCTTTTTGAAACTTCAAAAGCCCGGCACACTCAGCAGCCATTCCTGCCTCTGAGTCTTCTAAGTCTCTGTATTAGCCACAACATCATAGTTCCACGTATTGATCCATGTTGTAAGTTCATCCGCCTTGTTTATGATACTCCTTGCATTAAAATAGACACATCTCAAACCATCTGGCTGAGTGTATCTTTGCTCTGTCATCTGCCTAATCTTCCTCACAAACTCCCTACAAGCTGTCTCTATTTGTACGCCAGCTGCCCCATCTTCTGCCTCTTCACTTCGGTTCCCACCTCCTGCATATCTAGTTTAAACCCTCCCCAGTAGCATTAGCAAACCTCCCTCCTAGGATATTGGTTCCCCTCCAGTTCAGGTGCAACCTGTCCCACTTGTACAGGTCACCCCTTCCCCAGTAAAGGTTTCAATCATCCAAGAACATGAAACCCTGCCCCTGCTCCAAATCCTCAGCCACTCATTCATCTGCGCTGTCTTCCTGTTCTGATCTTCCATAGCTGTAGCACTGGGAGTAATCCGGAGATTACCAGCTTGTAAGTCCTGTTCTTCCGCCTCCTTCCTAATTCCCTAAACTTACTGTGCAGGACTCTACCCCTTTCCTGCCTATATCATTGGTATCAATAGTACCATGACCTCTGGCTGCTCATTCTCCTCTTCAAGAATATTCTGCAACTGCTCAGAGACATCCTGGACTCTGCACCTGGGAGGTAACACACCATGTTGGCACCTCTTTTGCTGCCTATCTGTCCCCGTAACTATTGAGTCCTCCATGACTATTGCTCCGCCTGACTTCACCTTACTCTTCCGAGGCTCAGTGCTGACCACAATGCTATTGGCCTGGCTGCAGCTGCCTTGCACAGATAGATCACCCCCTCAGCAGTATCCAAAGGGCTATAGCTGCGGCTGAAGGGAATGGCCACAGGGGAACTCTGCACTGACTTCCTTCGCCTTTACCCCTCTTGGTGTTCACCCATCTACTCCCTGAATACTGCACTCTGGGTATAACCATCTGCTCCAAGGTCTTATCTATCTTACCTGTAAGGTGTGAGATTGAGCTCAAGAGCCAAGAGGTAATGTTGCAGTTCGATAACATTCTGGTTAGATTCAGATTCAGATCCAGATTTAATTATCACATTTACTGTGATCCAAACATGCGTCATTTCTATTATCAACCAACGCACCCAAGGGTGCGCTGGGGGCAGCCGGCAAGTGTTGCCACACATTCTGGTGCCAATGTAACATTCCCACAATGATCAGCAGAACAACACAGAACACAACAAATCAAGAACAGTAAAACAAACCCTGTTCTTCCCCTCTCCCACTCATACATATTCACAGTCTTCTAACCCCAAGGACACATCATCTTCTGCCCCAGCCTACAGTCAATTTGCAGATTGACAGATATTGTGCCCCGACTCTCGCAGTGAACTCAGAGTTTTGCACACTTGAGGCTCTGGCCATTGTGCCTCGATCTATGTACTCCAGCTTGAACTTTGGGCTTCAATCTGGCCTTCCAATCAGCCACTGGGCTTTGATCCAGACCTCTGACTGACCTTTGGGCTACAATCCAGACTTCTCATTGACTATCAGGCTTCGATATGCAGTATCGACCCCAGACTCATAGATGGTGATGAATGTGAATCCTGGACAAGGGCCCGAATTCCTGACCTCAAACAGTGGACTCACTAATGACAGAATCCTGAAATCTAGATCTTGGCTTCTGGTGCTGCCGACGACAAGATCCCACATGTTCTCACTGGTCTGCCAGCCTAATATCCAACCACGCCATTGCCGCTGGCCTTCAAACAGGGAGCAGAGACATAGATTGCACATGGACATATCCTTTAATTCCCCCACATTGTGAACCTGATTGTCTCTAATTGCTAACCTGACCCATAACTCCCCCCTCTGTTGCCAAGGCCATCCTTGAATATCAAATATCATACTGAACATTAAATGTGGTTATACCACACTTTGAGGATAGTGTTCAGTCTTGTCACCTCATTAGAGGAAGGATGTGGAAGATCTACAGATGATCCAGAGGAGATTTACCAGAATACTGTCTGCATTAGAAAGCACAAACAAAAGAAATAGGTGTTGCATTAGAAAGCATGTCTTATAAGCAAAGATTAAGCCAGCTAGGGTTTTTCTCTTTGGAGTGAGGGATTGAGAAGAGATTTGATAAAGATATAAGTGGACAGCTAGTGCCCTTTTCCCAGGGCAAAAACAACTAATAAAGTAGGCCATAGTTTTCAGAAGAAATTATGGCTGGATGCAGAAGTAGTTTTTTTCACAGAGTGTGTGGAATGCATTCTCAAAAGTGGTGGTAGTGTCAGATACATTGGAGACATTTAAGCTACTCTTAGAAAGGCACATGGAATGCTTTGTGGGAGTGAAGCATCAGATTGAACTGGGAGCAGGTTAAAAGATTGGCACGACATTGTGGGCTTTAGGGGCTGCATCGTGCTGTTTTGTTCACACTTCACATAAATTCACAGATGACACTGTTGCTTGTTGAGGTTGTGGTGATAGCTAGTGTGCAAACACCAAGTGAAATGGCCTGCTTGAACAAGCAGCTAATAGATAATAGAGGTTAGTAAGTTACATGGATGAAAAGCAGTGGTTTCTTTTTCCTTATTGCTGGCTTGATGATCAGCCTGACTTTTGCCCTGACCAGTCTGTGGTCTGTATAACAGTCTGCGCTCGGCATGACCCTGGTGTGTAGAACATCCAACATGTCCTTTTGGCACACCAGGATGTAGTCCAGGAGGTGCCACTGTTTGGATCGGGTGTGTCTCCAAGACACCTTGAGCCTGGCTTTCTGTTGAAACGGCATATTTGTTAAAATCAGATATAATTCTGTGCAGAGCTCCAGAAGCATCCTCCCACTTAATCATTGTAACCTACGTACCGTGCTTCCAAGATTTTACCAAAATGTATCATGCACCACAAGGGGAAATAAAACCTTAGATCATGTCTACACAAATGTGGCTGACGCTTACAAAGCCACTACCGTCCCCCACCTGGGACAGTCTGACCATCTTTCATTGTTTCTGCTTCCCAAGTATAGCCCGGTCATTAAACGTGAGAAACCCACAATGAAGACTTTGAAGATCTGGCTGGAGGGTGCTGACTCTGCTCTTCAGCACCAATTCCAGCACACAGACTGGAGCGCATTTGCTGCCCATGCCAGCACAGACTCTCAGATTAACATTGACTTATATAGCAACTCTGTCCTTGAGCACATCAACAAGTGTGTAGATAGAGTGACATCACAAAAACAAATAAAAGTCTTCCCCAATCAGAAACCATGGATGAACAGAAAAGTTCACCTCCTGCTCAAAGCCAGAGATTCAGCCTTCAGGTCTGGAGACTGGCAGGCTTACAGCTCAGCCAGGGCCAACCTGAGGAGGGGAATCTCTCAGGCTAAACACATACATAAACAGAGAATCGAGGAGCATTTCAACTTCTTGGACCCTCGGTGCATGTGGCATGGCATACAGGTCATTACAGACTTCCAACCACCTAGTACTGTGCCCCATTCCAGCTCCGCTTCCCTCCCTGATAAGCTCGATTACTGCTATGCTCACTTTGACCGAGAGAACAAGGAGGTCACCCTCAAAGTGGATCTCCCACCTGGTGAACTGCCTCTCTCACTTTCCACTTCTGATGTTTACGCCACCCTGAGCAGGGTGAATGTACGGAAGGCAGCTGGTCCAGATGGAATACCTGGCCGTGTGCTCAGAGTCTGTTCAGGGCAGTTGGCCGGGGTCTTCATGGACATTTTTAATCTGTCCTTGGCCCAGGCAATTGTCCCCACAAGTTTCAAGATTGCCACCATCGTGCCAGTGCTGAAGCATTCCTCTGCCACGGACCTGAATGACTTCCGTCCAGTTGCACTCACCCTCATCATTGCAAAGTGCTTGAGAGACTGGTTATATCACATCTGAAATCCTGTCTGCCCACTACCCTGGACCACCATCAATTTGCCTATCACACCAACAGGTCAACAGAGGATGCCATCTCCACAGCACTTCACTCTGCCCTGACCCACCTGGACAGCTTCAACTCTTACGTCAGAATGCTGTTCATTGACTTTAGTTCGGCATTCAATACTGTGATCCCCTCCAAGGTGATCACCAAACTTCGCCTGCAATTTGACCTTGGACTTTCTCACTAACAAACCCCAAACAGTTAAATTAGACAACCTCTCCTCCTCCACTCTCACCCTGAACACTGGCGTGCCTCAAGGCTGTGTGCTGATCCCTCTTCTGTACTCCCTTTTCACCTATGACTGCATTCCTGTACGCGGTTCTAACTCCATAATCAAGTTCACCGATGACACCACGGTGGTTGGCCTGATCAGAGGGGATGATGAGACGGCCTACAGGAACGAGGTCCAGCACTTGGCTGTGTGGTGTGCTGACAACAACCTGGCCCTTAATACCCAGAAGACCAAGGAGATCATTGTGAACTTCAGGCATGCTAGGAGACACACTCATGTCCCTATCTACATCAACGGAGCTGTAGTGGTGTGTGTATCAAGCTTCGTATTCCTTGGTGTCCACATTTCCAAGGATCTCACTTGGTCCCTGAACTCCTCCTCCTTGATCAAAAAGGCACAACAGCACCTTTATTTCCTGCGGAGCATCAAGAAAGCTCACCTCTGTCCCAGGATACTGATGGACTTTTACCGCTGTACCGTTGAGAGCATACTCACCAACTGCATCTCAGTGTAGTATGGCAATTGTCCCATATCAGACCGCAAAGCACTCCAGCGTGTGGTGAAAACTGCCCAGTGGATTATCGGCACCCAATTGCCCACGATTGAGAACATCTGCCATAAATTCTGCCTGGGCAGGGCGAAAAGCATGATCAAGGATGCATCTCACCCTAACCATGGACTTTTTACTCTCCTCCCATCGGGTACGCGCTACAGGAGCCTCCGCTCCCACACCAGCAGGCACAGAAAGAGCTTCTTCCCTGAGGCTGTGACCCTGCTGAACCTCACATCACAGCGCTAAGCAGTATTGCACCCATATTGTACTGTCTCAGTACTTTTATATTTGTGTGCTGTAGTACTTACTTTTTATTCACAGTTATTTTGTAAACAACACTATTCGTTGCATTTCTGGTCAGATGCTAATTGTATTTCATTGGCTTTATATCTGAACTCAGCACAATGACAATAAAGTTGAGTCTAATCTAATCGATTCTCATTGCTGTTTCTGACACCATGATGACAACGTCTCTAACCACTCTGGCACTGAAGTCACCTTGGATGATGATCTTGTTTCCAATAGGAGGAACTTCAGCTCCTCTTAGAATGTCTCTTTGACAGCAGGGTCTGCTGCTTGCTAGACACTGACAAGGGTGACGAGTTGGTTGTCTTGTAGTGGGAGTCGCAGGGACAAAGTTAAACTGACTGTCTGACTGGTAGGCTTTGAAGCTTATTAATGATGGTGTTTTTGATCATGAAGCCCATCCCTGAGAGTCTGTTCTCATTGGTGCTTCTGCCTGACCAGAGGAGTGTAACCCGCACCACACTTTATCAAAGATCCTTGATCTGCAAAACGTACTTAGTTTATAGCAGCGATGTCCATATCTAGCCGGGCTAGTTCTCATGCCACAAATGCTGAGCGTCTTTGGGGTTGGTCACCTTCTGCAGAGTCCTGCATTGTGTGTTCATTCCAGCTTGCAATTTTGAAGTATGTTGACTTTGATTTATTTTCCTTTTCCTTACCACTTTTCTTACTCCTCAAGAAGAAACAAGGACTGGTTTGATGAAACCAACATTGAAATCCGAACCTGCTCCAAAAGACACACTTCTCCCATCAAATGGTGCTGTCTAGACCTGTCGACCAAGCAGCCAAGGCAGAGTGCAGAGCTGCATGCAGCATCCTCTAAGCCAAACTGAGAAAGATGCAAGCAATTGGTGGACTGCCCTAGCAGAACGAACGCAGCACAATGCAAATACCGGCAACACTCGAGGCTTCTACGAATCACTGCGAGTAGTGTATGGTCGGACTCATCAGATTCCAGCCTCTCCTCACTCACCTAACCTTTCCAGCCTGCTGACAGATGAAGCCATCATGAGGAGATGGACAGAGCACTCATCATCGCACCAGACAGCCAGCCACTCTAGTGTCGCTTGGTTGATGTTCAACAGGTCAGTGTCAGCTAAATCAGGTGAGAGTGGGCAGTTGTGCAGAACGTGTTCAATGTTTTGCACCCTTTCACCACACTCGCAGGATTCGCTGGTCTTTAAACCCCACTTCATCATATTGTCTCCCGTCCTACAAACTCCCACTCTCGCTCTGTTGAGAGTGCACCCCTTCCGTCTGTCAAGCAGTGCCCTGTCTGGCAACATTTCTGTGGGGTCTTGCACTGTATTGTTTGCTGGGGTTCTGGCTTCTGTTTGTTGCCAGAGGTCAATCCTGTATGTCTGGGGGGATGTTCTGTGCGATAGTTCCTCCACTGTAGCAAAGCTTTTCCTCGATTTTAGGTGGTTGGAAACTGGCACATGATGATGTAGTGGGTGCCGCAGATCCGAGTTCTGTTTACCTTTTTCAATTTTTGTTGTAGTGTGTCTTCGGATCTCTGGGGGAGAAATGCCTTCAAGTCTGTAAATGATGTTAGTGGGTGTAGGGCACAGTGTGCCTGTGATTATTCAGCAGGCTTCGTAAGCAACGGGTCTATTTTCTTTGCATGGGCTGATCTGCCCCACACAGGTGCACAATATTCTGCAGGTGCATAGCAGAGTGCTAGGGCAGTTGATCCAAGTGTGTGAGCATTAGCTCCCCATTTTGTGCCAGAGCACTACGACAGCCTTTTTGGGGATAATCTTCAAGTCCAAGAAATATCCATTGAAATGATCCCCAGCATGTGGTCAGGCTTAAGCTTGATGGCCCGCCAACTCTGGACGAGATCAAACCCACTATTTCCAAATTGAAATGCCATAAAAACCCAAGAATAGATGGGAACCCAGCAGAAGAATACAAAATGGGCGAAGACATTCTCCTGAGTGAACTTACAAACCCATTCATACTCTGTTGGGAAAAAGGTTTCGTCCCAAATGACCTACACAATACTGTAATTGTCTCCCTGTGCAGGAACAAAGGAGAGAAAATGTATTGCTCAAACTACAGAGGCGTTACCCTGCTGTCCTCTCCAGAATTCTCTTGGACAGAATCATCCCTACCATTGCCAATGGCAACCTCACAGAGAGTCAGTGTGGATTCAGAGTGAACAGAGGCACGTCCAACATGACCTCCAACCTGAGTAAGACACAGGAGAATGGACATGACCGGAACATGGGACTGTACACGGCATTCACTGATCTGACCAAGGCCGCCCTTGTCTTTGGAAGACTCTGTCAAAGCTCGATTACCCCCAAAATTCCTCATCATCCTGCAGCATCTCCATGAAGGCTAAAGCGGTCAGTTTAAACACAATGTTAACCTGTCTGACCCATTCCCCATCATTATCAGTATGAAACAAGGCTGTGCTTTGGCATCAGTGCTCTTTGCCATCTTTTTCAGTATGATGCTTTGAGAAGTGAAAGAGGTCACCTTATTTAGTTGCGCGCTGATGGAAATATCTTCAACCTCCGCCACCTTCTCACACAAACAAAAACCATTTAAGAGCCCATTCTCGAGCTCCTATTTGTGAATAACCGTGCTCTTCTCATGCACACAGTGGGCATGCTACAGGCAGAAGTCACTCAGTTGGCCCAGGTGGTAAGGGCTTTTGGGTTAATGGACAGTCTGAAGAAATCAATGACCTTCCATCAGAAGCCCCCTTGTGGTGTTTACAACCCTGCTTGGTTCATCATTACCGACCACCGTCTCATCTCCAATGATGCTGCAATGGTAAGGTACATTGACAATCGACTCTCTAGGGCCAGCAGTGCCATTGGGCACCTCCAGAAATGTGTGTGGAAGAACCATCAGCTGCATCTGGCCACAAAAATCTAGTTGTATAGGGCTGCAATTGTCGCAACACTGCTAGGCAGCACCAAAGCCTGGGTCTTGTTCCGCAAACAAATCCAGTTCCTCAAGCGCTATCTCCACTTCATTATGGGTATCAGCTGGCAGATTGTGTTTCCAACAGCGACATCACAGAGAAGGCTCAACCTCCAAGCACTGAAGACACTTTGCTGCTCAGGCAGATCCATGGGCCAGGCCACGTGTCCCGTATGGACAACCGAAAGCAGTACTCTATGGAAAACTCTCTCAGGCAAGAGAGATTGTGGTGCTCCGCGCAAGAGGTACAAAGATCAACAGCAGCCCTCTCAGTAAATATCGAGGTCAACGAGTGACAGCAGCTGGCTTCTGACCGAGACCGCTAGAGAATGCTGTTCCATAGAGCAGCCAAGAATTTTGAGGAATCCAGAACAGTGACTGCCAAAGTGAAGAGGAGAGGGAGGAAGGATCCTCCTACACAAGCAGCTACATCCCAGCTGTTCCCATGTCACTACTGCTCCAGCGTCTGCAGATCCAGAATTAGCCTCTACAGTCACCGGTCACTCCTACGGACTCTTCTTCCCTCTTGATCTTCACAAGCGAAGAACCAGCCACCGTCATCACATCATCAGCACATTGTGGAATTAAAATACAGAAAAAGTATGGACACATTTTAGCTTGCTTTTAGAAAGGAAATAATTTATCATGAATTTGGAGTGAAATTGAATTCTATGATTTGGTACTCTTGGCTGAAATGTCCCTTGCAGCCAATGTGTATACAATGCTAAAAAAAGCTCAGCTAATCATTTTGCTTGTAGACATGATGTCATTTGTTACTGTCTGATTTCTTAGGAATCTCTCCCTGAGAATCCACACCTTACAGGAAGCACTTAGGTAATGTATTGCCACCAAATCACACTTCTCTGGTCTTGCACAGGTTTTCTTTAATCCCTCATAATTTAGTCTCTTGTTTACTCAGTTTTAGAATCCCATACTGTAATTATGTGTTTTTATTTACCTATGACTCTGAAATAACAAATTTAGTTAAAGCATAAAGAACTGATATTTTCTGTTGATAAGCAACAAATGACAGTTTTACAAAAATTGTACTAACTTATTCCTAAATGTCAGATGCAACATAGATAAATTCACCAGTAATGTATTACTAAGTAAAACAACTCAGGAAAACCTGGGCATGTTTTTGATGAGGAGGATGAAGACTCCCATTTTAAAACAATGAAATGGAACATGTTTTTTAATGAATAAATGGAACTGTAAGATACACAAACAAACCATAATATTGTTCTGCCAATAAGTCTCTTAAATACATGTATTTGATGACATTTGAGTTTCTCTCAGTTTCCGTTTTGAAGGTTTGCATATATAAACAGATGCTTTTCTGAAATGCTGTAAACCTTGTCCTGTGAAAATAAGCCAAAACATTGGGATTATAAAATTATAAACAAAGTATTTGTGACTTTACAGTTTGTATACAGTGCCTGGTTTCAATATTTGAATAAAACAGTCAGCTGTGTGTTGACAGCTCCTCACAGACCTCTACTATGTCCCATCCATACATTTAAATTAATCCTCTTTTCACACATGTCAAAGTGAGTTATAGAGAGAAAAATTCTGAAAGTAATTTTGTCCAATAGAAATCAGTAACAAGCTCAGATAATTGTGGCTCCTATTCCGGCATAAAGACCTGGATTCTTGTTATGCCTGTCAATATAACTTGCAATTGTTTTGCCCTCATCCCAGATGAATATCCTCATTAATATTCCATCCCTGTCCCTCAAACATTCTATGATAACTATCTCATCACCTTCCACACATCAACACCTTCCTTTTTCATCCCTCCTCATGAAAAGCCTTTTTAAAATTTAGTTCTGATCTGGATTTGCTCAGCTCCCATGGCTATCGCTTAGATTTCACCTGGTGAATGAATGTTTTGGATATGTTATATGAAGGACTTTGATTTTGTCATCACATTAACAGCAAACCCCAAAATAACACCTCAAAGCAGTTACCATTAGATGAGATTAGGAGATTAGATTAGATTGGGAGATTAGGAGATTAGTTAGCATTAGGAGATTTGATTGCACGGGCATTGCAGCGGGCGTCTCAGTGTTTGATACATTAGAGAAGAAGCAAGGGGATTTGAAATTTATAATCTGAATGGTTTGTTAACTCTAGGAGGTGGACGTTCAGGATTTAGGTTTTGTCTTTTATGATATTTTATCAAGAACCTGGACTTCATTGGTTTGAGTTTTAAAATATTGGCAACCTCTTTTCTGATAGCTACTCTCAGCTTGAACTCCAACATGCAAATCAAGGTCAAAATTATGGATACTTTCCTCAGAATGATTAAATATGCTTCAATTCCCTACAAATGTAGCTGATTGCAATGTAGACGACTATCACTGGCAACTTTTGTTTTTTATTTATTAATTTCTTCCAACTGATCAGGCAACTGCTGGCTTCTCACAGTTAGCACCAAGCTGGAAATGTCATAGTGTCATTGAAATGAATTCGCTAATCGCTTGTACCGGCTGTGGTAACCAAGCAATGCAGGAAGAAGACAGAAATTGCCTTGTCAGAAGTGCAATTTCATTCTATTCCAATGTAACCTTACAAGAATGGCACAAGGTCTTCCCACCTTATTCTACATGGGATGACTATCCAAAGAAACAGCAAATCGGTTTGAATATTTTTCAGAGCCTCCTTTCTATAGGTCTGTTGAAAGTTTACTTTCATGAACTGTAGAAAAGGAGATAGTTCATTCTGAGACTATTGTGATAAAAAACAGGAAACAAAATGAATGTTTGTGGAAGAAACAAATAAAATTGGTCAACTATTTGGTGGTTCACTAATACCACACACAATCCAAACCTTCTTAGTGTGTTCTATGCCAAGGCTTATATCTTTGAAGATGATGTAAATTTTGAGTACAAGCTCATTTACTCATTTACTTTGGGTTACTATTGTAGGGTAATGTAATGGGTGACAGATGACACTGTATACAAACACTGTCATTGAGTTGCTGTGGTCACTGTAAGAGATGATGTCTGAAATAACAACATCTGTGTAAGACAACTGCTTTTGGTTTTGTTTATAATGGAAGTAAATAGCTGTGGCTTTTGTTAGGCACATAAAATGACTCTTGCATGGTTTATTCATTCACTCCTACAGTATATGGACATCAGATATTTATCCTCTTTAAAGTTAGTACATATTCGATCATTTATTAACTGTCTTTATCAGAATGATAATGAGTACAAGCTTCACTGCCCCATTAACATTAGTGAAGAAGCTAACAACATTCTAAAGAAACCCTTGAGACTAGATTGTTTTTAACTTATGTCCACATCTCCACATCTGAGAAATTTCAGTACAGTTTGTTGGTCCAATAAAGGAGATCAGCTAGTACTCTCTGATGATGTCAACCAAATGCTTAAATAGGTCTGAAATTTATCAGAATCTTTTAATCCTGTCAAGAAGGTGCCAGCTATCAATGATACCTTGGGTGACTTCTTTCAGATAATTCACAAAACTGCTTATTCTACCTCTGGAATATCTTCTCTTTATCTTAAATGTGTTTCTAGAACTGTATGAGCCTGTGATTTACAGTTTGGAGATTGAATGTGTGATCTAGCACTCGCTGTCTCTGAGGACATTCCAGGGTATGGCCACAGACCTTGTGTCTGTGTGTAACTGCCTACAGCTCAATGCTGCTGGATAAAATGTCTGTGACTGATAGCCTATCTCCCTCGCTGCTCTGTCTCTGCATTCCAGTGATCTCTCTCACCATCCTGGAGAGTCCCCCGCAGAGGTGTTTTGCAATTTAATGAATTTATGGACTAGCCTGGTTTCTATCAAGTTTTTTTTCTGTGTTTTTGCCTGTAAGTTTTTGTGTGATTTGTAAGGTTCTTTTCCGTGGGGGATTGGGGTTTGGGGTTTGATGTTCTTGCTGTTCACCGAATTTGTTCTTTTTCCTGTGTAGGGGTGGGTTGATGCTCTTGCTGCGTGATTTAAATTTGGCGCGAATTGTAAGCTTTTTTGTGCAGGGAGGGTCGGTGTTTAATGTTCTCTGAGTGCATGGGGCTGTGTTTGATGCTCTTGCTGCCATTGTGATTTAAATTTGGCAGAATTTTTCTTTGAACAACGTCCATTCCTTCCTTTGTTTCATGGCTATCTGGAAAAGATGAATCTCAGTTGTATACTGCATATCTACTTCAATAATAAATGAACCTTTGAACCTTTAATTACCATAGGTAGCCCATTTTTTAAGAATAAACAATTTCACTTGTTTTTCTTTCAAACTCTTCTCTTTAGTATCCAACTAGTTTATTGAGCAATGCATCTAAGTACTCTAGTTCTATCAGCTGCTGAGAAATTGTTTATTTTTTAGAAATTTGAAACTCTGGATTTTAATGCCTTCACAGGTGCTTTACTATTGGTATTTATTAAACTTGTATTTCTGTTTGGCTACCATAACTTTTTTTCATATAATGACAAAATTGAAATCTATATCCCCATAGATTGATTTCAATTGGCTAGCTTGAGTTATTTGGCTTCACAGTCACATTGGGAGCCATTTCCTGATGATCTGTGCCTTTTTTATGACTTCCCTGTGTCAGAATAAATTGAAGTCTAGGAACTACTGTTTATGATATTACTGTATGATTGTTTAACAGTTTTCGATGAAATAACTCGACCCACTGTAATAACTCTGTGGATCATCTCTTGAAAATTTTAATTAATTAAAATCTATAAGAGGAATATCAGGGAAGTAAATTAAAATGTTTTACATGGCATATCTAATTTTTATATTCTAAATTAATTTCTACTTTATTTCCATTTTCTTAACTTATCAAATCTGAAATCTGAAATTTGTTTACATTGGATAAACATGTAAAGCCATTATATTCTTTTACTGCTTCTCCTTAGGTGCCAAATCCTTTTATTGTCTGCTTATATTTCCCTATAATAGCATGACATTACTATGTTGCTTCATACTGTTTGACTAAACTTCAAGTCCAGTGATAGACACTGACAGTGTGCGTTTTTTGTGGTTATCAAAATATCCTAACAATAAAAGAAAAAAAGAGTTTATATTTTATTTTTTAATGCAAAAAAACTGCAAGATAAATTCTATTTTTTTCAATATCGTAAGCCAGTTTACAATTAGGCTGTTGAGGTGCCATCGCAGTTGTAAGAAATCCCAACGACTTGTTCACTAGCAAAGTAAATGCTGTGTCTGTGCCCACATGTGGGTAACGGGTTTATCTGGTGTATTCACATTGTAGTGAGAGAGAGAGGGAGAACAATGTGCATGCGCAGACAACAGATCTATATGTACGGCGAATGGGTGGGGGAGTCATAGATCCATACATTACAGTAATAACGAATGGATGATCCAATTTAGTGATTTATTATTTAAGGGATAAATACCTACCAAAATCAGAAAGAAATTTTGCTCTTCAAATTGATCCCGCTTTTGAAAATTCACTGGAGAGAATAGTAAGGACTCATTTTTTATGATTCATCTCAAAGGCTGACTGTGACCATTCACTCAGTGCTCTAGTCAGATGCAAATCAAGATTTTGTGCTGAAATCTCTGCAGTACTGTGCAGAAGTCTGAGGCATGTCGATGTAGCTAGGGCCCCCAAGACTTTTGCACAGTACTGTATTTGTCATGTGGAGCAGAAAGCCAGTTTGTAAATATAGTGAGTCTTGAACAAGGCACTTGTACCTTTTACCTGAAGGCAGTAGTGAGAAAAGAGCATGGCTTGGATGGTGAGAATCTTTAATGATGAAAGCTGCTTTCCTCCAACAACATTTCATGTAGTTGTGCTCAATGGTTGGAAGGGCTTTATCTGCTATGTCCTGAGCCGCATCCATTGCCTTATGTAGGATTTTCTGTTCAAAGACATTGCTGCTCCCATTCAGGGCATAATGCAGCCAGTCAATACACTTTCCATGACACATCTATAGAAGTTTGTCAAGGTTTTTTAAGTCATGGCAAATCTCCACAGCCTTCTAAGAAAGCAGTAAATTGATACAAGAGCTTCAAGACACCGTAATTTCTTTGGTTTTAAACTAATATTATTAGTGGACTGACTCTACATTCTTATTTTCTTGGTCAAGAAAATAAGGAAGGGGAGTTGGATCACATACAGAATAGGCATTGAAGATGATCCAAAGGTCCAGTATAGCCATCAGTAAGATCCTAATAAAAGTTAGTCTTTATAGCTTCCAACATAGGATCTGTTTCTTACTGGTGCTGCACCTGGGCTTCAGGTGCTGAATGCAGCTGGTCTAGTACCCTTTTTATCCAGAATTAATTTATTTAATGAGAGACACATCACAGAACAGCCCTTCCAACTCAATGAGCCATGTAGCCCTGCAACCCACCTATTTAAGCCCAGCAGGACAACTTACAATGCCACATCTTTCGAATATGAGAGGAAACCCATATGTACACAGGGAGAATGTACAAGCTCCTTCCAGGCAGCACTGGAATTGGATTCTGAACTCTGACATCCTAAGCTGCAATAGTGTTGTGCTAACCGCAACACTACCACGGCAGACTAAAGGTTAAGGCCATCCTGTTCTGGAATGCTCAGGTCCATCTGCATTTCTGTTGAACTAGATCTTGGGAAAACTGGGAAAACGGTTGTTTGTCAATATGCATACAATGTAGAAATGTGTTTCTAAGTAGTGAGCTCCTGTAGCATTCTATGACCTTTGTTCCAGTGTGAAGGGAACTTTGACACAATTCATTCTTGAAGATTGATGTACCTTTGTTCCAAGATTGAAATAGCTGATTCTCAAAAGGCTAGTCAGACAGCTCAAGTAATCTTGTATTTTATCAAGATTTACTATTTCTCATGTTAATGAACTAGTAGTAACATCGATACTTTACTGCTAATGCTGAAAGAGCAAGTTAATTAACAGCAATTTCACATTAATAATACCTGCCTCATATACAAACCCTTTATAGCCATAAAACTCAATTTATAAAAGGTTTGTATGCTAATGGCCCACTTTTTTTGAATTCATGGCAGCATGAATTAATGTGACATGATCTTGCATCTGGTGGATGAAGGTTTAGTTGAATATGTTCTCAGCCCTATGCTGACATTTATATTATTCTTCATGCAAAGCTTGTAATTTCAGTTTATTACACTAATTCTGAAATACTTTATTTTAGATCTTTTTCAGTGTCACTGTTCAGGTAAATAAAATGCTCATGAACCAGTAAAAATTTACTTTTATCTGAGAAAACAGATTTTATTTTAAAGGAGACTAGTACATGAGAATAAAGGGAAAGCTTCAATTAATGAATTTACTTTCAGTGGCACAAACATGGGTAGGTTAACTATTCGGTACTGACAATAGAAAGAATCTATATGAATTATACCCTAACCTTAGTGAATTTTCATTACAAAAAACTTTGATGATTAGCTGGAAAATGCAGATATGGGAATCTGGAACAAATAACGCAAACTCTTTGAAAAATCTAGTGGGTAACCAGCGCACTGTATGTACAGTTGACATGTTGGGTTGAGACCCTGCATCTGGACTGAAGAGCTGCTAGATGTTAGGTAGATCAAGATGGGGCAGGGTATGAGCAGGCGGAGCCAAATGGGGGAGGAATGTAGGGAATAGAAGTGTGGAGACAGAGGCTGCTAGGTGATAGGTTGAACAAGATAAGGAGAGATGATTGCATTTGGTGCTCGTGACATAGCCTTTTCTACATTGCCAAGCTCAAGCTTAGACTGGGCAATTGCCTTGCAGAACACCTGCACTCAATCTCCTATGGCTATATCGGGCTCCTTGTTGTATGTCATTTTAATTCCTTTTCACACTCTCACAATCACCTACCTGTCCTCAGACTTGCTCAACTGCCACAGTTGAGCCAAACACAAACTAGCGGAACAACATCTCATATTCAACTTGTGTAGCCTGTAGCCAAATGGTATGAATATTGAATTTTCCGATTTTCAAGTAAACCACTCTTACTGTGTTCCCTCACCACTCCAGCCAGTCCATCCAGGGTCCCTTTTGCTTTGTTTACCTTTTCTGTCTTGTTTCTCATTGCCCAGACTCATCCTCCTACTCCACATTTTCCCATCTACTCATCATCCACATACCTATCTACCTAAGTTTCTTCTTCCTTGATTCACATTTTCTATCCCATCTGCCCACTTTCATGACTATATTTGATTCCACCTGTCACCTATCCGTCTCTTTGCACCCATCCCTCTTTCTATGTACAGGCAAGTTTTCTCTTCACACTCAGTTCCAATGGAGGGTCTCAACCAGAAACATTAACTAGCTTTTTCCTCAACAGATGCTGTTTGACCTGCTGAGTTCATCCATCCACTTTTTGCTTGAATGTATATTACTCATTATTCAGCAAAAATATGACTTATTGAGATATCCATTTCATTTTTTATTAATTATATATGACTGTACTTCCAAATTCAATCCCTCCATTGCTTTCTTCTTCCTGACAGAGACGTTAGAAAGTCAAATGACACACTAACATGATATCAGTACGACGAATTTAAAGACATAATAACAATGAAGTTCTGATGAAAGGTCATCAAGATAAAGATAGGAACCGAAGGATGTAAGACATAGAAATCCTGCAGCCTTGTTGAGGGACTACAGAGGTGATCAAAAGTGTGCATTCGGAAAGATTAAGGACAGAACAGAACCACTCTCCTACACAGCTGTGATTGCTTTTGATATCATCTGAAGACATCACATCAATCGATTGAGGAGAGCAGAGTGAATTGTTAGAGAACAAAGGTGGCCAGAGTTGTCAGAACCACTTCCTGCAGTCCCAGAGTCAATTCCTGCAATCACCATGGAGGAGGGGAGGAAGCCTCAGATCCTGAGATTGTTTTGCAATTGGATTGCCAAGCAGCGTGATCCCTTTTGTCAAGAAAGACTATCACAAGAGCAAGAAAGCCTCCTCAGCGACTAAATCAATGGGACAATTTATAAATTACTGTACTATGGATGCCTATATAGTAGTTGTATTATATAGTATACTGTTTATATATATAAAGTCGAGATGCATTCTATATTGAGTTGGAGTTTATAGCTAAACATAGAGGAGTGTTGTGTATTTAATATATAAGGAATGTTTGAGAAATATTATAAATATGTTGTCTGATTCTGCATTCTTTGTGTAAACAATTCATTAAGGTTTACATGTAAAAGTATATACGTAAATGCCATACGTCATGATGCTACCACGTCCTAAGTACCTGCCTTGCTAAAGTAAAAACAAAACTAAGACATGGTTCCTTGGACTGCCATCTTTTGCTTCCAATTATTTTTATGATTTGGAGTTACAAAACATGACACAGTCCCTTCTGAAGAAAGAAATTCCTCCTTATCACTATCTGATCCCCTGTTCTGAAACTACACCTAACTGCCCCATTATGGGAAACATCTTCTCAGCGTACATTCTGGTAATCCTCCTTGGAATTTCACTTGATTCAACAAGCTCACCTTTCACTCTTTTACACATCTATCAGTCTTTCTTCTTCATATATCAAACCTTTTATCTGAGGATTCAGTCCAGAAAAATTCTTCAGCAGTGCTCCTAAGCAAGTACATCCTTACTGACATAAAACAAAACTATATAATGTATTCCTGTTGCTTTCACCCCAGTGCCATGTCAAGTTGCATCATAACTTCTTTATTTTTATATTATTTACACTTACAATTGCATATTTCTAAAAAATGCATTTGATTAGCCTTTCTCATTACTTTTGTGCCAATTGTTTTGTCTTCATGTGTTAGGGTTGATATTTCTCTTTATTTATTTATTGAGACACAACAGTGAATAGACCGTTCTGGCCTTTTGAGGAACCATGCCGAGCAATCCCCCAATTTAACCCTAGCCTAATCACGGGACAATTTACAATGAGCAATTAACCTTCCAACTAGTATGTCCTTGAAATGTGGGAGGAAACTGGAGCACCCAAAAGAAACCCACACAGTCATGGGGAGAATGTACAAACTCCTTACAGGCAGCTGTGGGAATTGAACCCAGGTCACTGGTACTCTAAAGCGTTGTGCTAACTACACTACTGTGCCGCCTTATATTGCAATTCTTTTACACTCTCAATCAATTTAAATAAGAATTCATCATTCTTCCTTATAAAATGAATAACACTTGAAGCCTCAGCATTGATTTCTGAAGCACACATTAGTTCTTAATTATGAAGCTGAAAATTATCTATTTATCCTAACTCACCGACTTCTGTTCACTAGCTAATTCTCTGTCCACGTCAGTACATTTATTAGTTTGTTTAGAGATACAGAGCAGAACAGGCCTTGTCAGTCTAACAAACCGCACCACCCAGCAACACACTTATTTGACTTTAGCCTTATCACAGGACAGTTTACAATGACCAACTAACATACTAACCGATACGTCTTTGGACCGTGGGAGGAAATCAGAGCATTTAGAGGAAGCCCGGACAGTTTCACAGGAAGAACGTACCAACTCCTTACAGGCTGTGTGGGAATCGATCTCCAAACTCGGAATACCCAAGCTGTAAGAGTGTCACACTAACCACTGCACTACCGTGGCACCCACCAGTCAAACAGGATCACTCACCAGTCAAGCAGGCTCCTCTTTCGCAGTATCCTGTGGGCCCTGCTTCATAGTCCTTACCGGCAGTGCCGGGATCTCACAGTTCTCATTATCCATGATTGGTGCTGACAGTGTGTAGTCTGCCTTTGACGGTATGAATTATCCCTGGGTACCCCACTTTCATTCCACGTTCGAAAGGGGTGTTGCTTGTTAGATTAATTCAGTTTGTGTAGTTAACAGGAAAAATAGACTTCGGACTGCTCAGGTATGGGAGAGGCAGAAGTTACATGGAAAATATTGGGGGGTGATGGGATCATTGGGATTGCTTTGAAAGTTGGCAGAGACTGGCTAGGTTAATTGTCTACAGGAACTATGAAAAAACTTTCAAAATATATTGCTATTATCACCTTAATAATGGATTCTAGCACTTTTCCAGAGACTAAAGTTATGCAAAATATTTTCTGTCTCCTTCCTTTGTGAATATTAAGGAGATTCAATCTCCCAGCAATCCGCAATCTCCCAGCTTTCCACAAGTTTTGCAGAATTGAAGGAACTTTGATAATTACACATTAAATTTTCACTCTGCTTCTCATTGGTGATGTTGCCTGACTTGCTGAATATTTTCAGCTCATAGATTTTACTTCAGGTTTCCAGTACACACAGGATTTCACTCTTGAAAACATGAAAATACTGATTCCAAAAATGACAATTGTGTTTGTTATTGTGGCAGGGGTTAATGTTGAAACATACAGAAGGAGGATGAGTAGTCATAAAACAGAGAAGAGAACCTGTGACTCCGCGTTCAAAGCAGGCGACAAGGCAGCCCTAACAATAGCGAGGGCCAAACTGTAAACAAGAGGAATTCTGCAGATGCTGAAAATTCAAGAACACACACAAAATGCTGGTGAACGCAGCAGGCCAGGCAACATCTCTAGTCGACGTTTCAGGCTGAGACCCTTCATCAGGACTAACTGAAGGAAGAGTTAGTAAGAGATTTGAAAGTGGGAGGGGGAGGGGGAGATCCAAAATGATAGGAGAAGACAGGAGGGGGAGGAATGGAGCCAAGGGCTGGACAGGTGATTGGCAAAAGGGATACGAGAGGATCATGGGACAGGAGGTGCGGGAAGAAAGACAGTGGGGGGCAACCCAGAGGATGGGCAAGGGTTATAGTCAGAGGCACAGAGGGAGAAAAAGGAGAGTGAGAGAAAGAATATGTGTATAAAAATAAATAACGGATGGGGTACGAGGGGGAGGTGGGGCGTTAGCGGAAGTTTGAGAAGTCAATGTTCATGCCATCAGGTTGGAGGCTACCCAGACGGAATATAAGGTGTTGTTCCTCCAATCTGAGTGTGGCTTCATCTTTACAGTAGGGGAGGCCGTGGATAGACATGTCAGAATGGGAATGGGATGTGGAACTAAAATGTGTGGCCACTGGGAGATCCTGCTTTCTCTGGTGAACAGAGCGTAGGTGTTCAGCAAAGAGGTCTCCCAGTCTGCGTCGGGTCTCGCCAATATATAGAAGGCCACATCGGGAGCACCGGACGCAGTATAGCACCCCAGCCGACTCACAGGTGAAGTGTCTCCTCACCTGGAAGGACTGTTTGGAGCCCTGAATGGTGGTAAGGGAGGAAGTGTAAGGGCATGTGTAGCACTTGTTCCGCCTACAAGGGTAAGTGTCAGGAGGGAGATCAGTGGGGAGGGATGGGGGGGATCGAATGGACAAGGAAGTCAGGTAGGGAGCGATCCCTGCGGAAAGCAGGGGGGGGGAAGGGAAAGATGTGCTTAGTGGTGGGATCTCGTTGGAAGTGGCAAAACTTACGGAGAATAATATGTTGGACGCAGAGGCTGGTGGGGTGGTAGGTGAGGACAAAGGGAACCCTATTCCTAGTGGGGTGGCGGGAGGATGGAGTGAGAGCAGATGTGCGTGAAATGGGGGAGATGCGTTTGAGAGCAGAGTTGATGGTGGAGGAAGGGAAGCCGCTTTCTTTAAAAATGGAGGACATCTCCCTCATTCTGGAATGAAAAGCCTCATCCTGAGAGCAGATGCGGCGGAGACAGAGGAATTGCGAGAAGGGGATGGCATTTTTGCAAGAGACAGGGTGAGAAGAGGAATAGTCCAGATAGCTGTGAGAGTCAGTAGGCTTATAATAGACATCATAGAGGCAAAGCATGCACATGCCCAGTGAATCCACAGCCATTTCCAGGACAGCGGTGACATGCGGCGCATGTGGACGTGTATTCAGGACATCACCAACTATAAGACAACATTACCTGCCTGTGCTGGTGATGCCTCCCTCCCAGATGTGTTGAACAACTTCTACACTTGTTTTGAGGTAGAAAATGACATGGCGGCGAGAAAGACCACCCCTCCTCCAAATGACCAGGTGCTGTGTATTACCATGGCTGATGTGAGGAGAACCTTGTGCAGGGTCAACCCATGGAAGGCTGCTGGACCAGACAATATTCCTGGCAGAGTGCTTAGAGGATGTGCAGAGCAGCTAGCAGAGATTCTCACTGACATCGTCAACATCTCCCTGAGCAGCGCCATCGTTCCTACGTGCTTCAAGGCCGCCACCATAGTCCCCGTGCCGAAGAAGTCTTCAGTGTCCTGCCTTAACGACTACCGTCCCATCGCACTCACATCCATCATCATGAAGTGTTTTGAGAGGTTCGTCATGAGGCACATCAAGACCCTGCTGCCCCCCCCTTCAGTTCGCATACTGTCCCAACCGTTCAAGAGACGACGCCATTGCCATCACCCTCCACCTGGCCCTAACCATCCTGGACAAAAAAGACACGTACGTTCGAATGCTGTTCATAGACTTCAATTCAGCATTCAACACAATCATTCCTCAGAAACTGACTAGAAAGCTGAGCCTACTGGGCCTGAACACCTCCCTCTGCAACTGGATCCTAGACTTTCTGACTGGGAGACCTCAGTCAGTCCGTATTGGAAGCAGCATCTCCAACGCCATCACACTGAGCACGAGGGCCCCCCCAGGGCTGTGTGCTCCGTCCACTGCTGTTCACTCTGCTGACCCATGACTGTGCTGCAACACACAGCTCGAACCACATCATCAAGTTCCGCCGATAAGACGACTGTGGAGGGTCTCATCAGCAAGAAAGGTGAGTCAGCATACAGAGAGGAGATGCTGCAGCTAACAGACTGGTGCAGAAACAACAACCTGTCTTTGAATGTGAACAAAACAAAAGAGATGGTTGTTGACTTCAGGAGGACACAGAGCGACCACTCTCCGCTGAACATCAATGACTCCTCCATAGAGATCGTTTAGAGCACCAAACTTTTTGGTGTTCACCTGGCGGAGAATCTCACCTGGTCCCTCAACACCACCTCCATAGCAAAGAAAGCCCAGAAGCCTCTCTACTTTCTGCGAAGGCTGAGAAAATTCCATCTCCCACCCCTATCCTCACCACATTCTACAGAGGTTGTATTGACAGCATCCTGAGCAGCTGCATCACTGCCTGGTTCAGAAATTGCACCATCTTGGATCGCAAGACCCTGCGGCAGATAGTGAGGTCAGCTGAGAAGATTATCGGGGTCTCTCTTCCCGCCATTACAGACACTTACACCACACGCTGCATCCGTAAAGCAAACAGCATTATGAAGGACCCAAAGCACCCCTCATACAAACTCTTCTCCCTCCTGCCATCTGGCAAAAGGCACTGAAGCATTCGGGCTCTCACGACCAGACTATGTAACAGTTTCTTCCCCCAAGCCATCAGACTCCTCTATATCCAGAGCCTGGACTGACACCAACCTACTGCCCTCTAATGTGCCTATTGTCTTATTTATTATTTATTGTAATGCCTGCACTGTTTTGTGCACTTCATGCAGTCCTGGGTAGGTCTGTAGCCTAGTGTAGCTTTTGTGTTGTTTTACGTAGTTCAGTGTAGTTTTTGTATTGTTTCATGTAGCACCATGGTCCTGAAAAGCATTGTCTTGTTTTTACTGTGTACTGTAGCAGCAGTTATGGTCAAAATGACAATAAAAAGTGACTTGACTTCAGAAAGTGGTGGGAACCGAAATGGAATTGATCAAGTGGAAAATGCAGAAAATGGCAGCTGAAGTCTTAGGTACGGTCAACCTATTGAGCTGCAGGTTCAGTACATTCTTCCATACTCTGAATAATACGATGGATCTGATCTACTTCTGGCTACAAAGTACATTCACATTGATCAAATATGCATTGGAAAATAACAGTATCTAAATTGATTTATCATTAAAAGACCGTGGAGATCTCAGTGCATGAATAACTCAAGTACACTCAGCCTAATGCTTGCAGGATGTGAAATTTGTGCTTCCTGTTAGTTTCATGATTACTGCATCCATGTGCCTTTTATAAGTTAATCTGAATTGTTTAAAGCCAGCCTGCGCTTATTGATGGAGGTAACTTATGGCTACGGCTACATCATATGATGAAAGTCACCATGGAGATGCTTGTTAGAAGCTAAATAACATGTTACAGGAGGAAGAGTCATGGTTTTGATACTGTTTATGAGGAGAATATAGAGATATCTCCTGCACCCAGTGAAGCCAGGAGACCTCCCCCGCCCCCACCCTGCCCACTCCCCAGACTCACATTCAAGGACAATTGGACAATACAGTCAGAATCAAGCCCAATGCTCTCAATATAGTGCAGGAATCTCATCTTGACAACCAAATTTAACAAATGAATCAAGTATAATTTTTCAGCAAGAGTACCCACAAGTCATTCAATGATTCACATCATTGCATACCTACAATATTCTCTAACAGTCAGGATTACAACCCAACAGTCAAGTCTCTTACCATGCCCTCACAAACCTACTGTTAGCAACAGATTGACAGCACTACTATACTGATTACAAAGTGTGGCTGGTCAAAATGGTCTTCAACTGGAATTATGTTATGAATTTGGTCAGAGGAGTATTCATCTGGGGGGAGGGACAGTATTGATACATTTTTGTCTCCAATACTTGAAGTAGTCTGTGTAAATTTGACAGAATAAATACTTACAGTTTTGTTCATTGATTACAGAGAACAGTCCATCTGCCTGTGCTCTCAGCCATGAAATGGAAGACCGCATCTTTTCACGGAATGAGCTGCAACAGGAGAGAAACATGAGTTACTAAAACATGTTCTCACTTATGAAAGGTAGGGAGAAAAGAAAGAAAAAGACTTGCAACAGAATGAAATGTAAAGCATAGATTACAGATTTCAAAAATGGAAGTGCCTATTGTATGACCTGGTGAATGTGTTAGCTGTAAATGTCTGTTTCAAACCCTTAGAGCTCAGGGACTTATAGCTTCAGAGCAAGTTGGAGATTCAGATATAAAAGAGATTAAAAAGCAGCTGGAAGGTTTTTTTTCTAGAACTTGATCGCAGAGCTGTTTATAGATAGTTATTAAAGTCTGCTATTGAGAATAAAGTGATTGTATTAATTGTATCATTATAATAATCCACATAGATATCATTGTAAAATAAATATTCCATGGTTTTATAATGGTACACCATAATACTTAACACTAACTGAATTAGTCTATGGCAGATGCAGATGTGCCTTTTAATTGGATTTTAAAGAGTCTAATTATAGGTCAGCACATGCTGAGGCTTTTGCTTGGTGCTGGAACTTTACTGATTGGAATGCATTCGTCAGCTGTGAAAAACTTCATGTTTGAAGATTACTTTGCATCTGTAATGAGGTGAGACATCTGAAGTGTCATATTCACATGCACAGATGTGCAGTTTTTAGAATGTATTAGAATAAAGAAGCAAATGGAATTGCCAGTGCTGCTGCCTTTACCCACATCTCCTCCAATTCCTGTACATTAGCCATCACTCCATCTTCTCACTGTCATGGTAGAGATAGAGTTTCCCTTGTCCTTGCACACCTCTTCATGAGCCTCTGCATCCAAAACATCATTCTCTGTAAATTCCATCATATTTAACGGGATCCTACTACTAACACATCTTTCCCTCCTCCACTCTCTGCTTTCCGCAGGGATCACTTTCTATGTGACTGCCTTGTCCACTCGTCCCTCCCCACTGATCTCCCTCCTGCCACTAAATGTTGTGAGCTGGACAAGTTACTACAGCTGCCCCTACACATCCTCCTTCACCAAACAGTCCTTCCAGATGACGCGACTCTTCACCTGTGAGTCTGTTGGGGTTATCTACTGTATCCAGTGCTCCTGGTGCAGCCACCTTTATATTGCTGAGACCTAGTGTAGATTGGGGGACTGCTTTGTCAATCTCCTTTGCTCCATCTGCAACAAAAGGTGGGCTTTCCTAGTGGCCACCCATTTTATTTCCACTTCCCATATCAATATGTTGGTCCATGGCCACTTCTACTGCCAAGATGAGGCCACTGTTAGGTTGGAGGAACAACATCTCATATTCCGTCTGGTTAACCGCAACCTGATGGGATGAAAATCAATTTCTCTAGCTTTTAGTAATTTCTCCTTTCACTCTTCTCTCTTTTCCATTCTCCATTCTGGCTTCCCTCCTACCCTTTCCCTTCTTCTCACTTGTCCATCACCTTCCTCTGGAGCCCTTCCTCAGTCCATTTCCCCCTTTGTCCTTTCTCCTCTCCTATCAGATTCTTTCTTCTTCACCCCTTGTATTTTTTTTCACCAGTCATCTCCCAGCTACTTACTTCACCATCCATCCACCTTCCCATTCACCTGGTCTCACCTATCACCTGCCCCTCCCCACCTTCTTATTCTGGTTTCTTCACCCTTCTTTTACAGTCCTGATGGAGTGTCTCGGTTCGAAATGTTGACTGCTTATTCCCTCTATAGATGCTGCCAGAGGCTAAATGCTGCTGAGTTCCTCCAGCATTCTTTGTGTGTTGTTGAAACGGAACTCTTTGAGTTAAATGTCCATTTCTCTTGTTTCCTCAGGTCTGCTGATCTCATCTTTAACTTTGATACAGATCTGAACTCCCATGAAAATTTACCTTTGTATATACAGACTGGAATTGGATCCAGTGTGACCGGAGCCTTGACATCTTATTCTGGTCTAGCAATAAAGATATGATTAATAGTGATGAATTTTCAATCAGGCTAGGATATTGGAACATTTTCTTTAGCAATATTTTATCTTATTTGGCCATGTGATGTTTTAGTATGAATGTTTTCGTTCCTGTTACAGATCATTCCCTGAAATGATGCTGTCCTCTATTTCATGGCTGAGAAGACAGGCAGATGGACTGTTCTCTCTTACTTGTTTACATTCCTGTTGATCCATCTCTCAGGAGGTTTATAAGAACATTGCAATCAGATTAAAGACTGAGATTTTCTTGTGGGAGTTGATGACCACAAGTTGGCTCTATTTCCCGATAGCTTAGACTAAAATACAAATATGGCAGACGCTGAAAATTGACATAAAAAGTACTGGAAACACAAAGCAAGAATCAATAACATGTTAAGTTGTTGACCTTGCATCAGTATAGAAAGGTTATGGGTGTAATGAGGTTGAAACAAGTGCAAAGACAGAAGGAGGGAGAGGGATGAAGGAAGAGTTCTGATAGTGCAAGGCCCTAGAGCTTAAATAAGGTGAGCATTCAGGAGCCAAGCCAAATAAACTGTTAATAAAAGAATGATGGGACTCGAGCAGTGATGTACAACTTTACGCAAGGAGGAACAGATTGACAATCTAAATTACTTCAGCGGGTTCCCGTTGGTGTTATGTATGTCTAACAGCATGATATATTTGAAGTCATTGTTAAAGCCCTACCAGTCCAGGAGACTCAATATTATTTGGGCTTTTGATCCAACTGGCAACTCATCAATGATTTTAAAATATTCACGGCTTCGGAAATTAAAATCTTCCTGTGTGTGTTTAATAAGATTGCGTTGCTTACTTTCCATTTTTCAAAGTGTCTGCAGGTTTCTCTTGTCGCTAGGATGCTTTTAGACATTTAATCCAGCATGTATTTTCCAACTCTTCACTTGAGACTGGATCAACTTCTTCCCATAGAAATTTATCGTACTAATCTATGATTAGAAACCAAAAGAAAACATTGATATACTTTCATCATTAACCCATTCGAGAAGCCCTTTTGGCTGTGTTCCTACTACTCTGGTGTTTCTCTTTCTTATTTTGAAACAATTAACCTCAGGCTTATCCCCTGATGCTCCCAAGTATATAGAGCTCAACATGATATTGGATGTTTTCTTCATCACTTCCATTCCCATTTTTACTTCTTTATCTTGGAGTTGTTCCCTAACTACTTAATCCTTTTCCCTATCTTCAATATTCGTATTCTGTCAGGAGTCCAAAACACTTCTTATTCTTTCTAAACTTTCTGTCAGGAGCTGCCCGATAACCCTGCTCATTTTTATGTCCCCACCCCCACCCATCTCTGATCACTCTGTTTACATCCCATGAAATGACATTAACTCCTTCTTTAAAGCTTTGCTTGACATAGTCTCAAATATGTAGGAAATGCTAACATTGTTGTTATCTGATGAATAAACATCTTCTCTTGTCGGTTCCTGGACCAGAGTTAAGTCAAGATCTGTGCATGCTTTTTTTCTGATATCTCCAGTAGGGTAAAAAAAATCCTGTCACATCAAAGACTGGAGAGCACACTCTGGGTTGCCTGCCAGTGATACACGTGACTTACTTATGTTTGAGCAGATCTGAACAATCTCAGGGTCAGCAACAATTCCTCACTTTTTCCATTAAAGTTCCCAGAACCCACCGCAAGAAATCAAACCCTCTCTTTCCAGACTATCGCTGACATTGTCATTTCTGGAAGCTGTTTTCCAACTGCTTCCAAGTTTGTAGTCTTCTAACCCAACAAGGCATTTTTCTACTTCCTTTCCATAATACATTCTTCTTGGTCCATCACTTATTTCTTCTTGTCTCAAATTACTTTTCCCTTCCCTTGCCAAATTACTTAAATCCCTTTTTCTTTATGTCAGTCCAAAAACTGGTATTTGCTATTTGGCTCAAACTGATTCCACATTGATAATGACATCAGTTTACCTCTGTACCTCATCCTTCACTAGAGTATGCTCCTCTGGGTACACGATAAATTAAACAAACACTCGTTTTAGACCCTTCATATAAAAGTGTGGACATCTACAGTATCTAGATCTTACTTTGCACAACTGAAACACTTCATCTCTAACCCTTCATTCTTACCTTAGTTCTGAGGAAGGGTCACTGACTTGAAACATTGACTGGTTTCTCTTTCTACAGTTGAAGGTTGACAAGCTGAGTTACTTATGTTACGTACCCCGTAACTGGGTTGCCAAACCAGCAGAAATGGATCACTCAGTTGGAGTCTGGAGTACTAGAACTAAGAAAGTTTTATTAAAGAAACAAGCAACACAGTAATCAAAAGGATAATAAATGCAACAGTTCAGCGATGATAACCACACATGTGCACAGAATTAAGATAACAGCATCAATCAAGCTCTATCGTTGTCTAGGGGTAAATGACCAAATTTCAAAGTGACTCAAAGTTCAGTCCAGTTAGTAGTTCAGTTCGCAGTAATCGTTGCCCTGGCGATGGACAACGTGGGGGGAAGAGAGAGATAGAACAGGAACAACTGATCATTCAGAACACTGCTTCACTCACAGACCGGCGATATTGCTCACAAGCAACATTTGGGCGGGTCCTTGGTGATGTCACCTGAGGTCACCGACTGTGACCCCTCCTCCAGATGCGGTCGATCCTCTGCAGTGAACCCGGCACCCAGGCAAGGGCGGACACACACCGGGTTCCCGCTGATCGTACCTTTTCACCCTGGCTGTTGTCTGGTACTTCTCACCCACTCGTGAGAGGCGCACCGCTTCCAGGGTCTCGTTACCTCGGGTGGCGTGTGTCCTGCCTTAGCGAACCGGCCCCTTTTTATCCCCCTGCTGGGGCATCGCCTGTCCATCACTTCAAACAGTTCAGGGTTCAAAGGGGGAGCCGCTCCAGACAGCTCTCTCTCCCCCATTCCTTCATTACACATCTCCAGACGCTGCTCCATTGTTCCTTATCTCTCCTTCCCCTGAGGGCAGGTGGCAGACCACTTGCTGATGTCACTGATGCTAACCCAGGCCAGCAAACATCTTAATTTTATGTGTATTCTCGTCACACTTTAGATTTCTGTTTTTCTTTCAGGAGCCAACATCCTTCATTTCATTATTGAGGATGATGTTGTTCCACATTTCACAAGTCAATGAAGTTTTGCTTTCAGTTTCCATAAATGGTCCATCAGTTACACCTCCCTTTCCTTCCTTGTCTATTTTATGTACTTCTGAGAAAATAGATTCTAAGCCAACTATCCTATACATGCTTTAAATAAATATTTTCTCATGGCTTCTTCTTTTCTCTCTACAGCTTACACATTAGAATTTACTACAGTTTACAAGGACTTGCTGCCATCTCCCTCACTCCCCATGCCCATGGCTCATTATTGTAAATATCACAACTAATTAATGATCGGTTCCGTCTCTAAATTATGTAGCTATACTTACAATGTTTTATATTAATAAATAGCATATTAATTACTGTATCGCATCCCAAATGAAAGAAGTACTAAAATTTAAAAGCTGGCAAATGATAATGTCCTTAGAAGTGAAGAAGCTCTAAGAATGACAAGGTGTATATTATGTACAGGAAGCAGTTGGTTATCTCTACCTGCAGAAGGAGTTTAATGATCTAAAGCAGTAAATAGGAGCAATATCTAACAGAAATTTAGATAGGTATTATGTGTTCTAACATCCCAAAACAATAAGTTATTGTCTGGTAAATTGAGCATTACACGCAAATAAAGAGTTTCATATACTGTACATTTCCCCATTTGAGTCAAATGTGGGACTACATATCAGGAGATTTATAACTCAGATCCAAAGGTGATAAATTCACACTGCCCAAACAATTTAATCTTAAAAGCTGCAGCCCCTGTAATTCCTACAGCCACAGTGCAGGCTGAGTTAAACAAAATGGTCCTTTAGTCTACCCAGCTAAACCAGCTTCCCCGTGATCAACGACTGCACAGAAGTTTCTTTTGATGCAGATCAGTCATAATCCTGAGATAAAGAATAGAAGATGGTTTTGCAGACAACAGAGACACGACATCCAAATCTTAACAAACTTCAGGAGGTTTCCATGTATCTTGCTAGGTCTTAATTAATGTTTGCTTCTCTCTGACACCTTTCATCCTCAGCTATTTCTGAATTCTAGAGCTTTGCATTCTCAGGTACAGATTGTTAGACAGTTAGTGTGTTTTAATTCTCACCCTGCAGATTATCATTAAACTGAAAAGAGTTATAATTTACAATACATACATTATCTTTTCTGAAACTATATTGGTTATCTTTATCACATGTAAGTTAGTTAAAAACCATGCAAATGCTGCCTCATTAACTTTGTGTATTTAGCATTCAATATGAACATAAAATAGTACAGCACAATGAAGGCTCTACAGCCCAAGATGTTGTGCCAACCTTCTGACCTACTCCAAATCAGTCTTACCTTTCCCTCCACATAGGTCTCCAATTTTCTTTCATACACGTGCCTGTAGAAAAGTCTCTTTAATGTCACTGGTGTATCTTCCTCTGTCATCAACTCAAACAGCGCATTGCATACATTAAACCACTGTGTGAAAAATTATGCTGTTTTGTATTCGCCATTAACACTCAGGAAAATAGTCCAGTTGTCCATTCTGCTTCTGCTTTTTAACTATCTTATAAACCTCTATCAAGTAACCTCTCATCCTTCTTTGCTCCAAAGAGAAAAGCACTAGTTTGTTCAACTTTTCTTGATAAGACACGCTCTCTAATCCAGACAGCACCAATGTAAATTCCCTTTGTACCCTCTCTAAAGATTCCACATCCTTCCTATAATAATGTAACCAGAACTGAACACATTGTTCCAAGTGTGGTCTAACCTGAGTTTAATATAGCCGCAGCATTATCTCACAGTTCTTGAACTCAGTCCGCTGATTAATAATGGCCAACACATCATGTGCTTTCTTAACCATCCTATCATCTTGCTCGGACACAGATCCTTAGATCCGCCTGTTCCTCCGCACTACATTAAACTTGTATTGTACTCTGCCTTCAAGTTCAACCTTCCAAAGAACATCACTTCAACTTTTCCAGATTGAACTCCATCTACCACTTTTCAATCTAGCCCTGCATCCTATAAATAGCCCGTTGTATCATAAAACAAACTTCTACAGCAAACTTCATGTCATCTGCAAATTTACTAACCCATCCATCCACTTTCTAATCAAAATCATTTATCAAAATCACAAAGAGCAGGGTTCATAGAACAGATCCCTGTTTAACACCAGTAGTAGTGGAATATCCTCCATCTTCTACCACTCTCTGACTTCTGTGCGTAAACTAACTCGGAATCCGTGCACCCAAGTCATGTCTCCTGACTTTCTGAATGATCCGACAACAGAGAACATTGTTGAGCTCCTCCCTAAATTCCATATACACCACATCCACCTGGTCTTCCTTTACCAACCTGTTTGTCACTTGCTGAAAGAAATATATCAGGCTCGTGAGGCCTGACCTGTCCCTCACAAACTCAATCCAACTGTCTCTGATAAGACTATGCTTCTTTCAATGCTCATAAATATTGTATAATTTCCAGTAAGATGCCAGTGCACTTGGACGCAGCCGCCACTCTGGGTTCAATTAAAGGTGTATTTGTTAGTCTTCTATGTCTTTTTTTATAATCTCAAGTTACTGCTGGATGCCAAGAACGTGAAGTACTGCTGGACTATCCTATTTGCGAGTCGCTCAATAGTAATGGAGCTGGACTTACTGAGGACCGTTGTTGTGACGTTGTCTGGACTTGTGTACCATTGCATGATGAATAGTGTGAATGATTGTCTTGGAAATTTTTCCTGTGATTGCGAGACCCTGTTGGACATTGGTAATGTGGAACACTGCAAGTTCAGTTCACTGGTTCCTTAGCAAGACTGACAGTGGGGGGTGGGGAGTTGTGTTGCCTCGGTTGTGGCAAGGACTAGTCGTCTTTTGCAGTTGCCCAGGTGTGGGGACACCGGAGGTGTTGTGGGAGACAACAGGCACCTCTGTAGGTATGCTGCAATCTATACTGGTTTGGTGTCTGGCCCTTCCCACTGGTGCTGCCCTCCAGAGCTCGATTGGTGCAGCCCTCAGTGGAAGAACAAACCAGATCAGGACAACTTTACATCAATCTGCAGCCATCCACTCAGGGACTTGGGCTAGATCATTTACTTATTTACTTATTCATTTTCTTTGTGGCTGTTTGAATTTTTAAAATTGTAACCAGATGTGCTATTTGTTCTATGTGCAACGTATAGCGTGCTGTCTGTTGGAGGTAATGTGTTTTACATCTTGGCCATGGGGGAACACTGTTTCATTTAGCTATTCATGTATGATTAAACAATAATTAAACTTGAACTTGAGATTCTGATACTAATAATCCCCTCCATTAGTTTGCTCATTGCTGGTGTAAGACTCATCGGTCTGTAATTCCCAGCATCATCCTTATTATTTTTCCTGAAGAAAGGAACAACAATTACACTCTTTAATCTTCTAGCACTACTCCTGTGGTTAATGAGGATGGAAAAAATCATTCCTTCAGCTAACACAAGTCTCAAGGGGTATTCGCTGTCTGGACCAGGGACTCAAATACCTGTGAAAATTTACAGCCTCTTAACATGTTAGAGCATTTTAGCTTGTTCAATACTGACTTCATGTTTGTCAAGCTCCATGTCACTAGAGAATACTGAAGCAAAGTATTGATTAAGGACCTTCCCATCTCCTTCAACTCCAGGCACATGATTCTTCTTTTTATTCCTGATTGGTCATCCCCTCACTCTAATCATCCTCCTGTTCTTCATGCACTTGTAGAATACCTGGAGATTTTCCATAATTCTGTTCACCAAGACATTCACATGTCCCCTTCTAGCTTGCCTAAGTCCCTTTTAAAGCTCCTTCCTGGATAACCTATAACCTCAGGAATCATGTCTGATCTTGATTTCTATACCTTATTTTGGCTTCATTCATCCTCTTGACTAGATGGTCACTTGTGTACCATGGTATTTTCACCATATCATTGTTTCCCTGTCTTATCTGGACAAATCTACCCCATGCAACTGTTCCCTAAACAACCTCTACAACTTTGTTCAATTCCTTGGGAACATCTATTTGTAATTTATGCTCCCAAGTTCCTGCTTAATAGCATCATCATTTTTGCTCCCCTGGATGAGTCTGTCCCCATACCATCTGCTCCTATCCCTGTACAAGGTCATGCTAAGGGTAACGGAGCTTTGGTCACTGTCTCTGAAATGCTCACCCACCGAGAGATCTGTCACCTGACCAGGTTCCTTACCTAGAGCTAGATCCGGCATGGCCTCTCCTCTAATTATCTTGTCCACATATTGTGTCACAAATCCTTCATAGGCACACCTAACAAATTCTGCCCTATTTACACATTCTGTACTAAGAAGATTGCAATCAGTATTAAGGAAGATGGAGTCACTAAAGACTGCCCTGTTACTTTTGCACCAATCTAAAATCTACTTCTCAGATCAGTCTATAGAATACACCCAGTGAAGTGATTGCTCCTTTCCTGTTTATGACACGCTTCTTCACCAGACTTTTCCCTGCTCTTTATACATACACAGACAACAACAGGTAGTCCGGTATGTCTATTCAATTCACCTCCATTGTGATATCTTGGATGTCGCAATACATACACATCCGTTCATCTAAAGGTGATTACTTTGGACAAACAATCAAATAAAATAATCATTGATTACTTAGAGATCTGCAATACATTTCACGGACCAACAAAACTAACCAAAACTGCTCTAGGAGAACACTTTCAGGTTATAAATATTGTATCTCTTGATCCTAAAAACTCTAAGAACCCACAGAAATGTCTATAAATACATTTAATATTTTGCCTTATCTGACTACGGTGACAGAGAACTTCATAGCTTCAACATTCAGAGGATAAAAAAAAGGTATCTCCTTAACTCAGTAAGAATATGGTGTAAGGCCTTTACACGATATACATGATATCATGAGGCCATGGGAATACCTGGAAATAGCCTTCCTACATTTTTTCTGTCCGGTTCACTCAGAATTTTATAAATGCCAATAAAAATAATGGACAACACAGTGGCACAGTTAGTAGAATTGCTGCCTAACAGGTCAGTAACCAGGGTTCAGTTCTGATCTGAAGAACTGGGAAGCTATCACTGAGAAGTTTCCTGCGAGTGCTCCATTTCTCCCATATCCAAAAAAACATCAGTTTTATAAATTATTTGGACATTGTGAATGACTACAAGAGTGTAGGTGAGTGGTAGAATCCGGTGTGATCTGATGAGAATGTGGGAAGAATAAAATGGGGTTACTGTAGAATTAGGTGCTTGATTGTCAGCGTGGACTCAGTGACCCGAAAATTCTGTTCCCATGCCTTATAATTCTCTGAGCCTGATCATCCCAGGCTTTCTTTATACTGTATCTCAGCTCTCCATCCCAGGCTCTCTTTATACTGTACATCAGTCCTCCATCCCAGGCTCTCTTTATACTGTACGTCAGCCCTCCATCCCAGGCTCTCTTTATACTGTACGCCAGCCCTCCATCCCAGGCTCTCTTTATACTGTACATCAGTCCTCCATCCCAGGCTCTCTTTATACTGTACATCAGTCCTCCATCCCAGGCTCTCTTTATACTGTACATCAGTCCTCCATCCCAGGCTCTCTTTATACTGTACGCCAGTCCTCCATCCCAGGCTCTCTTTATACTGTACGCCAGCCCTCCATCCCAGGCTCTCTTTATACTGTACGTCAGCCCTCCATCCCAGGCTCTCTTTATACTGTACATCAGTCCTCCATCCCAGGCTCTCTTTATACTGTACGTCAGCCCTCCATCCCAGGCTCTCTTTATACTGTACGTCAGCCCTCCATCCCAGGCTCTCTTTATACTGTACGTCAGCCCTCCATCCCAGGCTCTCTTTATACTATACATCAGCCCTCCATCCCAGGCTCTCTTTATACTGTACGTCAGCCCTCCATCCCAGGCTCTCTTTATACTGTACGCCAGCCCTCCATCCCAGGCTCTCTTTATACTGTACGTCAGCCCTCCATCCCAGGCTCTCTTTATACTGTACGCCAGCCCTCCATCCCAGGCTCTCTTTATACTGTACATCAGCCCTCCATCCCAGGCTCTCTTTATACTGTACGCCAGCCCTCCATCCCAGGCTCTCTTTATACTGTACGCCAGCCCTCCATCCCAGGCTCTCTTTATACTGTACGCCAGCCCTCCATCCCAGGCTCTCTTTATACTGTACGCCAGCCCTCCATCCCAGGCTCTCTTTATACTGTACGCCAGCCCTCCATCCCAGGCTCTCTTTATACTGTACGTCAGCCCTCCATCCCAGGCTCTCTTTATACTGTACATCAGCCCTCCATCCCAGGCTCTCTTTATACTGTACGCCAGCCCTCCATCCCAGGCTCTCTTTATACTGTACATCAGCCCTCCATCCCAGGTTCTCTTTATACTGTACGCCAGCCCTCCATCCCAGGCTCTCTTTATACTGTACGTCAGCCCTCCATCCCAGGCTCTCTTTATATTGTATGTCAGCTCTCCATCCCAGGCTCTCTTTATATTGTATGTCAGCCTTCCATCCCAGGCTCTCTTTATACTGTATGTCAGTCCTCCATCCCAGGCTCTCTTTATACTGTACATCAGTCCTCCATCCCAGGCTCTCTTTATATTGTATGTCAGCCCTCCATCCCAGGCTCTCTTTATACTGTATGTCAGTCCTCCATCCCAGGCTCTCTTTATACTGTACATCAGTCCTCCATCCCAGGCTCTCTTTATACTGTACGTCAGCCCTCCATCCCAGGCTCTCTTTATACTGTACATCAGTCCTCCATCCCAGGCTCTCTTTATACTGTACATCAGTCCTCCATCCCAGGCTCTCTTTATACTGTACGTCAGCCCTCCATCCCAGGCTCTCTTTATACTGTACATCAGCCCTCCATCCCAGGCTCTCTTTATACTGTATGTCAGCCCTCCATCCCAGGCTCTCTTTATACTGTACATCAGTCCTCCATCCCAGGCTCTCTTTATACTGTACATCAGTCCTCCATCCCAGGCTCTCTTTATACTGTACGTCAGCCCTCCATCCCAGGCTCTCTTTATACTGTACATCAGCCCTCCTTCCCAGGCTCTCTTTATACTGTATGTCAGCCCTCCATCCCAGGCTCTCTTTATACTGTACGCCAGCCCTCCATCCCAGCAATCAGTCTGGCAAACCCAAATCAAAAGCATTTGAAGGAAGTGATTTTTTAAATTGTTAAGTGTTGATTTTATGTTGCAATCACAGAATGATGAACATTTTTGCTATATTAATCATCAGAAACCATCAATAAACAGGTTATTATTAGAGAAGGGACTGAAAGCAATCTCTCAAAGTCAGACTTTCTATCTAACAAATGTCTGTCTAATGAATGTAACATGATGGAAAATAAGCACCATTACTTAAAGTAGCTAAGACTTTTTTAATTTAAAGAGCTGATGGAGCCTCCAGTCAGTATCGACCATGGACGTCGCGCCCCAGTTCTATCGATACACAAGATGGGGAAATACAAAATAGAGAGAAAGCTGTTGCCCATGTCATAAACTCTCGGTCTCCACGCATCTGATGAATGCAAAGGAGCGGCAGAGACTCATAGAGTTTGGCACCAGCAGCATCGCAGGAGTTGCCAGTCTGCAATGAACTCAATTCAGGACTGCTGTAGGGAATCCAGCTCCAGATTTTTCCATCAGGGTTTACTCCCAAAACCTTCCCCATGAGCGGGTACAGCCACAAGGCAGCAGAGGTTTGAAATCAGAGTTTTCCTTCTCCTAGATAAGCTGCCAATCACGGCTGATGAGTTCCATCTGCCCAAAGTGACTGGTTTTAAGGCACCAGTAACCCGCATTTGCCCATTCTCCTGTCAATAGAAACAGTTCCCGCTGGGTTTGGCAGCCAAGTCACATGTGAAGGCCAGGAGCTGGACTTGGTTGTCAGAAGCTATCTGAGGTGCACGCCATTGGGAGCATTTAATAAGTAGTGGGAGCTTGTCCCCATTACCACCCCTGGCTATACCGATCTTAGGGAGCCAACTTTAGGATCTTTTTATTCCTCTGAATGTTGAACCTATGAAGTTCTCAGTCACAGAAGGGAACTGAGATAAGGCAAATTATTAAAGAGCTAATTATATTGGTATACATTGGTATAAAGTGGATTCCAGGTAATTGTGCCATTGGTTAATCAGGGCAGGGACTTATTTGGGGCAAAAACGAATCAAAAAATTAGCCTGTATTCCCTCCATTTATTTATCGCTTAATCAGGGCAGGAGACTTGTGGAACAGTTTCTAACTAATGTCAGACGTGTGGCTGTTAGACACTACACCATGCTTAGAGCCATTGTGTGTGCTTGTGCTCTAAAAGCAGTCATATTTGTCACTGAAAGTTGGTGAGAGACAAGCAGTAAGACAATTCAGAGCTGAATTTTCTCACTGTGGTTTTAAGCATTCAGGCTTGGCGATGCCAGAAATGGGCAGGAGTGAAAATGAAATTACTTAATTATTTCAAAAGTTAGGCACTATGAAGACTTTGAAGGTATTGACAATCACAATGAATGTAACAATGAAAATGAAGATTTGGAGGATGCAGTCAGCAATAGCATTATATAAAGTCAGTCCATTATTCACACTAGGTGTCTGTGCTGACTTTGTTCATTTACAGTCAGTCAAAAGAATGTGGCAGCATACAGCGTAATCTTCCATCAATAACTATGAGGAACTAATACATAGTTTTATACTGTAATAGCATTAATAGATTCCTCTAACTTATTTAAATACATAATTTGTCACAGTTAAACAGTAGTTTGCCTTTTTGATATGTTTTTAACTATTTCCATTGGATTTCGGATAATTGGGGCAGCCATTTAACTGGGCCAGAATATACTGGCTCCAAGGTGTCCCAATTAACCAGTATCCACTGTATTCTCACTAATTCTGCGCAAATGTGAAAATTCAAACTCACGAAAAATCAAACAACATCAGGAATATGAAAGTTGTATAGAATGTAACCCATGTTGTATAGAACATAACCCATTAGCTGTAATTAGCTGTAAGCCTCAGGAGTAACCTTCATCCCCTGAGCCCTGGAGATGGGATGAATTCTTCTTGCCTCTGTTGATATGTATTGTTGTATTGATTTGTTTGCTGCTTCCTGTCCTGATCTGTTTATGTACAATTAAGAGACTGAAGATGCTGACAAAGAGCAATATTTTTCATAACAAAATGGTTCAATTTCCTTATGAATATTTGGGATCAAGAGCTCTCTCCTTGACCTCAGATATCCACCAAGATTTTCCCTTCTATCCTGACAAATCCTATCTCATCAGTAATTACCTGACTTTGGGATTGATCGCCATGGTATTTAGGAGAAAGCCCCCCCACCACCCCCATTCACAAACATTCCTCCCATCCTCACTGTTTGCTTGAGTAGAGAGTCAGGACCAGGTATAAAACTGCAGCCAGAAAATCAAAATCTGCACTTTGTCTAACACTTGCTTAGTCTATTTCTATATGATGATGGTTCTCGTTGATATATCAGGGCTTTGAATACATATCAATAATTGTTTTGGTCAATATAGGGATGTAACATACCCTCAGAGTTAATTACTGTATATAAAAAAGAAGATGCTGGAAATACTCAGTAGGTCAGCACCATCTGTGTAAAGTACAAGCTAATGTTTCAGGTCTAAGATCCTTCGTTAAAACTCCAACTCTAAATGTTTTGGGGATCAGTGAAACTGTAGACGCCTTAACATCAGTTACCTCTTTATAAGGTGTGTCCTGCCTGTCTTGTGTAAAGATAATGGTGGATTTCAAAATCTTTTGTAATTTTTAAGTGATTTGAGCTCAAATGAAAAGCAAATGAAAGTGCTGATGCTGGAATCTCATTTGGAAAAGCTCGGTGAGCCCTGCAGCTCCTGCGGAAGGAGAATCCAGCTGATCTTGTTTGACCTCAAATGGACTTTCTAATGTTCTTTCATCTGTCTAGTTGCAATGGGCCATCAATTGTTTATATATCAGTTTACAGGATTTAGAACAGTATCACTGTCATCATTTCCATCCAATAATTTTTAGCACTCTAGATGCCTGTGTTCATCTCAACATCTACAGTATCTTAATATAATCCTCTCACCTGCCTTCAGTGATATACAATAACTTCCAGCTCTTCTCATTCTTCTCAAGTGCAATATTGTCCATCAAATACTCTGTCCGCTCTTTTCATTGTGTCTCTTTCAGAATTGGTATTTTACTAACCTTGTTGGCTCCCCTATCTTACCCATTTAATTAATTTAGCCTCCATTTTTAAAATCTTTGAAGTGTTGGTTTGGAATTTTATAATACAAATACAAGTTGTTGCTGTGCAGTCTTTTCATTTCAGTTTACTGGCTATGCACACGTAATGCTTGAACATCGATATGAAAAAACTAATACTGCATCTGTGACCCTTTGGTAAAACTTGTTAATCTGGCACATCAGGATTTTCAATCCTTATTTGTTCATTTCCAAGCAATTTAAAAGATCATTAAAACAAAATTAAGACAGGAAACCCTATTGTCAAAGACTCATATACTGTACCTATTTTCACAAAACTCTCAGGAGAGTGAAACCAGATCTTCCTCAATCAGTAAAAGCTTCAGCATGGGACAACGCAGAGTTTTATGGTTGTTTAAAGCAATAATATTTTTGCAGGGTTGATAAAACTCGAAATGAATGTCATGACCAGATGATGAGATCATTTGTGGAATTTGCTACTTGTTTTCAGCTCTCATTCTAAGCTTCAAACTATTTGCAAACAACATATTATTCTACACAGCTAAAGTAATTAAACTTATAATTACGAATGTTTAAGATAATGTAGATGGAAGCAAAATTTAGTGATTATTGCAAATACTGCAACATAAAAATCAAAATGCAATGGATAATTTATTGGATTTAAAGAGTGCAAGTTCTAGACTACATTTTGTTTGTTAAAGTGCTCTGTAATGTGCAATGCTCCTAAATAGTCAGAATTATGAAGTATTGCTTATGAAGTTAATACAAGAATCACTGATGAGCTTCGTACACATTAACCTGTTGAGAAAAATGATCTGAAGGAATCACAATTCAGCATTAATTACATTGTTTACATGGACTCAGCTTCCTCTTACGGAACTGAAATCTTATTTCTTCTGTTCAATTTTGAACCGTTTTGTGATATTTTTCTCACCAAACTTTTCTTTCACAAGTTGCTACTATATGATATGTCTGTGGATACACTGCCCTCTGTTAGTGGCTCTGTAAACACAACAAACAAGTCATTTGTAAGTAAACTTCGACATTATTTTAAGCAACACACACAAAATACTGCAGGGACTCAACAATCATGTAACATCTCTCAGCCCAAAATGTTAATTGTTTATTCCCCTTCATAAATTCTTCCTTATCTGCTATGTTCCTCCAGCATTTTGTGTGTGTTGTTCAAGATTTTCAGCATCTGCAGAATCTGTTGTGTTTCCAATGCTATTTTTTCCCCAATTACTCCACTCTTTCTACCTTATTTTGTATTGCATAATGTGCTTGCATAATCCTGCAGCTTCTAAACTCTAGTGAAATAAAATTGATTGCTGCATTCCAGACTTTTAAATATTGCTCCTAAATCTATCTCCCACTCAAGCTGATCTTTTTGGCTGTACCAGATGGCACATAGTCTTGATGCCTAGGAAGATCTCTGCTGACCTCATATTACCATCCATTAAGAGGACAGCAAAATTTCACCTCCATTGTCTGGATGTTGTTTCCTTTACCACTAAAATCTTAGAATATGTTTTTTTTTTCACTTAAATACTCAATTCTATGAAAAGACCTAAACTTTAAACATTAACATTTTTGACACATGCACCTTGAAACATCAAAACATGCAGTGAAATGAAACTTTTGTGTGAATGACCATCGCAGTCGAAGGATGTTCTGGGGGCAGCCTGCAGGTGCCGCCATCTTTCTGGTGCCAACATAGCAGCCCCACAACTTACTAGCCCTAACTATCATGTACCTCTTTGGAATGTGGGAGGGAACCAGAGCACCCAGAGGAAACCCACATGGTCACAGGGAGAACATACAAATTATTTACAGACAGCATGAGACTCTGGTTGCTGACATTGTAAAGCATTACACTGGCCATGCCAAAATAAGTGTTCTTATTGACAACACCCACAAGCTTTTCTCTACAAAATTTTCCCTTTTCTGAGATGATTAGCACAGTGTCCACTCCTTCCTAGTTGAAGTAATTAACTGCAAGCTACCATGAGTAATGCAATCAAAATTCTTATCATTTTCAGAATTAAAGATTATGCTAGCTTCATACTTCTAAATATGCATGTGATATTTTTCATATTACTTTATCTTAGTCTTTCTAAATTATTAAGACGTGTTTACTAAAAGTAAGAGCAGTGTGTGCTGCTGAAAATCAGATTAATCTGTAGAACAGCAATTTTGTGAACAATTCCAAGCACTCTGTTACCTTTAAGGAAATTCATCACCTCACGTTTCAGCAGGAACTTTATTTTTCCAATAATTTTGTTCTGGCTCAAAACTCTCCAAAATCAGATCAGGAGTGAAGCAACACATATTTTGTGATATTTTTAAATCCATTAGTTTGAGTAATTGCTGGTTTTGTTTATTCACTGAACAGCCAACTATATCTGGAAACCCTGCCAATTAAAGGCTAGCACCCAGGCTGCATTATTTGCCCTCTGATATCTAGGACCTTCAACTAGTTCAAGCAAGTACTGGGCTGCTTTGTACCTGGGGCTGGAAATCACTCTTAGCTTTCAAGCTTCAAGTTGACTGCAGCTTGCTGCTGAGTCTCTGTCATATCTCAGTGTATAACTCTTTGGTGCTTTAGAGAAATACTCGGTGCTCAATATTCAACGATAAGACACTTCATATAATTTTCCTTCAGTCCACAAAGAAGGCAGTGCTACAAGAATTGCTCTAGTGCAGGCATTCAGCATCTACTCATGACCTTACAGAGACCTTCCCATAACTTCCTGCCATGAGTGGTTGGAGAATTTCCATGAATTGACAAAGAATTCCTCAGCTGGACATGGCTCCTCAAGGGCCTGTTCAGGTTGCTGTGATCCTTTGGAACTACTTTCTCATTTTATCAGTGGACTTGAGATCACACGAGCCTTTGCTTGTGGTGAGTGAGCACAAGATTTAAAAATCTCCTGCTTATAAGTCTTGTTGAGACTGTATTGGGCAATTAGGCACTTGGCAGGAAACTTTAAGAGAAAGTTAGCTTTAACTGGAGTGGCCAGTGTTGGAGTGGGCTGCTTGAGGCTTTCATTCAGAGGATGATAGATACTGCTTTCCTGCAACAACAATCGTGTGAATGAGTTCAATACTGGGAAGGGTTTTGCCTGTGATGACTGGGCCATATGCACTACTTTTATAGGATTTTCCGTTAAAGGGCATCAGTGTTTCCATACCAGACTGTGATGCAACTGGTCACTATACTCTCCATCATGCATCTATAGAAATTTGCCAAAGTTTTAGGTGTCATGCCAAATCTTCGTAAACACTGAAGGAAGTATGTGGTGGTATGTAAACTCTGATGAGGATCATGGATCAGAATGTCCTAGGTAAATAGAACAAACAGCATTTGATCATTAGTTTAGGGTTGGGGGAAACATGAGTTTGATAAAACCACCATATCAGAGCACCATCAAGAGTTTATCATGAAAGACGCACCTCTACTTTTTGCCTTTTCCAAATCAGCAGTTCATCCATACTGTGACTCGATATGCCTTCACATCTGATCACTATATCTAGTAGGCTGGGATTAAGCCATATCCTGGTCAAACATAAACACAATAATCTCTCATTTCCCTCCTATACAGCAATCTTTTCCTCAGGTCCTCAATTATGTTCTTCAGTGACTGCAGTTTGCTAACAAGATGAGGGGTGGGGGGGGAGGGGTCATCCCTGTGTATTTTAGCTTGGTTTGAAGTCCCCCCATCCCTGTCTTGCTTCCAGCCATGGTGATAAACTTTCATACACATAAAGTGCTGTACTTGCTTGCTTGAGAGTTAAGTTTGCCAAGTCCTTCAGAAGATCATGAAATCTGTAGTTCATAAGTCAATTTAAAGTACATTGCTTAAAGGGAAATTACATGCTGCAGATTGCAGTGAGAGTAATTCAAAAAAGGTATAATTAGAATTATTATCCTCAGAAGACTGAAGGTAGTAGTGGATGGAGCATATTCTACCTGGAGTTCAGTGACCAGTGCTGTTCTACAGGGATGTGTTCTGTGACCCCTGCTCTTTGTAAGTTTTGGTTGAGGAAGTGGAATGCCAAGATAGTAAATATACAGATATCATAAAGTTTGGTATTATGGTGGATAGTGTAAATGGTTGTTGTAGTTTATAACAACACATTGATAAGACTGAGAAATGGCAAATGGTGTTCAATCTGGAAAAGTATGAAGTGATTTTCTTTGGAAGGTCAAAACAGTTGAAAACAGTATACAGGGTTCATAATTCCTTACTGCATGGAGGAACATAAGGATCTTGGTACCCATGTCCATTGACCCCTTAAATTTGCAGCGCAAGTTGATAGGGTGGCTAAGAAGGTTTATGGTGTGTTGGCCTTCAGTAGTTAGAGAACTGAGTCAAAGAGCCATAAGGTAATGTTGCAGCTCTATAACCCCCTGGTCAGACCACAATTGGAATATTGTGTTTAGTTCTAGTCAACTCATTACAGAAAGGATGTGGAAGTTTTACAAAGGTGCAGAGGAAATTTATCAGGATGCTGCCTGGACTGGAGAGCACGTCTTATGATAATAATTTGAGCAAGGAGGGGTTTTCTCTTTGGAGAGAAGGAAAATCAGAGGTGACTTCATAGGGATGTACAAGATAAAGGAAGCATGGATAGTGGGACATCCAGCTTCTCTTTCTCAGGGTGGAAATGGCTAACTTGAGAAGATATAACTTTAAGGTGTTTGGAAGAAATTAAAGAGGGGATATCAGAGGTAGGTTTCTTACTGAGAAAATGGTAGGTGCATGGAATGTGCTCCCGGGCGGCAACCGATCTATTAGGTCTGACCACGTGAAGGTGTTGGGGATCTGGTTCAGAGGGACCGAGGCGTGCAACAAGAACTGGCAGGAGCGGACTGCCAAGGTGAAACGGAAACTGGGACAGTGGGGAGGGCGCTCCTTGTCAATAACGGGCAAGAACCTGGTCATCAGATGTGAGGTGCTCTCAAGGTTGCTGTACTTCAAGCAGGTATGACCCGTCCCCTGCTCCTACAGCTCGGAAATCACCCGAGCTGTCCTCAGATTCATCTGGGGATCCAAGGTGGAGCGGGTGAGATGGACCGTCATGCACAAGTCCCTGGACAACGGGGACAAGAACGTCCCCAATGTCGCCCTCACCCTGATGGTCAGCTTCGTATGTGGCTGCATCAGGTTGTGTGTAGAAACCAGGTATGTGGGCACCAAGTACAACTATGTGCCCAGGTTCTACCTGTCGCCCTGGCTACGAAGGATGGATCTGGCCCCACTCCCACACAACGCCCCAGTCAGCTGGTCGTTGCCGGCATACCTGTCCTACGTAGAAAAGTTCTTCCAGGAGAACGCCTTTGACCACAAGGCCATCAGGCAGTGGTCGGCACGTAATGTCCTGCAGGCACTGCAGGAGAAGGACGTGATGGACACAGTGGGATGGTTCCCTGAGCAGACAGTCCAGTTCATCCGGCAAAATGCCTCATCGCCAGATCTCAACAACAGGCACCAAGACCTCGCCTGGCTGGCGGTGAGAGGGGCCTCCCAATCGGAGCCCTTCTGTACGCCCGGAACGTCGTCTCCGCACCCCACTGCCCACAGGAGGACTGCAGTGAGGAGGAGTCTGTGACCCACCTCTTTGCACACTGTCAGTTCGCAAAGAGGGTGTGGAGGAGGATGGACGGGCTAGTGTCACGTTTCATCCCCAGCAGCTACGTAACAGAGGACTCTCTGATCTACGGGCTGTTCCCGGGGACGCACACGGAGACCAACATCTGGTGCTGCTGGCAGATCATCAACTCGGTGAAAGACGCTCTTTGGTCGGTCCGTAACTTAATGATCTACCAGCACATGGAGATGTCCGTGGGAGAATGCTGACTTGCACATTCTCGGCTGCAGGAGTACGTGCTGAGGGACGTACTGAAACTTGGTGCAGTCACCGCAAGGGCCCGGTGGGGAAGGACCACGGTATAGGTTTCTTCACCCGCGGGAGTGGGAGGGGTTGGGTGGCGGGGAGTATACCCCTCAATAGTGATGTGGTAAGGTGAACAAATGGAGTTCAATGTGGGTGGCCATAGGTATGGATATATACTGACCATAATGGAAACGTATGTAAAGGATGGGAAGTTATTGAATGGTTTATTGTATACAATTTTATTTTTGAATAAAATATATTTTGAAATTAAAAAATGGTAAAGGTAGATGCATTAGTGATACTTAAGAGATTTTTTTGAATGGCACATGGATGGAAGGACAATGGAGGGCTATGTGGGAGGGATTGATTAGATTGATCTTAAACTAGATTAAAGGGCCAATATAATTGTGAAGAAAGCCTCTACTTCCTCAGGAGTTGGTGGAGATTCTGCATCTCATCAAAAGCCTTGGCAAACGTCTACAGATGTGTGGTGGAAAATATGCTGAGTGGCTGCACTATGGCCTGGTATAGGAACATTAATTCCTTTGAGCAGAAATTCCTATAAAAGGTAGTGGATTCAGCCCAGTGCATCATGGTTAAAGCCCTCCCAACCACTGAGCACACCTTCATGAAGCGTTGCTGTAGAAAAGCAGCATCCATCATCAAAGGTTCTCACCACCCAGGCCTTGCTCTTTTTTCAATGCTACCATTAGATAACCAGATTCCTTCTATTTCTAGTGTTCCCACAACCGATGGTCTCACTTTAAGGACTCTTTATATTGTTACTTGACCTTTGTTATTTATTGCCAATTAATTACAATTGCATTTGCACAGTTTGTCGTTCATTGATCCTGTTTAACAGTTACTGTTCTATAGATTTACTGAGTATGCCCACAGGAAAAAGAATCTGAGGATTATATGTGGAGACATGTATGTATTCGGATCATAAATTTTAACTTTGAACTTTGACTTTTAAAGGGTTGGTACAACATCATTGGCCAAAGGGCCTGTACTGTGATCTGTAGTCTTCTGTTTTGTGATCAATGTTCTATCTCCTCCTGTCAGCTGTATTATATCAGTGTCAGTTCTGCAATAAAGAAGGAAATCTGTCAGAGCCTGCCTGTGAACCAAGCAATTGAAGCATATTCCTTTTAATACAATTGTCACAAACTCACATAAGAATGACAGATATAAAATGAAATGTCATGGGACAAATTCTAGAGAGTGATCTTCATTCTGGAGATTAGAAATCAATGTGCTTTTCATTGATTTTGGTGGTGTGAACATACATATTGGGACTTTGCTCTGGAAGTCATCCAATAATGGACTTATACTGTTGGTGTACTAAAGTCCATCTCTTGGACTTTCTTAGCATACTACATAACTCGTGTTGAGTTAGAATGTGACGTTAGTAAATTATTTAATTTCATGTATAAGCTGAAACAAAAGGCTGATGTGATAATTGAAAATAAAAACCTTCATGTATAAAACATAATTACAGCATTGATGTAGTCCTGTAGTTCCATTGGCAATACACTGAGTCTTGGTAGAGAATCCACTCAGTCATTTTCTCTGCTCCTTCCCTGCAGCCTGCAAATTATTTTCCCACAAGCCTGCTTTGTAGTCTCTTTTGAATGGCCTGATTGGCTCATTTTTTTCCCACTTGGAACAAGCAGATCACAGTATCATTATGAATAATACAAAATTGCTCCTGTATTTTAGATTAACGAACTATCATTAATGGAAACATCTTCTCTTCCTTTACGCTGACAGAATTTACCACAATTTTGGGATGCTCGAGCAGGTCCCTTTCCCACAATTTTACACTCAAATTGTAACATCCAACCCCTTGTTCAGAAACTAGCAATCCAACCGTTGTTACTTGGGGAATTAATCTAATTAATTTAGGAGTAGGTAATGGAGGCAGCAGTTAGGGCAGTGGAGTGCTCCGTTTGCAGTATGTGGGAAGTCAGGACAAGCACAATCATCCCTGATGACTACACCTGTGAAAGGTGCATCCAGCTGCAGCTCCTGACAAACCGAGTTCGGGAACTGGAGCTGGAGCTGGATGAACTTCGGATCATTTGTGAGGCAGAGGCAGAAATAAACAGGAGTTACAGGGAGATAGTCACCCCTAAAAATCAGGAGACAGATAGCTGGGTGACTGCCAGGAGAGGGAAGGGTAATAGACAGAATGAGCAGAGCACCCCTGTGGCCGTTCCCACCAATAATAAGTATATCATTTTGGATACTGTTGATGGGGACGACCTATCAGGGACAAGTTGCAGTGGTTGCGTCTGTGGCACTGAGATGGGACGCTCAACTCAGAAGGGAAGGAGGGAAAAGAGGAGAGCAGCAGTGATAGGGGATTCGATAGTTAGGGGGACAGATAAGAGGTTCTCTGGAAGAGATCGAGAATCCCGGATGGTCTATTGCCTCCCTGGTGCCAAGGTCCCCGATATCTCAGATCGAGTTCTCAGTATTCTCAAGAGGAAGGGTGAGCAGCCAGATGTCGTGGTCCATATAGGGACCAATGACATGGGTAGGAAGAGTGAGGAAGTCCTGAAAGGTGAGTTTAGGGAGTTAGGCGCCAAATTAAAGGACAGGACCTCCAGGAGAGCAATCTCAGGATTGCTACCAGTGCCAAGTGCAGGCGGGTTTAGAAATAGTAAGATAGTGCAGATCAACAAATGGCTGAGGACATGGTGCAGGAGGGAGGGCTTCAGACTTATAGATTATTGGGCTGTTTTCCAGGGAAGGTGGGACCTGTTCCGGTGGGACGGTTTACATCTGAACTGGAGGGGGACAAATATTCTTGCAGGTAAGTTTGCTAGAGAGGCTCTAGTGGATTTAAACTAGATACAAGGCGGGAGGGGAACCAGAGTATAGGAACAGATGTAGGGGAGAAGGAAGAAAAAGAAAATAGTAAAGTTGTTTGCACCGTTAGTGATAAACAGAGAGTAAGAGGTGGAAAATTTCTGAAATGGATTTATTTTAATGCTAGGAGCATTATAAGAAAGGTGGATGAGCTTACACCTGGAAGTATGATGTGGTAGCTATTAGTAAAACATGGTTGCAGGAGGGGTGTGATTGGAAACTAAATATTCCTGGAGTTTGTTGCTTCAGGTATGATAGAATCGGAAGGAAAAGAGGGGGAGGTATTGCATTGCTTGTCAGAGAAAATGTCACAGCGGTACTCTGGCAGGATATATCATAGGGCTCAACTAGGGAGGCTATTTGGGTGGAATTGAGGAATGGGAAAGGTGTAGTACCACTTATAGGGGTGTATTATAAACCACCTAATGGGGAGCGAGAAGTGGAGGATCAAATTTCTAAGGAGCTAACAGATATTTGTAGTAAGCACAAGGTTGTGATTGTGGGAGATTTTAATTGTCCACACATAGACTGGGAAGCCCATTATGTAAAAGGGCTGGATGGTTTGGTTTGGAATGTGTGCAGGATAGTTTTTTGTGGCAACACAGAGAGGTACCAACTACAGAAGGGGCAGTGTTGGATCTACTGTTAGGGAATGAGTAAGGTCAAGTGATGGAGGTATGTGTTGGGGAGCAATTCGGGTCCAGTGATCACAAAGCCATTAGATTCAATATAATTATGGAGAAGGTTGAGATTTTTGATTGGAGAAAGGCTAACTATGAGGAGAAGCAAAAGGATTTAGGAGTGGATTGGGACAATTTGTTTTATGGGAAGGATGTAATAGAGAAATGGAGGTCATTTAAAGGTAAAATTTTGAGGGTACAGAATCTTTATGTTCCTGTTAGGTTGAAAGAAAAGGTTAAAAGTTTGAGTGAGCCAGAGTTTTCAAGGGATATTGGAAACTTGGTTAGGAAGAAGAGAGATAACTACAATAAATATAGGTAGTATGGAGTAAATGAGGTGCTTGAGGAATATAAAGAATGTGAAAAGAATCTTAAAAAAGAAATTAGAAAAGCTAAAAGAAGATACGAGGTTGCTTTGGCAAGTAAAGTAAAAATAAATCCAAAGGGTTTCTACAGTTATGTTAATAGCAAAAGGATAGTGAAGGATAAAATTGGTCCCTTAGAGAGTCAGAGTGGACAACTATATGTGGAACCAAAAGAGATGGGGGAGATTTTGAACAATTTCTTTTCTTCGGTATTCACTAAGAAGAAACATAGAAACATAGAAAATAGGTGCAGGAGTAGGCCATTCGGCCCTTTCAGCCTGCACCGCCATTCAGTATGATCATGGCTGATCATCCAACTCAAAACCCTGTACCTGCCTTCTCTCCATACCCCCTGATCCCTTTAGCCACAAGGGCCATATCTAACTCCCTCTTAAAAATAGCTAATGAACTGGGCTCAACTGTTTGCTGTGGCAGAGAATTCCACAGATTCATCACTCTCTGTGTGAAGAAGTTTTTCCTCATTCTGGTCCTAAACGGCTTCCCCTTTATCCTTAAACTGTGACCCCTCGTTCTGGACTTCCCCAACATTGGGAACAATCTTCCTGCATCTAGCCTGTCCAATCCCTTTAGGGCTTTATACGTTTCAATAAGATCCCTCCTCAATCTTCTAAATTTCAGCGAGTATAAGCCTAATTGATCCAGTCTTTCATTATATGAAAGTCCTGCCATCCCAGGAATCAATTTGGTGAACCGTCTTTGTACTCCCTCTATGGCAAGAATGTCTTTCCTCAGATTAGGGGACCGAAACTGCACACAATACTCCAGGTGTGGTCTCACCAAGGCCTTGTACAACTGCAGTAGTACCTCCCTGCTCCTGTACTCGAATCCTCTTGCTATGATTGCCAGCATACCATTCACCTTTTTCACCGCCTGCTGTACCTGCATGCCCACTTTCAATGACTGGTGTATAATGACACCCAGGTCTCGTTGCACCTCTCCTTTTCCTAATCGGCCACCATTCAGATAATAATCTGGTTTTCTGTTTTTGCCACCAAAGTGGATAACCTCACATTTACCCACATTAACTTGCATCTGCCATGAATTTGCCCACTCACCTAACCTATCCAAATCACCCGGCATCCTCTTAGCATCCTCCTCACTGCTAACACTGCCACCCAGAGCTTCGTGTCATCCTCAAACTTGGAGATGCTGCATTTAATTCCCTCATGTAAGTCATTAATATATATTGTAAACAACTGGGGTCCCAACACTGAGCCTTGCGGTACCCCACTAGTCACTGCCTGCCATTCTGAAAAGGTCCCATTTATTCCCACTCTTTGCTTCCTGTCTGCCAACCAATTCTCTATCCACATCAATACCATACCCCCAATACCATGTGCTTTAAGTTTGCACACTAATCTCCTGTGTGGGACCTTGTCAAAAGCCTTTTGAAAATCCAAATATACCACATCCACTGGTTCTCCCCTATCCACTCTACTAGTTACATCCTCAAAAAATTCTCTGAGATTCGTCAGACATGATTTTCCTTTCACAAATCCATGCTGACTTTGTCCGATGATTTCAACGTTTTCCAAATGTGCTGTTATCACATCTCTGATAACTGACTCTAGCATTTTCCCAACCACCCATGTTAGGCTAACCGGTCTATAATTCCCCAATTTCTCTCTCCCTCCTTTTTCAAAAAGCGGGGTTACATTAGCCACCCGCCAATCCTCAGGAACTAGTCCAGAATCTAAAGAGTTTTGAAAAAATTATCACTAATGCATCCACTATTTCTTGGACTACTTCCCTAAACACTCTGGGGTGCAGACCATCTGGCCCTCGGGATTTATCTGTCTTGAATCCCTTCAATTTACCTAACACCACTTCCCTACTAACATGTATTTCCCTCAGTTCCTCCATCTCACTAGACCCTAGGTCCCCTACTATTTCCGGAAGATTATTTATGTCCTCCTTTGTGAAGACAGAACCAAAGTAGTTATTTAATTGGTCTGCCATGTCCTTGTTCCCCATGATCAAATCACCTGTTTCTGACTGTAAGGGACCTACATTTGGCTTAACCAATCTTTTTCTTTTCACATATCTATAAAAGCTTTTACAGTCAGTTTTTATGTTCCCTGCCAGTTTTCTCTCATAATCTTTTTTCCCTTTCCTAATTAAGCCCTTTGTCCTCCTCTGCTGGACTCTGAATTTCTCCCAGTCCTCAGGTGTGTCGCTTTTTCTGGCTAATTTGTATGTTTCTTCTTTAGAATTGATACTATCCCTAATTTTCTTTGTCAGACACGGGTTCACTACCTTCCCTAGTTTATTCTTTTGCCAAACTGGGATGAACAATTGTTGTAGTTCATCCATGCGATCTTTAAATGCTTGCCATTGCATATCCACCGTCAGCCCTTTAAGTATCATTTGCTAGTCTGTCTTAGCTACTTCACGTCTCATACCTTCAAAGTTACCCTTCTTTAAGTTCAGACCCTTTGTTTCTGAATTAACTATGTCACTGTCCATCTTAATGCAGAGTTCCACCATATTATGGTCACTCTTACCCAAGGGGCCTCTCATGACTAGATTGTTAATTAACCCTTCCTCATTGCTCAATACCCAGTCTAGAATGGCCTGCTCTCTAGTTGGTTCCTCGACATCTTGGTTCAGAAAGCCATCCCACATACATTCCAAGAAGTCCTCTTCCTCAGCACCCTTACCAATTTGGTTCACCCAGTCTATATGTAGATTGAAATCACCCATTATAACTGCTGTTCCGTTATTGCACACATTTCTAATTTCCTGTTTAATGCCATCCCCAACCTCACCCCTACTGTTAGGTGGCCTGTACACAACTCCCACCAGCGTCTTTTGCTCCTTAGTGTTATGCAGCTCTACCCATATCGATTCCACATCCTCCCGGCTAATGTCCTTCCTTTCTATTGCGTTAATCTCCTCTCTAACCAGCAATGCTACCCCACTTCCTTTTCTTTCATGTCTATCCCTCCTGAATATTGAATATCCCTGAAGGTTGAGCTCCCATCCTTGGTCACCCTGGAGCCATGTCTCTGTGATCCCAACTATATCATATTCATTAATAACAATTTGCACTTTTATTTCATCCACCTTGCTACGAATTCTCCTTGCATTGACACACAAAGCCTTCAGGTTTGCTTTTACAACACTCTTAGCCCTTAAACAATTATGTTGAAAAGAGGCCCTTTTTGATTTTTGCCCTGGATTTGCTGGCCTGCCACTTTTCACCTTACTACTTTTTGCTTCTACCCTCATTTTACATCCGTCTGTGTCTCTGCACTTGTTCCCATTCCCCTGCCACATGAGTTTAAATACTCCTGAACAACAGTAACAAATACTCCCTCTAGGACATTAAATCCAGTCCAGCCCAGGTGCAGAGAAGGATATTGAATTGTGTAAGGTAAGGGAAACAGGTAGGGAAGTTACGGAAACTATGATGATTAAAGAAGAGGAAGTACTGGCACTTATAAGGAATATAAAAGTGGATAAGTCTCTGGGTCCTGACAAGATATTCCCTAGGACCTTGAGGGACGTTAGTGCAGAAATAACAGGGGCTCTGACAGAAATATTTCAAATGTCATTAGAAACGAGGATGGTGCATCTTGCTCATGTTGTTCCATTGTTTAAAAAGGGTTCTAAGTTTAAATGTAGCAATTAACGGCCTGTGTGTTTGACGTCAGTGTGTGTAAATTGATGGAAAGTATTCTTAGAGATGGTATATATAATTATCTGGATAGACAGGGTCTGATTAGGAACAGTTAACATGGATTTGTGCGTGGAAGGTCATGTTTGGCAAATCTTATTGAATTTTTTGAAGAGGTTACTAGAAAAATTGATGAGGGTAAAGCAGTGAATGTTGTCTATATGGACTTCAGTAAGATCTTTGACAAGGTTCCACATGGAAGGTTAGTTCGAAAGGTTCAATCGTTAGGTATTAATATTGAAGTGGTAAAATGGATTCAGCAGTGGCTGGATGGGAGACGCCAGAGTGTAGTGGAGGATAACTGTTTGTCAGATTGGAGGCCGGTGACTACTGGTGTGTCTCAGGGATCTGTACTGGATCCAATGTTGTTTGTAATATACATTAATGATCTGGATGATGGGGTGGTAAATTGGATTAGTAAGTATACAGATGATACTAAGATAGCTGGTGTTGTAGACGATGAGGTACGTTTTCAAAGCTTGCAGAGCGATTTAGACCAGTTAGAAGAGTGGGCTAAAAGATGGCAGATGGAGTTTAATGCTGATAAATGTGAGGTGCTATATTTTGGTAGGAGTAATCAAAATAGGACATACATGGTAAATGGTAGGGCATTGAAGAATGCAGTAGAACAGAGGGATCTAGGAATAATGGTGCATATTTCCCCGAAGGTGGAATCTCATGTGGATAGGGTGGTGAAGAAAGCTTTTGTTATGCTGGCCTTTATAAATCAGAGCATTGAGTATAGGAGTTGGGAAGTAATGTTAAAATTGTACAAGGCATTGGTGAGGCCAAATTTGGAATATTGTGTCCGGTTACTAGAATGTTACTGGGTTTCAGCACCTAAGCTACAGAGAAATGTTGAACAAGTTGGGTTTTTATTCTTTGGAGTGTAGAAGGTTGAGGGGGGACTTAATAGAGGTATTTAAAATTACGAGGGAGATAGACAGAGTTGACGTGGATAGGCTTTTTCCATTGAGAGTAGGGGAGATTCAAACAAGAGGACATGAGTTGAAAGTTAGGGGGCAAAAGTTTAGGGGTAATATGAGGAAGAACTTCTTTACTCAGAGAGTGGTAGCTGTGTGGAATGAGCTTCCAGCAGAAGTGGTAGAGGCAGGTTCGATATTGTCATTTCAGGTATAATTGGATAGGTTTATGGACAGGAAAGGTATGGAGGATTATGGGCTGAGTGCAAGTTGGTGGGACTAGGTGAGAATAAGCGTTCAGCATGGACTAGAAGGGCCAAGATGGCCTGTTTCCGTGCTGTAATTGCTATATGGTTATACGGTTATATGGAATATCACTGCTTCCCAATCATTAACCTTACATTCTGCTGTCTGTTGTTAAGCACAAATCTTACCCATGCTGCCACTAATTGCTTTATTCTAAAGGTCTTTTTCTCTTATCAGCCTATTAAATGGAAGTGAATGGGTTCTTAAGTCTTAGAACCACAGTATTATAGAGTGATTACAGTATGGTGGAAGTTTATTCAGTCCATCAAGTCCACATCTACCTTTCCCACCATCCATGAACTCAAAGCAATCTGAACAGTGGTTTACCTGCTTTATATTTTAGTGCTTTATATTCAGTCCTCTTTGAAGGAGTGACTGCTTTGCAGATAACCTCTGTTTAGTCCCCCTCTAAGCTTCCCAATTACACTTTTCAGCTTTTATGCAGCTCTACTTCTGTTTTAGCTCTTAGAATAGCCTTTGTTCCTCTTTATCATTCTGACAAGCTTCATTAATCTATCAATCAGATGAATTAATCAATAGTTTCTCACCACGGAAACACTGGCCTCACTATATTGGGAATACTCCCTTTGTTCTACAGATCCCTCTGCCACCTCCTCTGCAATTTAAAGTAACATGTTGTGTTCCTTTCCCATTTCTATCAAATATCCTTTGATCTTAAACTGCAAGTCTGTTTCTCTTTTCATAGGTGTTGCCAAGGCATGTTGACATTTATTGTTTCTATTTCTGAACTTACATTCACATGTCAATTTACCTCTCTGCTCAAATTCTAATCTTTCTATTTTTGACTTTAGCCATTGCCTCACTGAGATTCAATGTCACCTCATTGGACCCTGCTCTGCCTGAGCACATTATAGCAATTGGAACTCAATAATAGATTTAACGGCTTCATGAAGCCACCATTTTTTCATTTCCTTTCTCCACAGAAATAGCTGTTCCTTTTTTTTCAGTTAGTTTATTTATTTTCTGTCTCTACTTACTGGTTTTAAAGTACTTATTGCTGCCATTTAAATTTGCACACGTGCAACAAGGATTCCATTTGGGATCTTTTGTTATGTATGTAAATGATTTGGATGAGAATTTGCAAGGTGTGGTTTGTAAATTGGCAAATTATTAAAAAATAGGTGACATGATAGATAGTGCAGAAAGTCATCAAAAATGAGACGGAGGATTTGATCAAGGTGGTTAAATTGGTGTTTGGCAAATAGCCTTTATCTGTCAGCACACTGAGTACAGAAGCTGGGAAGGTATGTTGCAATTGTCCGAGATGTTGGTGAGGCTGCCCTTTGAGTATTGTGCGCAGTTTTGGTTACCTTTTTTTAGAAGAGATTGGGCTGGAAAGACGTCATTAAACTAGAATGAGTGCAAAGGAGACTGATGAGAATATTGCCAGGACTTGAGGGCCTGAGATAACAAGCAGAGGTTGGGTGGGTTATGTCCTTATTCTGGACGACATGGGAGACTGGGGATTGATGTTATTGTCCACCGTTATGTGCCATGTTGTATAACATGGGTGATTTATGGCCATGATTGTTCTTGGCAATTTTTTCTACAGAAGTGGTTTGCCATTGCCTTCTTCTGAGTGGTGCCTTTATCAGATGGGTGATCCCAGTCATTATCAAAACTCTTCAGAAATTGTCTGCCTGGCGTCAGTGGTCGCATAACCAGGACTTATGATCTGCATCAGCTGCTCATATGACCATCCACCAGCTGCACTCACATGACCTGATCGGGAGGGGGTTTGCTAGGCAGATACTACACCTTGTTGAATGGTGACCCGCAGGCTAGTGGATGGAAGGAGTGTATTACATCTCCTTTGGTAGTGATGTATCTCCACCCCACCGTCCTTTGATGTTATAGAGATGCAAAAAACTATGAGGAGTATATGTAACAGTATTTTTCCTGGAGAAAGGGAACCAATCACCAAAGCGTATAGGTGTAAGGTTAGATGAGAAAGATTTAAAAGAAACATGAGGGGCATCTTCTTCATGCAGCTATTGGTGAGTATATGGAAAGAGCTGCCAGGAAAAGTGATTGAGGCAGCTATGATAGCAATGTGTCAAATGCATTTGGAAAAATAATTGGATAGGAAAATTTTAATTTTAGCTTAAGTGGGCATCTAGGTTGGCATGGGTGAGAAGCTGAAGGGCCTGATTCTATGCTGTGTTACTCTTTGACTTTATGACATTGTAACTCTGGTCATAGAAACCTGCCCTTTTACTTCAATGTATCAGCTTCAGATTTATATTTTATGACTTTGAAGGAGGCCATTTTGCTTATCACACTTCTGTGAGCTCTCTGAGCATTCTCTTTGACGTGCCCAGCAACTCCCACTCAATATGCTGCCCAAATACCAACAGTAGGAAGACTTTAAAGTTTATAATTAATTTACTAATCAGTTCATTTTTGTGACATGGGAGATAAGTCAGTGTAACTTGAAGAAACCCACACAGTCTCAGGGAGAATAGGCAGACTCCACATGACAGCATCTGACAATGTGAATTTAAAACAAAATTATCACTCATAACCTCAAACTCTGAGAACTACTGTTGCACCTTTAACCTCTCATGGCCCTCGCTTTTGAATCATTAGCATTTCAGGCTTTTTTACAACACTTAATTTCAGACCTTTGGCCATCATACCTTAAACCACTCAAAATCTCTCAATTTTTGAAATTAGCCTCAAAAGATTTCTTCAACCTCTCAGATAATCACCATTACCCTCAGCACTATTGAACTTCTGTCCTTTCAGGAGTCTTCAACATGGCACCTCTAGTCTGTGCTTTCTTTCCCATGATTCTCAAGGCTTCTTGCCATTGCACATTTTACTCTCAAAGCCTTTCTCCCTAACATCTTTAACCACATGTTTTTAATCTCTTAGGGCTTCACACTGTCACACCTTTAATTCCCAAGGACTCTCAATCTCCCACCTTTATCTTTTCACAGATTATCTGTTTCTGACAGTTTTGAGTTACCATGCCTTTAACCTCTCAGACCCTCTTGCTTTCACATCTTTTGTGACATCTTCATAAATATGTAGAGACACAGCATGTATAAATCCAAAAAGATAGATGTTTAATTACAATGCAGCACACTTGAGCTATTTGCATATGGAGTAATTAAGCTGTTAATTCAGTCTGATTGCTCGAGTTTATCTCTGACATTGTCCTTTGCTGCAAAAGAACATTATATAAATACACCCAGACACAAGGTGAACATCATGCTCCATGCTTAAAGTTACACATCAGTCTTTGACCTCACAGATCCTCTTATTGATTCTGCTTTAAACTGTCACACCATTAGTCAGTTAGGGCCTCACATTCTCTTAATTTTAACATTCAAGAGCCTCTTTCTCAATGGTAATTATATGATTCAACCTCATTGTTCTGAATCTTTAAACCTTAGACCATAAGACATAGGAGCAGAATTAGGCTATTCAGCCCATCGAGTCTGCTCTGCCATTCCATCATAGCTGATCCCATACACCTGCCCTCTTGCCATAACCTTTGATGCTTTGACCAATCAGAAACTACCAATTTTTGCTTTGAATATACCTCCACATACCTCTTGGCCTCCACAGCTGCCTGTGGCAGAGCATTCCACAGATTCACTACTCTCTGACTAAAAAAATTTCTTCCTTAACTCTGTTCAAAATTGAGGCTGTGCCTTCTAGTTCAGGACACCCTCACCAGAACAAGCATCTTCTCCATATCCACCTTATCTAGTCCTTTCAACATCCAGTTGGTTTCAAAGAAATGCCCCCGCATTCTTCTAGATTCCAGAGAGTACAAGCCCAGAGCTGCCAAATAATCCTCATATGTTAACCCCTTCATTCCTGAAATTATCGGTCCTGCGTCGGTGCGGGAGCAAGGAGTGCTCGAGGTCGACGGACGACTGGAGATCAGAGGATCCGAGGATCAGCTGTTGTAGGTAAGCCGAGGAAGATCGGGACTACCTAGGCATTACCTGAGGAGGAAGGTAAAACTGCGCAGGCGCGGGTGACGTCAGTGGCGAGCATGGAGTTTTAAAAGAGGCCCACTTTCAGGTGTGGGCAGCGGAGTGCGCGGGAGCAGAGTGCTGGGCTTTGGCTCAGTGGGCTTTGGCATAAGGGGGTCTTCGGTGAGAGGTAATCGGTGAGCCTGAGTATGTGCTTGCTGAGGAAAAAAGGTAAGGTCGGTAGGTACTTTTTCATTTATTCTGATTAATCTGGGATCAGGTAATGGGGGAGATAGCTAGAGCAGTGGTGTGCTTCGTATGCAGTACGTGGGAGGTCAGGGTCAACACAATTGTCCCTGATGACCACACCTGCAGAAGGTGCATCTAGCTGCAGCTCCTATCGGAGCGAGTTATGGAATTGGAGCGGGAGCTGGATGAACTACGGATTATTCAGGAGGCAGAGACAGAGATAGGTAAGAGTTATCGGGAGGTAATCACACTGAAAAGACGGGAGGTAGGCAACTGGGTGATTGTCAGGAGATGGAGGGGGAGCAGGCAGAGAGAGCAGAGCACCCCTGTGGCCATTCCCATCAACAATAAGTATACCGTTTTGGATACTGTTGGTGGGGATGACCTACCAGGAACAAGCTGCAGTGGTCCTGTCTCTGGCACTGAGGTTGGACCCTCGACACAGAAGGGGAGGAGGGAAGAGAGGACAGCGGTAGTGATAGGGGATTCTATAGTCAAGGGGGCAGATAGGAGATTTTGTGGGGGAGATCGGGAGTCTCGGATGGTATGTTGCCTCCCTGGTGCCGGGGTCCGGGACATCTCAGATCGGGTGCAGGTTATTCTCGAGAGGGAGGGCAAGAATCCAGATGTTGTGGTCCATGTAGGGACCAACGACGTGGGTAGGAAGAGTGAGGGGGTCCTGCGTAGTGAGTTCAGGGAGTTAGGTGTGAAGCTGAAGGGCAGGACCTCCAGGGTAACAATCTCAGGATTGCTACCTGTGCTACGTGCGAGTGAGGTGAGGAACAGAAGGATTATACAGATCAATACATGGCTGAGAGGATGGTGCAGGAGGGAGGGCTTCAGGTTTTTAGATAATTGGGCTTTGTTCCAGGGAAGGTAGGATCTGTTCCGACAGGACGGTTTACACCTGAACTGGAGGGGTACTAACATTCTTGCAGGAAAGTTTGCTAGTGCTGCTTGGGGGCGTTTAAACTAAATTTGCAGGGGGCAGGGATCCAGAATGTGAGAGAGGACAGCGAGATGAAGTATAAAGGACAGGTGGGGATAACAGGGTTCTGGAATATTAAGTGTGAAGTAGAGAAAGGTGAGGCGGAACGAGTGATAAGGAGGATACATGTGCAGAGGGATGGTCTGACGGAGCATGGAGTTAAATGTGCAGAAAGAGTAAGTAAATTTAAGAAGGACAACAAAATTCAAGGGGCGTATAGCCCGGTGAGAGTTCGGGGAGCTGGGTTATGCACAATAGGCAGTGATTTAAACAGAGAGAGGAGAAATGGGTTAAAAATTCTATATCTGAATGCACGAAGTGTCAGAAATAAGGCAGATGAGCTTGAAGCTCAGGTGCAAGTGGGTAACTATGATGTTGTTGGGATAATGGAGACATGTCTGCAGGGGGATCAGACCTGGGAATTGAATATACAAGGGTATACGTGCTATCAAAGGGACAGAAAGGTGGGCAGAGGGGGTGGGGTGGCCCTGTTGGTGAAGAATGAGATTCAGTCCCTTGCAAGGGGGGACATAGAATCAGGAGAAGTAGAGTCAGTGTGGATAGAACTGAGGAACAGTGAGGGCAAAAAGACCCTAAAAGATGATATCTACAGGCCCCCAAACAGTAGCATGGATATTGGGTGCAAGTTGAATAGGGAGTTAACAATGGCATGTGGCAAAGGAAATGTTGCAGTAGTTATGGGGGATTTCAACTTGCAGGTGAACTGGGAAAATCAGGTTGGTACTGGACCCCAGGATAGGGAGTTTGTAGAGTGCCTACGGGATGCATTTTTGGAGAAGCTTGTACGTGAGCCGACCAGGGATAAGGCTATTCTGGATTTAGTGTTGTGCAATGAACAGGATTTGATAAGTGATCTTGAAGTAAAGGAGCCATTAGGAGGTAGTGACCATAATAATGATAAGTTTTTATCTGCAAGTTGAGAGGGATAAGGGCAGATCAGAAGTGTCAGTATTGCAGTTGAACAAAGGAGACTATGGAGCCATGAGGGAGGAGCTGGCCAAAGTTCACTGGTCGGATATCCTAGCAGAAAAGACAGTGGAACAGCAATGGCAGGTATTCTTGGGAATAATGCACAAGGTGCAAAGTCAGTTCATCCCCCGGAGAAGGAAGAATTCAAAGGGGGGAAAGTGGCCACAGTGGTTGACAAAGGAAGTCATAGATAGCATAGCATTAAAAAAGAAGTATAACAGAGCTAAGGTGAGTGGGAAGATGGATGATTGGGAAATTTTTAAGGAGCAACAGAATTTAACTAAAAAGGCAATACGGGGAGAAAAAATGAGGTATGAACGCAAGCTAGCTAGGAATATAAAGGAGGATAGCAAAAGTTTTTTTAGGTATGTGAAGAGAAGGAAGATAGGTAAGAACAATGTTGGGCACTTGAAGAATGAATTGGGAGAAATTGTTATGGGAAACAAAGAAATGGCAGACGAATTTAATAAGTACTTTGGATCTGTCTTCACTAGGGAAGACATAAATAATGTCTCAGATGTATGGATGGGCCAAGGACATAGGATAACAGAGGAACTGAAACAGATTGACATTAGGAAGGAAACGGTGATGAGTAGACTGATGGGACTGAAGGCTAACAAATCCCTAGGCCCAGATGGTCTGCATCCTAGGGTACTAAAGGAGGTGGCTCTGGAAATTGCGGATGCATTGGTGATCATTTTCCAATGTTCCTTAGATTCAGGATCAGTTCCTGAGGATTGGCGAATGGCTAATGTTATCCCACTTTTAAGAAAGGAGGGAGGGAGAAAACGGAGAACTATCGCCCTGTTAGCCTAACATCAGTAGTGGGGAAGATGCTAGAGTCCATTATTAAAGATGAAATAGTGGCATATCTTGATAGCAGTGATAAGATTAGGCCGAGCCAGCATGGATTTACTAAGGGCAAGTCATGCTTGACTAATCTATTGGAGTTTTTCGAGGATGTAACTAGGAAGATAGATGTGGGAGATCTAGTGGATGTGGTGTACCTTGACTTTCAGAAGGCATTTGATAAGGTACCACATCGGAGATTGGTGGGTAAAATCAGACCTCATGGCATTGGGGGGAGGATATTGACATGGATAGAAAACTGGTTGGCAAATATAAAGTAAAGAGTGGCAGTGAATGGGTGTTTCTCGGACTGGCAGGTGGTGACTAGTGGGGTGCCACAGGGCTTGGTATTGGGACCACAGCTGTTTACGATTTACGTCAATGATTTAGAGGAAGGCATTGTGAATAACATCAGCAAGTTTGCTGATGATACTAAGCTGGGTGGCAGTGTGACATGTGATGAGGATGTTAGGAGAATTCAAGGTGACTTGGATAGGCTGGGTGAGTGGGCAGGAACTTGGCAGATGGCGTTTGATGTGAATAAGTGTGAGGTTATTGACTTTGGGAGCAAGAACAGGAAGGCAGATTATTATTTGAACGGTGTGGAGTTAGGTAAGGGAGATACAAAGAGATCTAGGAGTATTTGTTCATCAGTCTCTGAAGGTGAATGAGCAAGTGCAGCAGGCAGTGAAGAAGGCTAATGGAATGTTGGCCTTTATTACAAAGGGAATTGAGTACAAGAGCAAGGAAATCCTTTTGCATTTGTACAGGGCCCTGGTGAGACTACACCTGGAGTATTGTGTGCAGTTTTGGTCTCCAGGGTTAAGGAAGGACATCCTGGCTGTGGAGGAGGTGCAGCGTAGGTTCGCTAGGTTAATTCCTGGGATGTCCGGACTGTCTTACGCAGAGAGGTTAGAGAGACTGGGCTTGTACACGCTGGAATTAAGGAGATTGAGAGGGGATCTGATTGAGACATATAAGATTATTAAGGGATTGGACAAGATAGAGGCAGGAAATATATTCCAGATGCTGGGAGAGTCCAGTACCAGAGGGCATGGTTTAAGAATAAGGGGTAGGTCATTTACGACAGAGTTGAGGAGGAACTTCTTCTCCCAGAGTGTTGTAGAGGTGTGGAATGCGCTGCCTCAGAAGGCAGTGGAGGCCAGTTCTCTGGATGCTTTCAAGAAGGAGCTAGATAGGTATCTTATGGATAGGGGAATCTAGGGTTATGGGGACAAGGCAGGAACCGGGTATTGATAGTAGATGATCAGCCATGATCTCAGAATGGCAGTGCAGGCTCGAAGGGCCGAATGGTCTACTTCTGCACCTATTGTCTATTGTCTATTGTCATCCTCATGAACCTCCTCTGGGACTCTGTCCAATTACAGCACATTCTTTCCGAGATATGGGGCCCATAACTGTTGACAGAACTCCAAGTGAAGATTGACTAGTGTCTTATAGAGGTTCACCATTATCTCTTTACTTTTATGTTCTATTCCACTTGAAATAAATGCCAACTTTTCATTTCCCTTCCTTACCACAGCCTCAATCTGTAAATTAATCTTCTGGGAGTCTTGCACAAGGACTTGTAAGTCCCAGTTGCACCTCTGATGTTTAAATTTTCTCCCATTCAGATAATAGTCTTCATTTTTGTTCCTTTTACCAAATTGCACTATCATACATTTCCCAAAACTGTATTCCATTTTTCTAAGTCCTGCTGCAATCACAGTTCTTCCTCAGCATGCTGTATCTACCCCTTCAACTATCTTCACATCATCTGTAAACTTTGCCACAAAGCCATCAATTTCATTATCTAAATCATTGAGAAACAATGTGAAAATTCAGTGGTCCCAATACAGACCCCCTGAAGAACACTTCAAATCACTGGCAGCCCAACAGAAAAGGCCCCCTTTATTCCCACTCGCTGCCTCCTGCCTGTCAGCCATTCCTCTATCCATGCCAGTATCATTCCTGTAATGCCTTAGGATTTTATCTTGTTAAGCCGCCTCACGTGTGGCACCTTATCAAATGCCTTCTGAAAATCCAAGTAAATGACATCCACTGTCTCTCCTTTGTCCACCCTGCTTATTACTTCCTTGAAGAACCCTAACAGATGTTTCAGGCAAGATTTCCCTTTACGGAAACCACACTGATTTTGAATTATTTTATGACTAGTCTCCATTCTTAATAATAGACTTCAACACTTTACCAACCACTGATATTAGGCTAACTGGCCTATAATTTCAAGCAACACACATCAAAGTTGCTGGAGAACGCAGCAGGCCAGTCAGCATCTCTAGGAAGAGGTACAGTCGACGTTTCGGGCCGGGACCCTTCGTCAGGACTAACTGAAAGAAGAGCTAGTCAGAGATTTGAAAGTAGGAAGGGGAGGGGGAGATCCGAAATGATAGGAGAAGACAGGAGGGGGAGGGATGGAGCTAAGAGCTGGACAGTTGATTGACAAAAGGGATATGAGAGGATCATGGAACAGGAAGCTTAGGGAGAAAGAAAAGGGGGAGGGGGGAAACTCAGAGGATGGGCAAGGGGTATAGTGAGAAGGACAGAGGGAGAAAAAGGAGAGAGAGAAAAGTAATGTGTGTATAAAAATGAGTAACAGATGGGGTACGAGGGGGAGGTGGAGCATTAGCGGAAGTTAGAGAAGTCAATGTTCATGCCATCAGGTTGGAGGCTACCCAGACGGGTGTATAAGGTGTTGTTCCTCCAACCTGAGTGTGGCTTCATCTTTACAGTAGAGGAGGCCGTGGATAGACATATTAGAATGGGAATGGGAAGTGGAATTAACATGTGTGGCCACTGGGAGATCCTGCTTTCTCTGGCAGACAGCGTGTAGGTGTTCAGCGAAATGATCTCCCAGTCTGCATCGGGTCTCGCCAATATATAGAAGGTCGCATCGGGAGCACCGGACGCAGAATATCACCCCAGCTGACTCACAGGTGAAGTGTCGCCTCACCTGGATGGACTGTCTGGGGCCCTGAATGGTGGTAAGGGAGGACATGTAAGGGCATGTGTAGCACTTGTTCCGCTTACAAGGATAAGTGCCAGGAGGGAGTTCGGTGGGGAGGGATGCAGGGGACGAATAGACAAGGGAGTTGCGTAGAGAGCGATCCCTGCAGAAAGCGGGGGGGGGGAGGGAAATATGTGCTTAGTGGTGGGATCCCGTTGGAGGTGGCGGAAGTTACAGAGAATAATATGTTGGACCCAGAGGCTGGTGGGGTGGTAGGTGAGGACCAGGGGAACCCTATTCCTAGCGGGGTGGTGGGAGGATGGAGTGAGAGCAGATGTGTGTGAAATGGGGGAGATGCGTTTGAGAGCAGAGTTGATGGTGGAGGAAGGGAAGCCCCTTTCTTTAAAAAAGGACATGTTGGCCTATAATTTCCTTTCTTTTGCCTTCCTCCCTTCTTAACATTTATAATTTTCCAGTCCTCTGGAATCATGTCAGAAACAAATGGTTCTTGAAAGATCATGAATAGTGCATCTGCTATCTCTTCAGCAACCTCCTTCAGACCTCTAGGATGTGGTCCATTTGGTCCAGGTGATTTATCCACCTTAAGACCTTCCAGTCTGCCTGCCACTTCTTCCATTGTATTAGCAATGACACTCACTCCTGCTTCCTGACACCTATGGACCGCTGGCACACTGTCACAGAGTTCTCCACAGTGAAGACTGATGCAAAGTACTTTTTAAGTTCATCCACCATTCCTTTGTTCCCCATTACTACCTCACCAGCATCATTTTCCAGTGGTCCAAATCAACTCTCACCTCCCTTTTGGTCTTTATATTGCTGAAAAACCTTTAATATTCTGTTTTATACTGCTGGCTAGTTTGCCCTCATATTTCATCTTTTCTCTTTTTATGGTTTTTTAGTTATGTTTTTTTGGATTTTGAAAACCTCCCAACCATTCAACTTTTCACTCACTTTTGCTACATTAAATGGCCTTTCCTTGACTTTTGTGTAGTCCTTAACTTACCTTGTCAGCCATGGTTGCCTACTCTTGCCATTTGAGACTTTTTCTTCTGTGGGACATATCTATTCAGCGCCTTGTGAACTATTCCCAGAAATTTCAGCCACTTCTGTTCTACCATCATCCCTGCCAGTAAACCCCTCCAGTCCACCTGGGTAAGCTCCTCTCTCATGCCTCTGTAAATCCCTTTATTCCATTGCAATACTGATACATCTGCTTTATGCTTCTCCCTCTCAAAATGCAGTATGAATTCAATCATATTATGATTGAATAAAGATTCTAAGGACTCTAGGGAATCTCCTAAGGATTCCTGTAGCTTAAGCTCCCTAATAAAATCTGGATTATTACACAATACCCAATCTAAGATAGCCTTTCCCCAAGTAGGCTCAAGGACAAGCTGCTCTAAAAAGCCACCTCGTAGCCATTCAATAAATTCCTTCTCTTGCAACCTGACATCAACTTGATTTTCCCAATCCCCTTGCATACTGAAGTCCCCATTACAAATGTGTCATTACCCTTATTACATGCCCTTTCCAGCTCCTTTTGCAATCTCAAACCCATATCTTGGCTACTATTTGGAAGTCTATATACTGTATGATACCCATATTTTTATGCTGTTGCAGTTTCTTAACTCCACCAACGAAGATTCATCATTCTCTGACTCTATGTCACCTCCTTCTAAAGATGTAATTCCATCTCTTACTTACAGAGCCGCACAACCGCCTATGCCTTCCTGCCTGTCTCTTTGATACAAAGTACATCATCTGATGTTAAGCTCTCAACTATGGCTTTCTTTCAGCCATGACAAGCCCACAACATCATACCAACCAATCTCTAATTGCACCACCTTATTCAGAATTCTACACACATTTGAATACAGCACGTTCAGTTCTGCATTCTTTGTCCTTTTAAATTTTGCCTCTGTGGTACAACTTAACTCTTTGCCCTGCCTGCATTTGTACCCAATCATTGGTTTGTCCTTCCTTGCATTCATGTTACACCCATCATTTACTTGTAAACCTGCTGACTCATCCTCAGCTCTGTCATCCTGGTTCACATCCCCCTGCCATAACACGTCTAACCTTCTAACACTTTCAGGCAGCATTTATTTAAAGAACATGATTGGGAATGAAAGCCTTAATGTTCATATAAAGAACCTGTTCACAATATTCATTTAATATTAAACATTCCAAAAATAACGAACTTCCATTTATGAACAAGAGAAAATCTGCAGATGCTGAAAATCCGAAAAACACACACAAAATGCTGGAGGAACTCAGCAGGCCAGGCAGCATCCATGGAAAAAAGCAGAGTCGATATTTCGGGCTGGAATGTTTTGATTGTACTCTTTTCCATAGATGCTATTTGGCTTGCTGAGTTCCTCCAGTATTTTGGGTGTGTTGCTTTAACTTCCATTTATGTTTAGGGCATTTCATGACCTTTGTGCATTCTAAGCCACTCCACTGCCAACTGTGCTTACAAATGGGGTTAATGACAAATTATTTTTTCTTGAATGAACAATGTTTCCTCGGACGACAGGGTAATTCTCCTACTCTCTCTTTGATGAATTAAATGAGATCATTTACGTCCATTGGAATGGGTAGAATGGAACTTTAGTTTAACATTTCATTTTAAGAAAGTAATTGGCTTAGTTTGCTGCCTTTACTTCATCCTCAGTTATTCAGTAACTCATTTGCATTGTAAAAATTATTTTCAGCTAACTTTCTAAAGTTGCAGTGCGGCTGATGTAAACTGGAAATATTTATGAAAACACTACAATTTAATGTATATTAAAAATGATTGATAATGGTCAATGTTCCCTCTAATATTTCTTTTACAGCTGCACAGACCAACCACTGCTCTGAGCAGGAATTTTTTACATTGCCTGAAAACTGCTCGGCACTTTAAGTTTTTTTGTAAAATGCATACTATGGATATTCGCAATGAAAATGGAAAGACCACATACTTTCATTTATTAATTGAAATACAGTACCACAAAGAAATTCTTTCATAGTTTGTAAACTTTTTTCTCATCTGTCTTTATTACAAAACCATTGTCCATAAACACTGTCCAGATTAATATTGCATCCAGATGAAAGATATGTCTCAATCCTCATTAGATCACCCAAATGTTCCTCTTCGAGTCTGATTCTGCATTTACATTTGATTAAGTTCATGAGACTGAATACATTTTGCAGTCAGCACTATAAGCTTGAAATGCTCCAATGATGTCAAAAAAATTGCCAGTTCTTCAAATTCTTCTTTTCTCAGCATGTTGTTCAACATAATCAGTGACGGTCTTAATTGAGCCAATCATAACTTTCTGGGAAATGACAAAATTGAAATCCCAGTATTACTGCCATATTTTTGAGGCAGCAGACATCAAAGTTGCTGGTGAACGCAGCAGGCTAGGCAGCATCTCTAGGAAGAGGTACAGTCGACGTTTCAGGCCGAGACCCTTCGTCAGGACTAACTGAAGGAAGAGTTAGTAAGAGATTTGAAAGTGGGAGGGGGAGGGGGAGATCCAAAATGATAGGAGAAGACAGGAGGGGGAGGGATGGAGCCAAGAGCCGGACAGGTGATTGGCAAAAGGGATATGAGAGGATCATGGGACAGGAGGTCCGCGGACAAAGACAAAGGCGTGGGGGAAACCAGAGGATGGGCAAGGGGTATAGTCAGAGGGACAGAGGGAGTAAAAGGAGAGTGAGAGAAAGAATGTGTGTATAAAAATAAATAACGGTTGGGGTACGAGGGGGAGGTGGGGCATTAGCGGAAGTTGGAGAAGTCGATGTTCATGCCATACTTTATTTTTATACACACATTCTTTCTCTCACTCTCCTTTTTCTCCCTCTGTCCCTCTGACTATACTCCTTGCCCATCCTCTGGTCCCCCCCCCCCCCTTGTCTTTCTCCCCGGACCTCCTGTCCCATGATCCTCTCATATCCCCTTTGCCAATCACCTGTCCAGCTCTTGGCTCCATCCCTCCCCCTCCTGTCTTCTCCTATCGTTTTGGATCTCCCCCTCCCCCTCCCACTTTCAAATCCCTTACTAGCTCTTCCTTCAGTTAGTCCTGACGAAGGGTCTCAGCCTGAAACGTCGACTGTACCTCTTCCTATAGATGCTGCCTGGCCTGCTGCGTTTACCAGCAACGTTGATGTGTGTTGGTTGAATTTCCAGCATCTGCAGAATTCCTGTTGTCTATATTTTTGAGGCATACTTTTATCATAGTTAATAGTGGTAGCTGAGCATTTTTTGTCAGTTGTACAACATTCTGTTTTCCAAGTTCAAAATTGGTTGCATTTGCAATAGTAACAGGATCAGAAGCTTGCCATTCTCTTAAATCATCGTCTGGGAATCTATTATCAAGTGATTACACAAACTTCGAACGAATCAAATAATAGGCGCAGTACTGATGTCGGAACTTATAGATGCAAGGTGATCTTTCACTTTGTCACTCCAATAAATTGTATCACCAAGATGCTGTGAGCATAACTTGTTAACTTTTACTTTTGCAGACTGCAGTGTTCAATTGTATTCAACCTGCTTTTCTGAAGGAATTTACAGAAAATTTTCTTAAACATCATTAAGGACAGTTAATGCTACTTCATGTTCTGGATTAGCCAAAATCTTCAGGCAGGAGTTGTTGATTGGATTGTTTCATTCAGTAAATTACTCATCACAATCTTGCATCAAAACGTAGTATTTCCTCATGGAAGTTGTAGTGGCAAAATGGTTTGCCTGCCATCCTACTTCATTTAGTGATCAAAATGAAACAATATCACATGCTGTGACATTAGCTAAGTCTTCTAGTTTTCCTTTTTTAACTAATGGCCTGCTAAAGTTTTGTATACACTGTTCATAGCAGTGTTTCTATATCCTGCATAATTGATAGTTCATTCCATGCACTATCTAATTCCAGGTCTTCTCTGTGTGCAACAACACTGTTGCTCAGACAGATGTTCTACTTCTCTTTGAAGAGTTGCTGCCACACCATTATTCTTTCCAAGTATAACATTTGCCCTGTCTGACGTAAACATCACCATCTTTTGAATATCAAGATTATTGTTGATATAACTTTTTTGTTGCTTCATCAATAATGATACTGTCTCATGCAGTTAGTATCAAAGTACCCACAAACACAGCCTTATATGAAGTTTCATTTTCCGGTCAAAACTTAAAATACAAAGTTAACATTTTCTGTACAGAAATTTCTGTACTTTCATCAGCATTTAGTGTATGGAAAGCAGATTCCTGCAATTCTTCCACTATTCATTTCTGAAGCACGAAGCTAGTGCACTCAACAACTTCAAAGGCATAGCTCTTGTTGCATATTTGGCCTCATGCATAAATTTCTTGTATGGAATGCATAGAACATTAATTGTAATTGCTCATACAATGTCATCAATTACCATTGTGACCATATCAGAGATAGACTTCTTTCATGTATCTTGTTTCACTCTTGCTTCATGCACTTTTGGAGTTTCAGTTAATATGCACATAATTCCACATTTCTTCTGGTTGTATAATTTGGTAACTGCACCTATTTGAATTGTCTGGTTAAGATGCTGTTCTAAGTAATCTAACTTCCATTCTTCCCATTTTTTCTATGACTGAACTCACCCTCAACTTTTGCTTCCACACAGATTGTGTGGAACATCAACATCACCAGTATCTAGACATGTAAAGTACTGCCATTTTTTATGTGAAGATGGTAGTTCGAAATCTACAAGTTGCAAAAGTCATTCTACTTTAAATTTTGTACAAGCTTTGTTCTTCAAAGCATTTAATTCTTCATCTGCTTTTTTTGACATCCTTAGGATGCTAAAAATAATTATTATTGTTGTTTGAGAACACTAAAAATAACAATTATTATTATTTGAAAAATTTATAATTTTAACAAAATAACCACAGTCATGCAAATACAATGCCTATAAAAAGTATTCATGCCCCCCGGAAATGTTCATGTTTTATTGTTTTACAGTATTGAATCAGAGTGGATGTAATTTGGCTTTTTCTGACACTGATCAACAGAAAAAGACTCTTTTGTGTCAAAGTGAAAACAGATCTTTACAAAGTGATCTAAATTAATTACAAATATAAAACACAAAATAATTGATTGCATAAGTATTCACCCCCTTTAATATAACACACCAAATCATCACTGGGGCAGCCAACTGGTTTTAGAAGTCACAAAATTCATTAAATGGAGAGCTGCTTTTGGAGACCCGTGTGCAGTAAAGGTGTTTCAATTGATTGCAGTGAAAGTACACCTGTATCTGGAAGGTCCAACTGCTGGTGAGTCAGTATCCTGCCAAAAGCTACACCATAAAGACAGAACAACACTTCATGCAACTCTCAAAAAGGTTATTGAAAAGCACAAGTCAGGAAATGGATACAAGAAAATTTCCAAGTCATCCAAAATATCCTCAGAGTACAGTAAAGTCAATCATGAAGAAATGGAAAGAACATGGCACAGCTTAAGTCTGCCAAGAGCAGAATGTCCTTAAAAACTGAATGACCATGCAAGAAGGGGTCTAGTGAGAGAGGCCACCAAGAGACCTATGGCGACTCTGGAGGAGTTACAAGCTTCGGTGGGTGAGATGGGAAGAGACTGTGCATACAACAACTGTTGCCCAGGTGCTTTACCAGTTGCAGCTTGATGGGAGAGTGAGAAAAAGAAAGCCACCTGAAAAAAATCTCACATGAACTCTCAACTAGAGTTTCTCATAAGGCATGTGGGAGACTCTGACTTCAGCTGGAAGAAGGTTCGATGGTCTGATGAAACCAAAACTGAGCTTTTAATGTTCAGACTAAATGCTATGTTTGGCGAAAGCCAAACACTGAACATCATCAAAAGCACAGCATCCCTGCCGTGAAGTATGCTGATGGCTGCGTCATGCTGTGGGGATGCTTTACTGCAGCAGGCCCTGGAAGGCTTGTGAAGTAAGAGGGTAAAATGAATGCAGCAAAGTACAGGTAAATCCTGGAAGAAAAAGTAATGCAGTCTGCTAGAGAACTGTGACTGAGGAGATTTGTTTTCCAGCAAGACAATGACCCCAAGTATAAAGCCAAAGCTACACAGGAATGGCTTAAAAGCAACTAGGTTAATGTCCTAGAGTGGCCAAGTCAGAGTCCATACCTCAATCCAATTGAGAATTTGTGGCTGGACTTGAAAAGGGCTGTTCACTCACAATCCCCATGCAATCAGACAGAGCTTGAGTAGTTTTCTAAAGAACAATGAGGAAAAATTACAGTGTCCAGATGTGCAAAGCTGATAGAAAGCCATACACACAGACCCAAGGTGTAATTGCTGCCAGAGGTGCATCTACTTAATTCTGACATGAAGGGAGTGAATACTTATAAAGACAATTATTTTATATTTTATATTTGTAATTAATTTAGATCATTTTGTAAAGATCTATTTTCATTTTGGTATGAAAGAGTCTTTTTCTATTAATCAGCACCAAACAAAGCCAAATTAAATCCACTGTGATGCAATGTTGTTAAACAATAAAACATGAAAACTTCTGAAGGGACGAATACTTTTCATAGGCACTGTAATTTTATATAAACAATTTTTACCTTGTTCTAACAATTTCTTTATTTAAAAATTCTTATTAGATTACGACATTTAAAAATATCACTAACAAAAATACCAGGATATAGAACTTTTCACATCAAACAAACATAAAATGCAACTTACAACGCAAGTAAATGATGTCAGGCAGTCAAAACAACTGACAGGTACAATGGCAACGTAAAATGTTTTGACTAGACAGCATCGGCATTCAGTGAGGTGGCTCATTAATAATGAGTTACCAACTTCCATTCAGTATTTATTGTTACAATATGTAACAGTGTTGTAACTTGAAACACTGACAATGCAAATATGTTGAAGCTCTAAAAAGTTTCAAAGTAGAGGTTGTGGTAATGTATTATTTAGAAAATGTGTGGATTATATTTATTAACACATAATTAAATACAGGGTATTTCACAAATATATTAACAGAGATTTCAAAATTATAATAGCATAATTTCAAAACTATATCAACATCATATAAAAATAAATTCCAGCAGTATGGCAACAAAAGCAATGTGCACAGGAGCATTATGGTTACTGCGCAGCCATGCACTGTGCAACTGAAATGGAAGAGTGGTGGTGGTTAGATCATGAAAGTTTCCACTGTTCAAACCAAAAGGTCATCAATTGATGTAAATGATTTTATTGCAATTTCAAAACAAACTTTGTTATATCTTTTATTTGACCACAATATTAATTTGTTGTTTCATTTCTCTGCAGCTTAAGATTGTGGAATGTGTCTAACTGCTGCTTGCAGAGAGAAGAAATAAGTCTCCTCATTTTACTGAGACATGGAAGACTTTAGCTGTTCTTGTTAGTTATACACCATGTCTACTGAATGCCTGAGATGTGCAAAATGAAATTGTGTGTTAGTCTCACTTCAGGAACAATTTGCTGGCAAGGCTGTGTGAAGAGTAATTAGGAAATGAATTGCTACTTTCCCAACTTTCACACTCGTTCCAAAGAGATTTGCATTTTGCTGTTTTGTGATTTACACTGCTTAAAGTTGTTCCCGTTCTCCTCTCACTGTTACCTGCAACATGAAGTGCAGTGCATTAAACTTCAACATTAGGAAACATATGTTAGCAGATTTTATTTTAGTAGACACATGCCACTTCTCCTCTGAGATTATAAAGGCAAAAGTTAGTTATAGATGAGGAAAATTAATCAGCTCCTCTCAATTCATCCCTCCAGAGAGATGCCAACCCCTTCAAATACACCAAACATTAATTCTTAAGTGATTTTTGGACACTTACATTGAGCATTTTAATTTAAAGATAAAATCAAAGGTTGGTGATAACTCTGATTTTTCTACATGATAATGTATTATCTGTAGCAATGTACATAGTTAAGAGGTTCATTTCATTGTCAAAGGGCACTGTAATCATAATACACAGGGTACTTTAATATAATGATATAAGGTGAACCTGCTGAATTTGATTGGGTACTAAGCCTTGCTGAAAACAGTGTCCTGGGACTGAAATGATTGGTCTCCAAGAATCACAATGATTTTCTCTGTATGAGATACAGCATCAACTTGTAAAGGTTTTTTTTTCCCACTGTAATTCCCATTGAATTCAACGAACTATTTGACACTGCATTTTAGAAAATAATTGCCTTTAAGACAAAGACAATTCTTAGCTCCAGATTTTGGATTCTTTGTCATGGGACAGAGAATCCAGGATACTATTTTAATTCAGTTGTAAACCTGTGATGGTTTGGCAGGACTGTAGAGCCTTGATTTTTCTGCGGGTGGTAAAGTCACTTTGGCTTGTCTCCTACACACATTTTCCACTGTTTGCATTGGATGTGAACCTACACTTAACTTCACTGGGCTAGCACTTAATTTTCAGGTAGTTCTGACATTCCACCTGGCATTAGAATAGAATAATTTAAACCTGACTGGAGTTAATCGCCTGGCCCTTTAAGCCTGTTTGACCATTCACTTGTAATGTGGCTGATCTTCTAACTCAGCACCTTCCCATAATGCTTGATTGCCTGGAAATCTGTTCACCTCAACTTTGAATGCAAAACTGTGCATGTCTCCCCAATGGGCAATGGAATTTCAAAGTTTCATAAAAACCTGAGTGAAGACATTTAGTTTGGAGATTTTACTTTCTATCCTTTGTGTCCAAATCCTTTTCATGAATGAATTCTGAGCTCTTCAGCATTTGTCCTGTTGCCTCTTACATTCTATAGTCAGATGACCTCTCATTCTGCTAAATTTTAGAAAATAGATATGCATTCTATTTAATTCTACCCCTATGTCTTATGACTTACGGTCTACCTCAAGTGGTGCAGAGCAATGAACCAGCTTTGATTAGGGAGCATAAGGTGAAGGAGTCCCTAGGAGGCAGTAATCATGATAGAATTCTCCCTGCAGTTTTGAGAGGTGGAAGCTAAAATTGGAAGTATCAGTATCTCAGTTGAGTAAAGGTAGTTACAAAATCATGAGAGATGAGTTAGCCAAAGTTGATTGGAAGTGCACACTCGCACAAATGATTGTAGAGTTTCAGGGAGTAATTCAGAAGTGTAGTGTATGGATCTATTTCTTTTAGTGTAATGACTCCCCTTAGCGTTAATTATTGACTGATAAATTACCCATGTACATTGATTTGTTATGCTTTCTGCAAGGTAAATATACAAGTTAACTTTGCCTCCGAGTACATGCCTTTATTTATTTGATATGTAGTTGTACCGACACAACAAATTAACAATGAGTATGAGTTAGTGAATCTCATCAAATGCACAGACAGTTATGAGATGACAGAACTTGGAGGAAGGGAAAGAGACAGTGAGAGGAAAGAATGAACCAGTATATAGAAGGCAGTCATTGATGCTAGCATAGGGATGCGTGAGTAACAGTGCACCGTATACAGTGAGAGATGCACAACTAGCAAACTTGAAGTGAAAATAGCGTGACAATAAACTTAGTTGGGGTCATTCCACTCTTCAAGAAGGGAGGAAGGCAAAAGACGGGAAGTTAAAGTCTAGTTAGCCTGACGTCAATGATTGGTGAGATGCTAGTATCCATTAATAAGAATGAGTTTTCAAAGTACTTGGGAAGCATCAGAGGCATTGGCAGCAGTGGAAGGCAGTTGAAGCATCACCAAATGCGAAGAGTTCTTTCTCCTTGTGTGGGGGTTTTTCTTAAAAAACAATAGCCAATGCGCAGATCTGGGAAGCGTTAGAGGCACAGAAGGCAGGTGGAGCACCACCAAACATGTTGAGTTCTTTCTCCTTGCATGGGTTTTTTTCTTATTTTTTAAACCATAAAAGAGAGATAGGGTCTAGCAGAAAGGGTGTCATATGAGTGGGGACTAGAGTCAGAGTGGGAACTTAGAGGTGTTGACTCACAAGGCATCAAAAAGAAGAGGCTGAGGCCAAAGAAACAGGTAAGAAGGGTAGACTTTTCCTTTCGTTATTGCTGATTTGGTCTTGGTTGCCCACATTACAGTGCAGGCAGGACGGCAGATTAGCACTGGCATGCTCCTCCTGCAGGATGTGGGAATTCATGGAATCTGATGGTCTGACCTGCGGGAAGTGCAGCCAACTCCAGCTCCTGAAAGACCGCATTAAGGATGTGGAATAGGATGGATTAAGGATCATCCAGGAGGCAGATCAATTGATAGATAAGTCTTTTGAGCAGGTGGTTGCACCAAGAGTGCAGAATTCAGGGAATAGATGGGTGAACACCAAAAGAGGTAAAGGGAGAAAGAAGTCAGCCCCCCGTGGCCATTCACCTCAGCAACAGGTATACCTCTTTCGATAATGTTGAGGGGGATCACCTCTGGGCAAGGCAACAGCAGCCAGACCAATACCACAGTGGTCTTCTCTGAGCCTCAGAAGGGTAGGGTGAAGTCAGGCGAGCAATAGCCATATAGGAGTCGATATGTAGGATGACAAATAGGAGATTCTGCGGCAGCAAAAGAGATGCCAGGATAATGTGTTGCCTCCCAGGTGCTAGAGTTCAGGATGTCTCTGAGCAGATGCAAAATATTCTTGAAGGGGAGAGTGACCAGCCAGAGGTCGTGGTACATTTTGTCATAGGCAGGAGAGGGGTAGAGCAGAAAATTACAATGTTGCCAGAAAGGAACTTGAGAATGAAATTAGGGGAATTAGAAGGGGCCATGAGAAGGCCTTGGTGAGCAGGATTAAGGAAAACCTCAAGGCATTCTATGTGAAGAGCAAAAGGATGAGCTGTGTGAGAATAGGAGCAATCAGGTAGGTTAGCGGAAATACGTGCGCAGAATCAGAGGAGGTAGCGGAGGTACTTGATGAATATTTTGCTTCAGTGTTCAACAGGGAAAATGATCTTGCCAATTGTGGAGATGATGTACAGCGGACTGAAATGCTTGAGCATATAGACATTAAGAAGGAGGATGTATTGTGGGAGGTGAGGGAGGAGATTGCTGAGCCTCTGGCATGATCTTTGCATTACCAATATGGACAGGAGAAGTACCAGAGGATTGGAGGATTGTTAATGTTGTCCCCTTGTTCAAGAAAGAGAGTAGAGATAACCCAGGAAATTATAGACCAGTGAGTCTTACTTCAGTAGTGGGCAAGTTGTTGGAGAAGATCCCGACAGGCAGGATTTATGAGCATTTGGAGAGACATAATTTGATTAGGGATGGTCAGCGTGGCTTTGTCAAGGGCAGGCCATGTCTTATGAGCCTGGTTGAATTCTTTGAGGATGTAACAAAACAGATTGATGAAGGTAGAGTAGTGGATGTAGTGTACATGGATTCCAATAAGGCATTTGATAAGGTTCCCCATACAAGGCTGATGCAGAAAGTAAGGAGGCATGGGATCTAAGGAAACCTCGCTTTGTGGATCCAGAATTGGCTTGCCCACAGAAGGCAAAGGTTGTAGATGGTTCATATTCAGAATGGAGGTCTATGACCAGTGGTGTTCCATAAGGATCTGTTCTGGGACCCCTCCTCTTTGTGATTTTTATAAATGACCTGGATGAGGAAGTAGAAGGGTGGGTTAGTAAGTTTGATGATGACAGAAAAATTGAGGATGTTGTGGATAGTCTTCAGGATTGTCAGAGGTTACAGCAGGACATCAATAAGATGCAGAATTGGACTGAGAATTGGCAGATGGAGTTGACCCCAGATAAGTGTGAAGTGGTTCATTTTGGTAGGTCCAATTTGAAGAGGGAATATAGTATTAATGTAAGACTGTTGGTAGTGTGGATAATCAGAAAGATCTTGGGGTCCGTATCCACAGGACGCTCGAAGCTGCTGCGCAGGTTGACAATGTTGTTAAGAAGGTATATGGTGTGTTGGCCTTCATCAGCTATGGGATTAAGTTCAAGAGCCATGAGGTAATGTTACAGCTATATAAGGCCTTAGTTAGACTCTACTTGGAATACTGTGTTCATTTCTGGTCTTCTCACGACAAGAAGGATGTGAATACTATAGAGAGAGTGCAGAGGAGATTTACAAGGACATTGCCTCGATTGGAGAGCGTGCCTTATGAGAATAGATTGAGTGAAGTTGGCTTTTTCTCCATGGAGCGACGGAGGATGAGAGATGACCTGATAGAGGTGTATATGATGATGAGAGGCTTTGATCATGTGGATAATCAGAGGCTTTTTCCCAGTGCTGAAATGGGTAATGCGAGAGGGCATTGTTTTAAGATGCTTGGAAGCAGGTACAGAGGGGACGTGAGAAGTACGTTTTTCACAAAGAGAGTGGTGGGTATGTGGAATGCACTGCCAGTGACAGTGGTAGAGTCTGGTACAGTTGGGTCTTTTGAGAGAGTCTTAGAGAGGTACATGGAACTTAGAAAAATAGAGGACTCTACAGTAGGGAAATTCTCGGCAGTTTCTAGAGTAGGTTACATGGTCGGCACAACATTGTGGACTGAAGGGCCTGTGGTGTGCTTTAGATTTCTATGTTCTATGTATTTGGAGGCACATGATAAAATAAGCTGAAGTCAGCATAGTTTCCTGAAGGGAAAACATAATCTAAAAAAATTGTTGGAATTCTTTGAAGAAGTGTCAGGCAGCAATGAAAGGGTGATTCAGTGGATATTTACATGAATTTTCAGGCCTCTGACTGGTTGTCACACATGAAGCTGTTAAACACAATACAGCCCATGGTAACACACACAAGATGCTGAAGGAACTTAGCAAGTCAAGTAGCATTTATGGAAAAGAGTAAACAGTTGACGTTTCGGGCTGAGACCCTTCATTAGGACTCATAAAAGATATCAGTCGATAAGCTTTCCCCAGAGACAGAGACAGAGGTCAAGAAAGAGGAGCTGTTGGAAATGGACCAGTTAAATTTGAGAGCAGGGTGGAGGTTGGAGGCAAAGTTGATGAAGTCGATGAGTTCAGCATGAATGCAGGAAGCAGCTCCAATGCAGTCGCTGATGTAGTGTAGGAAAAGTTGGGGAGTGATACTAATGTAGGCTTGGAACATAGACTGTTCCACGTAGCTGACAAAAAGACAGGCATAGCTGGGACCCCTGTGAGTGCTCGTGATACTCCTTTTGTTTGAAGGAAAGGAGAGGAGCCAAAGGAGAAATTATTGAGAGTGAGGACAAGTTCCACCAGATGGAGGAGAGTGGTGGTGGAGGGGAAGTGGTTGCGTCTTGTGTCCAGAAAGAAACAGAAAGATTTGAGGCCTTCCTGATGGGGGATGGAGGTGTATGGTGACTGGACATCCATAGTGAAAATAAAATGATCGGAGCCAGAGAACTGGAAATCATTGAAAAGATCACAAGCGTGTGAAATGTCACAAATGTAGGTAAGAAGCAACTGAACCTGGAATTTAAAACTGAGTTGAGGTATGCAGATCTAAGTTTGATGGGGCAGGAACAAGCAAAGACAATCGGCCTACCTGGGGAGGCAGGTTTGTGGACCTTGGGTACGAGGAAGAATTGGGACGTGCAGGATAAGGTAAATGTGTGGTCAGTGATGGTGTGGGAGACAATGGTCTGGTACTCCTTAGTGGGGTCCTGTTCGTGCAGTAATTAAGAGGAGATGTCTGAGTGTTGTCACTTGGCTTCAGCAAGATAGAGGCCAATCTGCCAGACTGCTACAGCACTCCCCTTATTTGCAGGTTTGATGGTGAGATTAGGATTAATACGAAGAGAGTGGAGAGCAGTGCTTTCAGAAAGAGAGAGGTTTGAATTGGAGAGAGGAGTGGTGAAATCAAAATGGTTAATGTCTTGTCAGCAATTGGCAATATAAAGATCCAAGGCAGGCAAAAGACCAGACTAAGGGTGTCCAGGTAGAAGAGGAGGATTGAAGACAGGAGAAGGGGTCATCAGTGCAGAGTGGGGAGTCCTTGCCAAAGAAGTAGGCACAAAGACGGAGGTGGCAGAAGAAGAGCTCAGCATCAGGGTAGGCAAAGAACTCACTGAAGTGTGGACACAGGGGGACAAAGGTGAGGCCCTTACTGAGGACAGAACGTTCTACCTCAGAGAGGGGAAGGTCAGAGAGGATAGTGAAGACCCGGCACGGATGAGAGCAGGGATCAGAGGGTGGAAGGGGTTTGGTAGTGTCTGTGGAGACTGGAGGGTTTGACTGTTCAAGGAAGGTGGGGTGAAAAGAAGATGGAGTCTCTGAGGACCTAAGTCCTAATATAGGGTCTTGGGCCAAAACGTCGACAGTTTACTCTTTTCCGTAGATGCTGCCTGACCTGCTGAGTTCCTCCAGCATTTTGTGTGCTTGGATTTCCAGAATCTGCAGATTTCCTCTTGTTTGTGATTAGAGCCCATGCTATTCAGGAAAGATACTCGTATGGACTTCTGGTCGAGGTGGCACCTGTGTACAATAGTCCTTCAGTCAACATCTTCTGGATAGATCATGAAACTTCTCTTATGTCTTTTATGTTTGCTTTTTGTCTTGAATGTGATTCTGAAAATAATGGAGCCTGTGAGTTGCTGAGTTGCAGTTTGGAGATCGTTTGGATGTTTCAGTGCTCTGCTCAAAGGAACTCCTTCTGCCAGGTCAAAAGTCCAAATAAAATCAAAGTAAACTTTATTATCAGAGTACAAATATGTCACCAGATACAACCCTGAGATTCTTTTTCTGTGGGCATACTTTGCAAATCTATAGAGCAGTAACTGTAAACAGGATCAATAAACAACAAACTGCAAATGCAGAAATAAATAAATAGCGATAAATAATGAGTATAAAAAAAACAAGATAAAAAGTCCTTAAAGTGGAACCATCACTTGTGGGAACACCAGAAGTAGAATTGAGTGCAGCTGTCCCCTACTTTTGTTCAGGAGCCTGATGTCTGAGGGGTATTGAGGGGTAGTATCTGTTCTTGAACCTGGTGGTGTGAGCCCTAAAGCTCTTGTTCCTTCTACCTGATGGCAACAGTGAGTAAAGAGCATGGTCTGGGTGTTGAGGATTTTTGATCATGCTTGTTTCTTTCCTACAGTAGTGTTTCATGTTGATATGCTCAATGGTTGGGAAGGTTTTACCCATGATGTACTGCACCAAATCCATTATCTTTGGTAGGATATTCTGTTCAAAGGCATTGGTGTTCCCAGTCAGCACACTTTCACTGCGCACCTAAAGAAGTTTGCCAGTGTTTTTGATTAATTGCCAAGACCCTGCAGACTGCTGAGGAACTAGAGAAATTGTTGTGATTTCTTCACAATTATATTTATATGACTGGTCCCGGACAGGTCTTCTGAGATAGTTCACCAAGGAATTTAAGGTTTCGGGCTGAAACGTTGACTGTACTTTTTTCCATAGATACTGCCTGGCCTGCTGAGTTCTTCCAGCATTTTGTGTGTGTCTCACTTGTTGTTTTCTGTTTTAGAGCCAATTCTGCACCCATTCACATACCTTTCCCTGAACCCTTAGCTCCTTAATTTGATTATTAACCTCTCGTAGGATACCTTGCCAAAAGCCTTCTGAAAGTCCGTGAGTTATATCCATTGCTCTATTGTTATCATAAATTTTAGTTGCATTTTCATAGAATTCCAGCATATTAGTAAAACATGATTTCCCCTTTTTGAACCCGTGCTGGCTTTCCGTTAACATGTCTGTTCTTATCAGCTGCTTTTCCAACTCATTCTTCATTAATGTTTCCATTATCTTACCTATGATACACATTAAGCTTACTTATCTATAGCTACCAGGATTGGTGCAGTTATCCTTATTATATACTGGGACAATGTTAGGCTATTTCCAGTCCTTAGGCCCTTCACCAGTCTTCGATAACGTTTGAAAAATACATGTTCGAGTTTCTCCATATAATCACAGATCTCTTTAAGTACCCTTGGATGAATGTTGTCAGCCCTGGGGGATTTATTAACTTTCAGCCTTTTCAGCTGAAACAGGACCTCACTTTCTAAGATCTCTAAGTCACTTGTAACAATGTTATTTTCTCTACACTTACTGGCATATTGCTGACATCTTCTCAGGTGAATACTTCAGCAAAATATGAGTTAAGAGTATCCACTATGTCCTTCCCTACATAATTTAACTTCCTCCTTGACTTTTCTTTTGTCACTAAAGCATTAAAAAAATCTCTTACGGTCAATCTTAACATTATCAGGAATATCCTTCTCAAACTGCCTTTTGGCAATCCGAATTTCATAGTTGGCTATTGCTCTCATATTTTCATATGCCCTAAGGTGACATCATTAGTATTTTGTCTGTATTCCTTATATAGCTGTCTTTTCTTCAATAAATTTTAATGTATATCTTTATTCATCCATGTAGTTGATCTATTGTTTTTATTGCTTCTCCCAATCTTGGGTAAGAATATTTCCTGCACTCTGTGTATTACCTCTTAAAATCAACCCCATTGTTCCTCAGTTGACTCAATGTCAAGCAGTTCCTTCCAATTTACCTCATGAAGACTTTGCCGCATTTGCACAAACCTGACCTTTCTGAAATTCAATTTAATGGCCTTGGTTTTTACTGATATACTCTACCAAAAAACTTCAACTAATAATGTTACGTTCACTTGTTCCTACAGGATCAACAACTTCTGTACTCAAAATTCTATCCTGATTGTTGCAGAATATTGAATCTAGACAGGCTTCCCCTCTTGTTGGTGTATTAACACACTGGGTCAAAAAACTATTATTTAACAACTTAATGAACTCACTTTCCCTTTCCTGTAATCCATTAGTCACTGGGTACTCCCACCCATAACAATAACATCACCCTCAGAAATTGCGTTTCTAATATTCTGATCAAGTTGTTTATTTTCACTATCGGCATTAAGGTGTCTGTAACATACACCCAATGTTATTCCTTTATCTTTATAGTTTTCCATTATTATCCATATATTTTCGCTAAGTCTCGATCCATCCCCTATCATAAGCAGCCTAACATTTAAATTTTCTCTTATGTATATGGCTACTCCTCCACCTTTATGATCTTGCCTATCTTTCCTAAGTAAATTATATCCTTTAATACTATATTCGTTACCATCCTTTGAGGTCAGCCAAGTCTCAGTCATTGCTATTATATCATAGTTATTAGGACTTGCATATAAATCCAGCTCATTTATTTTATTCTTAATACTTCATGTCTTTATACAGGCCATCCTTAGTCTTTTTCATCCTATTTATATATTTATATATATTTTTATATATTATCCTATTTTATATATTTTATATTTTACCCATTTTATATTTTTGAAGCCTATAATCGGTTTATGTCCTCATGTGTTGTTCTCTGCTAAAGCGTTTAAACTGTCGAGTTGGCCTGTTCTAAGTTTCCTGCCACCCATTCCCTAGTTTAAACAGTCTTCAACTAACTGAAGCATGTGCTTGCCCAGTATATTCGTGCCCCTCTGGTTCAAATGCAACCTGTCCCAGCATTACAGGTTCCATCTGCCCCAAAAGGTGCCCCAATGTCCCATAAACCTGTGTCCCTCTAACCTACAGCATGATTGATCCATTGCTTTCCCTCTCCTGAAGTCTACAATCAGTTCCTTAGTCTTATTGACATTAAGTGAGCGTTGTTGTTATTACGTCACTTAGCCAAGCTTTCAACCTCCCTCCTGTATGCTGATTCATCACCACCTTTGATACAGCCCACAACAGTGGTGTCATCAGCAAACTTGTATATGGTGTTGGAGCTGTACTTAGCCACACAGTCATAGGTGTAAAGCAGTTAGAGTAGGGACATAAGTACACATCCCTGTGGAGCTCCTGTGCTGATCGAGATTGCGGAGGAGATGCTTTTGCTAATCCGGACTGACTGGGGTCCACAATTGAGGAAATTCAGGATGCAATTGCACAAGGGGATACTGAGGCCCAGGTCTTGAAGTTCACTGATTAGTTTTGAGGGGATGATGGTATTAAATGCTGAGTTGTAATCGATAAATAGCATCCTGATGTATGCATCTTTGCTGTCCACATGTTCTAGGGTTGCGTGAAGAGCCAACAAGATAGCATTTGCTGTAGACCTGTTGCTTTGTTAGGTGAATTGCAACAGATCCAAGCTGCCGCTCAGACAGGAGCTGATATGCTTCAACGCCAGCCTCTCAAAACACTTCATTACTGAGGATGCAAATGCCACTGGGCGATAGGCATTTCGACAGATTACCACATTCTTCCTGGTCAATGTATGACTGAAACAGGTGGGTACCACACCCTGCCAGAGATGGTGAAAATGTGTGGGATTCATTGCCACAGACAGTCATGTAGTGCAAGTCACAGAGTCTACTTAGAGCAGAGTTCGAGAGGTACTTGATAAGTAAATGTATCAAAGGTTAAAGGGAGAACGCAGAAGAATGCAGCTGAGAGGAAAATTAATCAGCCATGCTCAAGTGACAGAGCAGACTAGAATAGCAGAATGGCCTAGTTCTGCTCCTATATCTTATGGTCTTGAGTGACAATGTCCATGATCCATCTGCCTTTATTCCATTAACTCGTCTGCAAATGTAACTTTTCTCAAATTAGGAGACCAGAACTATCCACACCACTTTAAATGTGGTTTCACCGAGTCTCATACACTTGTGAGAAGCCTTTCTTACTTCCTCAACTTCTCTGACAACATTTCAAGGAGATATCTTAGCAATTAATCTTCATTTCAAGCCCATAACTATTCTGTATTCATGCCCTGTTTATAAAAAGTTCATTGTATTTTCTCAGTTTCTTCAGCTCCAGCATATGTTCCGGCGATGGCACTTTTCTCAGCAGTGCTGCTGAGATGTTTTCTTTTTGTTTATCTTTGTTTTCTTTTACATTATAATTTAGTACTCTTGAGTATGTCTTCCATTTCCGATACTTCAATTGTCACTCCTTCTCCTCCCAGCTACAATAAGGATGTTGCTGTTCACCTTTTTTTTTCCAATATCCATCTCAGCTGCCTCAGTTTCCACCCTAAAACGCTGCATTTAACAGCTTTCAAGACCATGCCTTCCCTCATCTTTTCATGTTCGATAGAGACTATTCCTTCCACTGCTTTGTGCTTACCCTTCCATATCCAGCAAATCACCTTCTGCTCTCATCCATGCCACAGCAAAAGATGTAACACCCATATTTTTACCTTTTTCCACCATCCAGGGACCTATACATTCCTTGTAAGATGTCCAGGTGGAAGCATAAACACTTCCGTTGTTGCTGACAGTGTGACCTCTCCTTACCTGAGCACTCAGAGAGAATGTACAGAGTCAAAGGAAGAATGGGGAAACTCCACACAGGCTGCACCGGAGGTCAGCAATGAAACCTGCTCTCTGTTCTGTGTGGCAGTGGCTCTGCTACTCCACTACTGTGTCACCCCAGGTAGTTAAAAAATTATGGCCAGGGCAATCTTCTTCCTTATTTGCTCACTCACCTTGGATCTTCCTAACATTTCCTCTATCAATTTTAATTGAGGATCTCACCTAGATCTTCCTTTGTTAATGCGGTAGCAACATCCTAATACCTGATAAAGATTAGCTGTTTGTTTCAATTACAAGAGCAGACACAGCATCATGAATATCAACATTAATTTGTTGAAACATTTAAATTGACTCCATTTAAACTTATTTTTCCCACCAAAGTAGACATTCTCATTGTCTCACATTATACTCTACCTACCCCCTTCCTGTCTAGTCACTTAACCTGTTACATTCTTTGCAATGGTTCCCTCCACACAGCTTACTTTTCCGCACACTTTACATCATCAGTAATCTAGAATGCATTGCAATTGTTTTTTTTTATCTGTTATTAATTTAAATAGCTGAGCTCAGTAATCATAGCCTGCCAGCTTGAAAATTATCTGCTTATTTCAATTCTCTGTTGTCTATTTATTAGCTGATATTTTTATCCATTCTAATACTTTTGACCCAACTCCATAAACTTTTATTACAAATGCCTTTCAAAAACATGAACATACTTTTTGCACTAATTTTCCCTTTTTGCTTTGGTTCGCTAGGTTAAAGGTGATTCTAGAATCAAGTACATTCTGCGCTATGAGATATGACACAATTCTGCTCTCATTCTCAAAGTCATGTTCAACATGGAGGAAGATGAAAGAAAAATGGTGTCAGCATGTAAGATGCAGGCAGACCTGGTACAAGCTGATGTTGTCATAGGTGTACAAGTGCAGTGCAATGTCAGTAGCTTTATGCAGCAGCTGCACATTACATTGCAAAACAAGGAACAATTTAAGTTAACCTAAGATTAAGTTAAAATAAATTATACATAACTTCCACATGCAAAATTACAAGCAAGGTAAATATATTGACATTGGTGCAAGATTGATAGAGAGAGAAAAATAATATAGAAACATAGAAACATAGAAAACCTACAGCACAATAGGTTGTGCCTTTGGCCAACAAAGTTGTGCCAAACATGTCCCTACCTTAGAAATTACTAGGGTTACCCATAGCCCTCTATTTTTCTAAGTTCCATGTCCCTATCCAAAAGTCTCTTAAAAGACCCTATCGTATCCACCTCCACCACCATTGCCGGCAGCCATTCCATGCACTCACCACTCTCTGCGTAAAAACTTAACCCGACACCTCCTCTGTACTTACTCCCAAGCACATTAAACCTGTGACCTCTTGTGGCAGCCATTCCAGCCCTGGAAAAAAACCTCTCATCATCTTATACATCTCTATCAGGTCATCTCTCATCCTCCATCACTCCAAGGAGAAAAGGCTGAGTACACGCAACCCGTTTTCATAAGGTATGCTCCCCAATCCAGGTAACAGCCTTGTAAATCTCCTCTGCACCCTTTCTATTTTTTCCACATCCTTCCTGTAGTGAGGCGACCAGAACTAAGCACAGTACTCCAAGTGGGGTCTAAACAAGGTCCTATATAGCTGCAACATTACCTCTCGGCTCCTAAATTCAATTCCACAATTGATGAAGGCCAATACACCGTATGCCTTCTTAACCACAGAGTCAACCTGTGCAGCAGCTTTGAGTGTCCTATGGACTCGGACCCAAGATCCCTCTGATCCTCCACACTGCCAAGAGTCTTACCATTAATATGATATTCTGCCATCATATTTGACCTACCAAAATGAACCACTTCACACGTTTGCGGGTTGAACTCCATCTGCCACTTCTCAGCCCAGTTTTGCATTCTATCAATGTCCCACTGCAAACTCTGACAGCCCTCCACACTATCCACAACAACCTCAACCTTTGTGTCATCAGCAAACCTACTAATCCATCCCTCCACTTCCTCATCCAGGACATTTATAAAAATCACGAAGAGTAAAGGTCCCAGAACAGATCCTTGAGGCACACCACTGGTCACGGACCTCCATGCAGAATAAGACCCGTCTACAAACACTCTTTGCCTTCTGTGGGCGAGCCAGTTCTGGATCCACAAAGCAATGTCCCCTTGGATCCCATACCTCCTTACTTTCACAATAAGCCTTGCATGGGGTACCTTATGAAATGCCTTGCTGAAATCCATATACACTACATCTACTGCTCTTCCTTCATCAATGTGTTTAGTCACATCCTCAAAAAATTCAATCAGCCTCGTAAGGATTACCTGCCCTTGAAAAAGCCATGCTAACTATTCCTAATCATATTATACCTCTCCAAATGTTCATAAATCTTGCCTTTCAGGATCTTCTCCATCAACTTACCAATCACTGAAGTAAGACTCACTGGTCTATAATTTCCTGGGCTATCTCTACTCCCTTTCTTGAATAAGGGAACAACATCCACAACCCTTCAATCCTCTGGAACCTTTCCTGTCTGCATTGATGATGCAAAGATCATCGCCAAAGGCTCAGCAATCTCCTCCCTCACCTCCTACAGTAGCCTAGGGTATATCTCATCTGGTCCCGGTGACTTATCCAACTTGATGCTTTCCAAAAGCTCCAGCACATCCTCTTTCTTAATATCTACATGCTCAAGCTTTTCAGTCCACTGCAAGTCATCACTACAATCACCAAGATCCTTTTCCATAGTGACTACTGAAGTAAATTATTCTTTAAGTACCTCTGCTATACTCCAAGGTAATACTAAGATGTGTGTAAGGAAAAAGCTAAATATGATTCCTTCTTGATTTCTGGTTAAATAGAATGGAATTCTTTAAGACAAAATGGTATTATCTTGGAGAGGGTTGTTTTGAGAAAGTGAGAATCAGAGAACCAGTCTACAGCAGTGTTTGGGAAAAGTTAAGGGTGTGCAATTCTACAGCCTTAAGAGGAAAATGGTGAAAAACATGCTTTTCACAGGAAGACGAGATCGTTGTGCAGATGCAGCTACCAAATGCTTGGAAAAGTACCAATGTAAGGGGTTTTGAAGGGTATGAAAGGGACACTTTCTTGGTGCAAGGGGACAGAGTTTTGTCCCAGGCTTGGTAACGACTGGTCACTAGTGCTGATATAGGGAACAGAACCTTAAAGAGAATCAGAGAATATCGAACCGCAGTTAGACCTAGATTTAGACTTAGAAAAGAGAGAGAGAGAGCAGAAAGGCTGTGTGAAATCTGTCAGCATTTCACAGATCAGCTCATTCGGAGAATGATAAGTATTATTTTTCTCTACACACTGCTGTAGAGATTATTTTTTACCTTTGCATTGCATTTGTGCTAGCTGGTTCAAATTAAGTATTTTCTTGTTGCCTTGAACATGTGTGTCATCTCCTATTTTTGGATATTGAATAACCTGAGCTGAACCGGGAAAGAACACATAACAATCTTTTAAAAATAATTTTCAATTACAATGTGATAATAAGGAGAGTTTTGTGCCCATGTTTAGCCTAATGCCATGAAAGCTCATCAAGTGCATAATGAATGTTGAGACGATGCAGGACAATGCTGCACCTAATGTACACCACTCTGTGGACTGCTGTGGCACTGGATAATGTGGTGACTTCAGCTGCAAGGAATGCACCTCTGAGTACGAGTATGTCAAGCTGGTATGTGACATATTTCTGAGGAAATTTTCCAAATTTAGGCATTAGTTTTCAGTTCCAGATAAGAATCCATTGTGTTTTTGTCATGTCCAAATGTAGTCATAGCGTCATACAGAGGTACAACACAGAAACCTGCCCTTCAGCCCATCTAGTCCATGCCAAGACCATTTAAACTGCCTACTCCCATTGACCTGAATACCCCTACTATCCATGTACCTATCCAAACTTACCTTAAATGTTGAAATTGAGCTTGCATGCACTAGTTGTGCTGGCAGCTAATTCCGTAGTCTCACAAACCACTCAGTGAAGAAGTTTTGCCCTCATGTTCATATTTAACCTTTCACCTCTCACCCTTAACCCATAACCTCTGGTTGTAGGCCCATCCAACCTCAGTGGAAAAAGCCTTCTTGCATTTCAAGGTTCAAGATTCAAGATTCAAAAAACTTTATTGTCATTCTAACCATACATCTGCTCTGCAGGGCAGAATGAGACAGCGTTTCTCAGGGGCAGTGCAATCATAACATAACAAAAGCAACACTAAATAGTAAACATAACAATAAATAGTAAAACACAACAGCCACATGTCAGTTAAAATCAAGTTATAAGTGTCCAGTGCACGTTAAAAGTGTCCAAAGCAGAGTCAAGTACAGCAGCTATTTAGTGGTCTGACTGCCTGTGGGAGGAAGCTGTTTAGTAGCCTTGTGGTTTTAGTTTTGATGCTCCTGTAACGTTTGCCTGATGGCAGAAGAACAAACAGTTCATGGAGAGGGTGTGAGGGGTCTTTAATGATGTACCGTGTCTTCTGGAGGCATCAACTCTGAAAGAGGTCTTGGACAGAAGGTAGAGAGACCCCAGTAACCTTCTCTGCTCCCCTAACCACCCTCTGCAAGGCTTTTTTGTCGACAGCACTGCAGCTGGAGTACCAGGTTGTGATGCAAAAGGTCAGCACACTCTCAACCATGCCTCTGTAGAATGTAATTAAGATGTTAGTGGGGAGTGATGCTTGTTTAAGCTTCCTCAGAAAGTGCAATCTCTGCTGGGCCCTATTACCCTATTTATACCCCTCAGAATTTTGTACACTTCTATCAAATCTCCTGTCAGTCTTCTACATTCTAAAAAATACAGTCCTAACCGATTCAATCCTTCCTTATAACTCAGGACCTCCAAACCCAATCAAATCCTTGTAAGTTTCTTCTGTCCTCTTTCAACCTTATTTACATCTTTCCTGTAGGTAGGTGACCAGAACTGCACACAATACTCCAAATTAGGCCTCACCCATCTCTTGTACTCAATACCTTGATTGATAAAGACCATTGTGCCAAATGCTTTTTTTACCACCCTATCTGCCTGTGATGCCACTTTCAATGAATTATGGAGTTGTATTCCCAGATCCCTTTGTTCTACCACACTCCTCAATACCCTACCTTTCACTGTGTAAGACCTAACCCTCATAGGTCCAACCAAAGTTCAATATCTCTCACTTGGCTGTACTAAGTTCCATCTGTCATTTTTCTGTCCATTTTTCCAGCTGATGCAGATACCTATGCAAGCCATGATAGTCTTCTCTGCAGTTCATCACACCCACAATCTTGGTGACACCCACAGATTTGCTGATCCGGTTAACCATATTATCATCCAGGTTGTTGATATAGCTGACAAACAACAATGAACCCAGCCCCGATCCCTGTGGCATACCACTAGTCACAGACCTCCTGTCAAGAGGTAACCCTCTACTACCACTCTCTGGCTTCTCCAATAGAGCCAATGTCTAACCCAATTTACTACCTCATCTTGAATTCTGAGTGACTGAACCTTCTTGACCAGCCTCCCACGTAAGACCCTGACAATTGCCTGACTAAAGTCCATGTAGACAACATACTCTGCCTTACATTCATCCACTTTCCTGATAACTTCCTCAAAAAACTCTATAAGATTGGTTGGATATGACCTACCACATGCAAAGCCATGGTGACTATCCTTAATCAGTCCAGCTCTCTTCAAATACCTATATATTTCATCCCTTAGAATACCTTCCAATAACTTTTACACAACTGTTGTCAGGTTCCCTGAGGGTAGCAGACACCAACAGAATCAACAAACCCATTTGTAAGGCCAGTGATGTTGTGGGGATGGAACTGGACTCTCTCTGACGGTGGTGTCTGGAAAGAGGATGCTGTCCAAGTTGCATGCCATCCTGGACAATGTCTCCCATCCACTACATAATGTACTGGTTGGGCATAGAAGTACATTCAGCCAGAGACTCATTCCACCGAGATGCAACACAGAGCATCATAGGAAGTCATTCCTGCCTGTGGCCATCAAACTTTACAACTCCTCCCTTGGAGGGTCAGACACCCTGAACCAATAGGCTGGTCCTGGACTTAGTTCCTGGCATAATTTAAATATTACTATTGAACTATTTATGGTTTTATTACTATTTATTATCTATGGTGCAACTGTAACGAAAACCAGTTTCCCCCAGGATCAATAAAGTATGACTATGACTATGACCATAATTGCCTGGTTTATGTTCAGAGCTTTTTTTAAAGAGTGGAACATCATCTGGTACCTCTCCTGTCACTAAGGATAATTTAAATATCTCTGCTAGGGCCCTCCCCCACAATTTCTGCTCTTGCCTCCCTGAGGGTCCTTGTCAGGTCCTGGGGATTTATCCCCCCGATTTGCCTCAGGATTGCAAGCACCTCCTCCTTTGTCATCTGTACAGGATCTATGAAGTTGATGCCACTTTGCCTTACTTCTATAGGCTCTGTGTCCTTCTCCTGAGTAAATACAGATGCAATATAATTATTGAAGCTCCCCTACCTGCTTTGGCTTCACACATGGATTACCATTCTGATCTTCCAGAGGATCAATTTTCTCCCTTGCAATCCTTTTGCTTTAAACATATCTGTATATATCTGTAGAGTATGTTGGGATTCTCCTTCACCTTGTCTGCTAGAGCAACCTCACGCCTATTTTTAGCCTTCCTGATTTCTTTCTCGTGTTCCCTTGCATTCCTTGTACACCATAAACACCTTATTTGCTCCTACTTGCCTATCCCTGTTATGCACCTGCTTTTCTTTCTTAACCAGGGCCTCAATATCTCCTAATAACCCTACCCTTGTTATCTTTACCATTCATTCTGACAGGCACATGCAAGCTATCTACTCTCAGCAATTCACTTTTGAAAGCCTCCCAGTTACCAAGTACACATTTGCCCAAAAACAACCTGTCCCAATCTACATTTGCCAAATTATTTCTGATACCATCAAAACTGGTAAACTTAGAATCTCAACCCACAGACCAGACCTATCTTTTTGCATATTTGCTTTGAAAATAAAGGCATTGTGGTCACTGGATGCAAACTGTTCTCCTACACAAGCTTCTGTAATCTGGCCCTCTCTTATTCCCTTCTAACAGAGCCAGTATTGCATGCTCTCTCATCGGGACTTCTACATACTGATGAAAAAACTTTCCTGAACACATTTGGCAAACTCAATCCCATCGAGTCCTTTTACAGTATGGGAGTTCCAGTCAATATGTGGAAAGTTAAAATCACCTGCTACAACAACCTTATGTTTCTTGCCACAATCTGCAATCTCTTTACAAATTTGTTTCTCTACATCCCTAGGACTGTTGGGTGGTCTGTAATAAAGCCTCATTTACATGATTTTACCTTTCTTTTTTCTCAGTTCCACCCACGAAGCCTCAGTGAACCAGTTCTCTAGTCTGTACTGACTGAATACTGTCATGCCATTTTCTCTGAATAGTTATGCCACCACTCCTCCTATAACCCCTCCAGCTCTGTCACACCTAAATCAATGGGACGTCGGAATATTGAGCTTCCTGTCCGGACCCTCCTGCAACCAATTCTCAGTAATGGCTACAATGTTATAATTCCAGCGGTTGATCCACACTCTTCTACGATACTTCTTGCATTGAAATATACACAGCTCAGGACACTAACCACACCATCTTCAACCTTTTGATTCCTGATTTTGTCTAAGATGTTACCAACATCTGCCTCCACAACCTCTCTACTAACTGTTCTGGCATTCTATTCCCCATCCCCCTGCAACTCTAGTTTAAACACCACAGTGCAGTGTTAGCAAACCTTCCTGATAGGATGTTAGCCCTGCTCCAGTTCAGGTGCAAACCATCCCTTCTGTACAGGAAAAACAACAGGAATTCTGCAGATGCTGGAAATGAACCTTCTGTACAGGTCCTACCTGCTCTGGAAGAGGGCCCAATTATCCAAAAACCATATTCCCTCTATCCTACACCAGCTTCTGTAGCCACGTGTTAAACTGTATAATCTTCCTATTTCTGGCCTCACTAGCACATGGCATGTGTAGCAATCTTGAGATCACAACCCTGGAGATCCTGCCCTTGAACTTTGTACCTCACTCCCTGAACTCCCTTTGCAAAACCTTGTCACTCATCCTACTCATGGCACTGCATGGACCATGACATCAAGCTGTTCACCCTCCAACTTAAGAATGCTGAATATTCCATCTGAGATGTCCGGGAGGCAACATACCATCCGGGAATCTCGTTCTTCCCTACAGAACCTCCTTTCTATTTTCCTGTCTAATGAATCCCCTATCATCACAGTGTGCATATTCTCACCTGCCCCCCTTTCAAGTCACACAGCTAGCCACAGTGCCAGGGACACTCCCGCTGTGAATTTCCTCTGGTAGGTCATTCCCCCCACCTCACACCCCAACAGTATCCAAAGTGATATACCTTTTGCTAAGGGGGATAGCCACAGGGATACTCTGCACTGACTCCTTAACCCTTTTCCCCTTCCTGACCGTCACCACAGTTTCCTGTGTCCTGCACCTTGGGTGTAACTACCTCTCTATATATCCTATCACCCCTTCAGCCTCCCGAATGATCAGAGTTCATCCAGCTCTAGCTCCAGCTCCTTAATGTGGAGTGTTAGAAGCTGCAGCTGGATGCACTTCTTGCAGTTCTGGTCATCAGGGACACTGGAGGTCTCCCTGCCTCCCCATGTCCCTCAAGAGGAGCGTTCACCTATCCTGTCTGGCATCTCCACTATTCTAACAGACAGAATGTTGAAAAGCGGGAAAGGAAACTATCTACAGCTGTTTACCTTTTTTGCCTTCTCTGACTGAAGCTTCTCCTCGCTGAAATTCAAAATCTCCACTCAGACTCTGTCTCCTGCATCTATGGCCACTCAGCCTACCCCGCCTTCCTTTAATTTGTTCTTGCTAATCAATCCCAAAGGCCGATTGGTTACTGGTCAAAACTCCAAAAAACTGCTGCCTTTTAGGCTTGGTCAGCGGGCCTGAGTGAATGCTTCTATCTCCTGATTGGTCACCAATTTAATACAGCCTGTATTTAATACCTGTTGTTGTTTTTGTTTATTTTTCCTCTCTTTCTTTGTCTAACTTCATCTATCATATACCTGCAACAGTCTCCCAACTCTACCTCTATTCACTTCCCCTACTGAGCACTATCATCTTAAACTCCTCCTTAGTCCACCAATTGCCTCGGAATCCTTTCTTGTCGTTCTCCTTCTTCTGTCTGCAGTAGCCATCATGCCTCTTCAGTCTCAGTCCTGATGAAGGATTTTGACAATTTTATTCCACCCGCTGATGCTGTTCAATTCACTGAGTTCCCCCTGCAGATTGTTGTTTCAATATCCGGTTTGTCGTGGTAGGAATACAAGGCATGCCTCTATGAAGCTGAGGATTGCTGTAACTTTAGAGGAGTCTTTCTTTCAGGAGTAAAGACCTAATCTGAGATTTCTATGTCCCTTCAGTGGATAAGAATGCCTGTGGTAACTTTTGAAGAAGATCTACAGAGCATCCATTTGGACAATACATCATCAAGTCTCTGAAATGGTTTTGGCCTGTTTTCTCCCGCCATTGATAAGCAGATGGCATAATCAATCTGTTCCTAGGTAAACTGAGGTGGTTTGTGGAACCTCTTTCATCTTCTCTGGTCATGTCAGCTAATTTAGCACAGACTGTCTATCACATCTGTGATCTTGTTGCTTGCTATGTCTCAGTTACTGAGTGACCACATTGATATAACAATTCAAGGACCCTAGAGGTTGCCTTGTAGCTAAAGGATCTTTTACCTGCTTTCTTTGAATATGTATAAATCCATCCCAATGAGTTAGAGTATAGGTAATCAACTGGCACATGGATTAAATACCTCCGTCACTACATACATGCTGTTTGGAAGCATTCAAACCAACTCTCGGGGCAGATACTTTAAATAGTTTTTTTTTAATTCAGAAATTCTCCTTCTCTTTTCTATTGCCTTAATGCCCAGTTTTACTGAATTTTTATTTAAATGTGGGTTCAGAATTCAAATGTGAAATGAAACTGGTACTTTACCAATGGCACATATAGTCTGCAAATTCTGCAATCGCACAGCATTGAGAGATGTGACCGTTGTCAACATGCATTATGGCTTTAATTAAATATATGTATCCCAAGGATGGTAAGTTTTACAAGTTGTTTGGCCTTTGAATCCATCCCTCCACATGTGTGGTTTTAATTCAGATTGTTGGCAGCTTTGCCTTTAAACATGAATTCTGTAGTCTTGTGAGTAAAGCTGGGATCAGGTTCCAAAAGCAAAACATTGCTAAAATCATTTCTTATGATATGCCGGAGGAAGCTCGGCGGTTCTGACTGCATGCATGGAGAGAAGAGAACAGTCAATATCTCAAGCTGAGACATGAAACTTTGACTGTTCATTTCCCTCAGTAGATGCTGCCTGACCATCTGAGTTTTACCAGCATTTTATCTGTTACTCTGGATTCTCAGCATCTGCAATTTCTTGTGTGTCAAAAAAATTACTTCAAACCAAAACAAAACCATAGAATACTGGCAAAACTCAATAGGTTAGGCAACAAGAGAAACAGTCAAATATCAGTCTTTGTCAGACCTGAAAAGGGACTGGTACATGCTAGGTTTCAATCGGCAAGATGGTAAGGTACAGATTTATAAAACAAAGGGAGTATCCAAGGCAAATCAAATGCCTTAGTGGCAGCTTCTTGATCTGTGAGATCAGTTGTTAATGATAAGCTGGTCAGACCTGCCTGACAGGCTGAACTTGTACCAGAAGTATAAGAAAAATGGAAAATGGAATTAACAGGTCAGGCAGCATCTGTGGGAAGAGAAAAAGTGAATATTTCCAATGATGCAAAAAGACTGCAGATGCTGGAAATCTGGGGCAACACGTAAAGATTGATTGACCACATCTAATGCACCTTTGCTCCATCCATTGCGCTGGCTGAGATCTCCCAGTGGCCAGGCAGCTTAATTCCATTTCACATTCCCATTCCAACTCATCTGTCCACAGTCTCCTCCACTGTCAAGTCAAGGCTAAATGCCCTCCCCATTTCTTCTTTTAACCCTACAATCATAGTCATAGAGTTATAGAGAACTGCTGCGCAGAAACAAGGCTGTTCAGCCCATCTATCTTCACTGAACTGTTACTCCTCCTAGTCCCATCGACTCGCACCATGACCATCACCCTCCATACTCCTTCCATCCATGTACTTATCCAAACTTCTCATAAATGTTGCAGTCAAGCCTGCACTCACCACTTCTGCTGGCAAATCATTCCAGACTTGTACCACCCTCTGAGTGAAGAAGTTCCCTCTCAGATTCCCCTTAAATATTTCAACTTTCACCCTTAACCTATGACTCCAGTTCTAGTCTCATCCAACCTCAGTGGAAAAAACCTGCTTCCTTTAACCGTATTTATATCCGTCCTAGTTTTGTATACCTCTGTAAAATCTCCCCTCATTCTCCTACACTCCATGGAAAAAAGCCCTAACCTGTTTAACCTTTCCCTATAACTCAGTTCCACAAGTCCTGACAGCAGCCCTGTAAAATTTCTTTGCACTCTTTCAATCTTATTGATATCTTTCCTGTAAGTAGGTAACCAGAACTGCACAAAATATTCAAATCAGGCTTATATATCACATGTACATCGAAACATATAGTAAAATGTATTATTTGCATAAACAAGCAACACACCCAAGGATGTGCTGGGGGCGGCTGTCAAGTGAAAGGAGCCAAAATAGCATGCTCACTATGTTTAGCAGAACAATACAGAACACATCAAAACAGAACATGACAAACAACAAATCAATAACAGAGAGAAAAAAATTCCCTTTTCCTTCCTCTCACCCATGCACAGACACAATCCTCTAAACGCAGGTCAGGCCATCATTTGCCTCCAGCCTCCAACAGACCCATAGATTTGCAGGCATTGGGCCCTCAATTTCCCCAGCAGATTCCTGGATTCACAGACACTGGGCCTTTGATTTTCCCAGCAGACCCATAGATTCACAGACATTGGGCTTCCGATTTCCCCAGCAGACTCATAGATTCGCAGAATTGGGCCTTTGATTTTCCTGGAAGACCCATGGATTCACAGACACTGGGCCTCCGATTTCCCAGCAGACTCACAGAGATCTGCAGACTCAGGGCTCTGGCCACTGGGTTTCGCTATTTGGTAACTGCCCAGGATTTTTGATGACAGTAAATGAGAACCCTGAGTGAGGACCCAAAATCTAGGACTCAAACTCCAGACATGTCAACTCACATACCTAGGAGTCACTGTCACTTGTGCCTCCTGCCCATGTGGAACTCCAATCTCGGAACATGCTGACCTTCACCTCCAACTTGTGTTCTTGTTGGTCTCCTGCATAAACAACTGAGCATGTGCACATCGCTGGTCTTCGAATGCCTTATACAACTTTAACATAAAATCCCAACTCCTGTGCTCAATGATTTATGAAGGTCAATATGCCAAAGCTCTATCTACCTGAGAGACCACTTTCAGAGAATTATGGATCTGCATTCCCAGATCTCTCTGTTCGAACATACTCCTCCGTGCCCTACGATTTCCTTTGTAAAGCTTAAGCTAGTTTGACACCTCATACTATTCTGCATTAAATTTCATCTGCCATCTATCAGCCCCTTTGTCCGATTGGGTCCAGATCCTGCTGAAAGCTTTGATAGCCTTCCTCACTGTCCACTGCACTCCTAATCTCAGCGACATCTGCAAATTTTCACACTCTCCATAGATGCTGCCGCACGTATTGTTGTTCTTCCAGCGCTTTTGTGTATTGCTCAACATTTCAAATGAGTGACCATTTATTATACCTGCTCAAAACTAACATCCATCTCTCTCTTTCCATTTCTGACAAAAAGACACAGAATGCAAATGTTGCCTCGTTCTTTTCCACTGATACTGCCTGACCAGCTGTTGCGTTAAGTGTCAATCTTATCTGTTCATTGAAAGCTGCTTCTCTGTGCTAGTTTGGGATTGGCCTTTTTAAGGAGCATTCCAGCCCTTCCCTTGGCCACCACTTGGCACCAAGTGCGCCAATAACATCACAACACTGGTAAGGTATAAATCTGGTGCACTGAAAGCAGCCAGAGTCTTTTGTGTCGAGGTCTCATTGACTGACTGGGTACCATGGGAACAGAGGAAGTATGCTGCAATGAGAGACGGCCTAAGTGTACACTTTAGATAAGTATTTTTAACTAGGTGCAATCTTAAGTGTTTACTGAATGTCTAGTTTCTATCTTGCCCTGTAAATAAATAGTTAATTTACTAGTAGTAAGCGTCTTCTGTCCCCACTCAACAAACCTGCAAACCTGATTTCACACAACAACTGCTGAGTTTTTTCTGCATTTTTGATATTTGTTTCATTGTTATTCACCTGTAGTTTCATTTGCAGATGTATTTTAAGCTAAATTCAAATGCCGTAGCCAACTGAAATTACATTCTTTGAGTTATTAAACAAGACCTCTTCATCAGTAAGATGTCCGTCAAACAACTGTTCTGATGGAAAGCCATTCACTGACAATATTAATAGTTTTCTCTCTCTCTCAATTTATGCTAGCAGACATGCATATTCAGGTTGTTATATTCTTATTTTGTGATTGTAGGATTCGGCTTATTTTATTTTCCATTGATTTATTGTATTTGTGTTAAAATTATAATCTCACCTTCACAAACTAACGTGTCTGCAATTGTAAATAATATGGCTGGAGGCATGCATTGAAACAGAGGATAACCAACATTCTGTTTCTATTTTTTAAGACCGAACAATGTAATTTAAGCTTTAAAAATAATGTCTTCTACACATAATCATCATGTAGTTCCATGGGTGTACAGGAAGAAACTGCTGTGGCTCACAGCATGTTTGCACAGTCAAACATTTTTTTCTACTTTTTGTTCTCTCAAGGTGTCAAAAGAATTTCAGTGTTAATTGATGCCATTTTAAAGGTTGCTAATTAAGTCTTGACAACACTTTCTAAAATATCATTTGCATTGCTCAGCGATTAATGAGATTTCTTTGCTGTTTTAATTAATGCAAAGTTAGCAATAACATAGTTACCATTTTAATTTTACCAAAAACTTCCAGTTCTGATACTCTGAGGGATAGGAATTAAAATTATTGGTTGACATAAGCATAGAATATCATCTACACCTCCTCAGGCTAATCCTGTCAAAACTGAGAGAAGAGAACAGATGTTTTCTTAGGTTTATCACAGAAATCTCATGGGTTCAGACAGTATGACAACAATTGTGAACTTTTTGATCTGTTCTCAAGCACCTGATCTTTTAACTCTCTAAGCACTGAAAGATATTATCAGCTTTTAACCTGTATAGATAGGCATCAAAAGTTACACATTTATTTTCTAATCTGGATCAATATTGTGACCTAATCGTTAACCAAAAGGAAAAGAAGTAGTTTAACATGAAATTTATTAGTCAGGAACAGCACCGGAGATGTCAGAAATTAAGAAAAACTGTTGAAGAAGCCGTGCAGTCATGGGAACATCAAAAGGATTGTAATAAATTAAAGAAAGTGGCAAGCAGAAAGATAGCACAACTGAAGGAATGTTAAGAACCTTGGATTTGGAGAACACAATATTATATAACTGTGCACAAGATGAACTGATTCCTACAATAAAGTTAAAGAAAGTTAGAATTTTTTCATATCTCCTGCAATTCTTTTTCCGAGTCAACCATGTGTGAGATGTAAAACACAGAAATCCCCAGGACGTATTGTGTAAAGACAAAAGAAAAAGCAGATCTTGACCAAGGTTTCTTAGCTGTGCATTCATTCTAGTTCAGTGCAATCTTAATAGTCTCTTGGCCTGCATTGGTGGCACCTGTAAGCCAGAGTGTTCAATTCCAAGTAGACAATTAATGGATCCTAAAAAGTTCAGTAGGGTATTAATGTGGCACGTTTGCCAAGTGACAACAAATACCTGCAGTGCCCACGTCATTGAGATGGACACTGAAAAAATGAAAGGTTTATGCACTGCAATATTTCAGAAAAATAATGTTTCCATGTCTGTTCGCAATGGAGCACACTATGTCAAGGAGCTAGTACCACTCTGCTGGTTCCTCCATCAACATATACAGTATCTTTACATGCATATACATAGAGTCCACCACTCTCCATTACAATCCCATTCAGTTACCTTAAGGGAACAGTAATTAAGAATCTTGCATGCATCATGCAGGACAAAGGGAGCCCAAAGTTCTTTTATTCTGCTGCTGCATCACCGTTAAAGTGTGTGGTTAGGCATAGGCACATAATCTTGGAGGTTTATAGGTGATTTCTGCATTCATTGCATTCTCTTGCCCCTGACCATGTTTAGTTAGTCAGACACTCCTGCATTAGTAGGAGTGATAAATGGTTTCTAACAGATCCAGAAGTCAACATTTGCCAAAGATGTATGCTGCAACACACTGCAAGCACTTACATGCCAATTATACGGGTTGCTCGGTGATAGCCCAACATTGCCCCAGGGATGAAAATCAAAATCAAAAGAGCAGAGTGCCAAAGAGCAAAAGTAAACCTTTTCAAGGCTGGCATTTCTGGGAGAGGTGGCACTTATTGCAACAGCAAATTAAAATTAAAAAAAATATATATACAGAAACTGAAGACAGGTGCTGCCTGACCTGCTAAGCATTGACATCATTTTTTTGTGATTTTTTTAAACTACTGTGCTCATGAAGGCACTACTGGGCTTCAGTCAGGTGGGAGAGGAAGGGGAGCTCTTGTCTCAGCTCCTCAAAGGTCAAGTCTCGTAAGTATTTCTGACCTGAAATTGGTCAGACCAGTCTCATGATAGGGGATTACTTCTGAGAAGACTTTTGAGTAGACATTCTAAATTTCTTGGAGCAGTATTCACCTGTCAATCAGCTTCATGAGAAGATAAATGGAATCAACTTAAAATCCAATCAGGAGCCAATGCTGAATCCAAAGAACCTCTCTTATAGTGTACCTTTGAAGCAATTTTCTCTTCTGTTCAAGGTAATGACAATGATGGTTGAGGGATCAGAATTCTGCCTCTCTTGAGTCCTAGACTTCCAGACTATGAACCAGCACCAGAATGATTTCAGGGATAGAAAGTAGTTACCCTGCATTTCATCAGAGCTGCTATTACTGAACAGGTGTATAAGTTCCAAGGGCTGATTGCTGGGTCTAGCAAACACACCAATTAGAAAATAAGTCTGGTAGAATCGGTCCTAGGTCATCATGGACATTTTGAGAAGATATCTGTATCTCAAGGCCAAACACAAAGCTGGCTTTCCAACAGCCTAGCGGCAGATGGAGGGGTGGCTTAAGCAGTGGAATTTCTGAATCTACAAATAGAGTCATGAAAACTAAGTGCTTATTCAATTTTGATTCATTGTTTCAGTAAATTTCATTTTCAGGCAAATATTTCAGTCCCTTAATGTCATTATTCTCTTTGTGAAGCTCAAGTGGAGCGAAGAATTTAACTAACTGCTCATGTTCAATTCCTCCCACTATTTACCTGCTATATATCATGGACCTGTATCACCATGTCATGCAAGGATCAAAATGAATGCCTACGGAAATGATGAGAAACACACACAAAATGCTGGAGGAACTCAGCAGGTCAGGCAGCATCTACAGAAAGGAATGAAGAGTCGATGTTTTGTGCCGTGACCATTCATCAGAACTCTATCCTAAAATGGCTTGGCCCAAAATGTCATTTCTTTATTCCTTTCCATAACTCCTGCCTGACCTGTTGAGTTCCACTGTCATGGTCCGGATCGGGGTCCCTTTAAATTTAGCCTATGTTACGATCTGGACCGTTGATTCCCTGTTTTCCCGTGTTCCTCGACTTTGCTGATTAGAGGCAATTAACACTCGGCTGAACCAGTAGTTTATAGTCTCCGGCGTTCAGCCGTTCGGCGCGGGAGCGTCTGCAAATTCTGCAAAGTCACGGCGTGCCAATGTCATCTGGCCAGAGCAAGCCTTGTCTCCACCCGAAGCGAGTGCCGGTAATTCACCTTTCCTTACCTGAGCAACCCTGTCCAGTTACCTCGCCGAAGCGAGCATGCAAAGGTTCCTCATAAAGGTGGGTCCGTCAGTTAACCCACCGGGGAGAATCAAGAGCCGCTGTCTACTGTTCCCGGGCCGAGTTGAGAGCTCGGCACTACCCGGAGGTTCCAAGCACCACATCTTCGATCCAGCGGCATCCAAGTACCATGTCCACGTCCTGGCTCCGGCGGCATCCAAATACCACGTCTGCGTCCTGGCTCCAGTGGCATCCTAGTACCACGTCCAAGTCCAAGTCCTGGCCCTGGCGGCATCCGAGTACCAAGTCAAGTCCTGGCCCTGGTGGTCTGTGATTCCTGTCCTACCCCACTGTCTGAATCCCTTCTCTGCCCCTCTCGTCTGTAGCCTTCGCCTGCACCTCGGTCTAGTTCTATCGCTGGAGCTAGATAGGAACTGTGTTGTTCTTTGGTGTTTGTCTTGTCTTGTCCTCGCCTCCGTGGGGTAAGTCAGGCCGTCTTGCTGTTGCCCCGCGGAGAGTCATGTCTTGTCTCATCTTGTCCTTGCCTCCGTGGGGTAAGTCATGCTGTCTTGCCGTTGCCCCGTGGCGGGGGGGGCATGGATCCCGGCCCTATGTCCTGTACCCAAGGAGGGGTCCCGGCTCTCTGTTCTGTGTGTGAATCCCGGCCCTATGTCCTGTACCCAAGGAGGGGTCCCGGCTCTCTGTTCTGTGTGTGAATCCTGGCCCTATGTCCTGTACCCAAGGAGGGGTCCCGACTCTGTGTTCTGTGTTCTGAAACTCCCTGCCATAAGCCTCCAGGCACCGTCAACTTGCCGATGCCTTGGAAGCAGCTGACCACAGCTGACACTGAGTCCATCCTCCGAAAACTTTGAGCCTCCAACCAGCCCCTCCGATACAGCCTCCCGAGCACCATCCTCTGCCGAGCGCCTTCGACCTAGCCCCGGCCGCTGAAACAAGCAAAGCTGAGGATTCGGGGCCTTCTGCTCTGGAGATTCCGGTTGCCACACAGTAGCAGCGGCAGCAAAGCGGGCAGTTCAGAAGTTTTCCAGATGTTCTTCCGTACTTTCACATCCGTCTTCATCAAATCAGAATTGTGCATGGTCCCCTGCTTGACAGATTACAGATATCATTCACCGGAGAGGCCGCGCGTGCTGCCGTCACGCCGCCATCTTCTCCTTCTGTGTGATGTTCAGGCATTTCTCGAATAACCTTCAAAGGATGTAGTTCATTGAGGAGATTTGGTATGTCACCAAAGACACTTGCAAATTTCTACAAATGTACAATGGGGAACATTCTAATTGGTTGCATCAAAGTCTGGTATGGGGGGTGGGGGTAGGCGTACCACACAGGATTGAAATTAGCTGCAGAAGATTGTAAACTCAGTCAGGTCCATCATCGGAACTAGCCTCCCCACCATCCAGGACACTCCCAAGGAGTGATACCTCAGAAATGTGGAACCCATCCTCGAAGATCCCCATCACCCAGGGCATGTCCTCTTCTCATTGCTGCCATCAGGGAGGAGGTACAGGAGCCTGAAGGCACACAGTCACTCATTCAGGAACAGCTTCTTCCCCTCTACCTTCATATTTCTGAATGGAGATTGAACCAATCACCACTACCGCACTACTTTTCCTCTTTTTGCACTACTTGTTTAATTATCCATTTAGTATATTATATATTTACTTCTTATTGCAATTTACAGTTTTTATTATTATGTGTTGCAATGTACGGCTGTCACATAACAACAAATTTCACAACATATATTAGTGATATTAAACTTGATTCTGATTCTGAAAGGAGTGGACCATAAATCTAGCTAAATAATAGCAGGCTGAGGTGCTAAGTTATGAAACCTATATAATGCAATGTAACCTGGTCTGGTCTCAGAGAATTATTACTGCGGCCTGTGGATGACTGTTGCTGTCAGGTTCCCAATTGCATGATGGTTTGATATCAGCAAAAAGCATGTTTTCATACAAATAGTTCAATGGGTTGTGATAGCAACTTACCGTTGAAGCAGAATTTTCTCAGAAATTATAAAGCAGTGCAGAGTGACAACTTGATAAGTGCAGGTCCATAGGAAGAGCCAATAGCCTTTGAGCTGAGGTGCCTTTTCAAAATGTCTCAAAGCAGCCTTCACACTGACAGGTGCCAAACATCAGAAGGTCATGCCTTTCAGTTTGAGAACTGTCGGTCCATAAAAGCCGCTGCTGTTTGACTAATAACAGGACAGGGTATAGATACATTTGTCTCAAGCACACTGCTTTGCAGTGTTTCTTTCTGAAGTTTTATGGGAGCCCTAAGACATGAATACAGATATCAAAATATGAACTGATCAGTTACTGAATAGACCAATATGCTAAACTAATGCATTGTTACAGACTTGTCTCCAATTTCAAATGACACCATGAAATTACTCAGTGTGTTTCTTGATTCGATAATCAATGGCCATTTGCAGCCGTTGGCTCAGTATGCCACTGAATTAAGAGAAGAATCTAAAGTTCCCTTCCAGCGCTGGGTAACCCTGTTGTTCTGAATCATTCTGACCCAAAATTCATCAGTGTGCCCCTCTGTAAGTGTTTATAAGTAGTCCATTTAACAAGCATTTGTTAAGAGCTATTTCACATGAAGGTATTTTGTCTCAAAAAGTCATTCAAGATGCAAAATGCATTAAACTTGAAGAGTAAGGCCAATGTGAACAATATAGACTAACACTCACATTTTCCCCAATCTTTCCTGGATCAAGTATTATCTCACAGCACACATAGAAGGATGTTCTCTTTGGGGCAGTCTGATACATGACTGCTGTTGCTAAGGTTTTGAAATGTTTGCAACTCACACACCATCATCTCCTGTGCCTCCAACTCCTCCTCCTCTTGCTTTTGTTAGTTTTGTTCTGGTAACCCTCATGATTTGACTACAGTTCCATGTTGGAAGCCAATGATTGAAGTGGTCAATTTAAGCAGTCCGTTGTAAGAGATCCCAGGTAGCGAATGCCACAGAGTGATGTAAAGAGCAAGGTCCTATTTCGAACAGATTTATTGTCTCCAGTAAATTCCTGGCAAAAGGTTGGCTGTCATCAATGACATTAAAATATATCTCAGCAAGTGTCTTGTAAACTCTGAGTTCAGTGAGCATCAAGTTGAGCAAAGGATGGCACTTCTGCTAACAAATCCATCCTTCAGGGTGAAGTGGGTCCTCAAAGATCTAAGATGGGTATAATTGATGAAGAATGAATGAATCATGAGAACAACCAGCACAATGAACTTGATCTTTACAAAGGATTTCTGAAGGCCCAACACAAACTGGCGAAGAGAATATACAGTATACTCTTCCTTTTATGGGGTATATGTTTGTTGAGAATTGGAGCATCTAGGTGCAGCCTATGAGAGCCCGCACTTTGAGGAAACCTACCATAAGAAGGGAAGCACGGTGGCGTATCAGTTAACGTAACACTACTGCAGGACCAGTCACCCGGGTTCAATCCCACCGCTGTCTGTAAGGAGTTTGTACATTTTCCTTTAAGGGCTTCCTATATTGCAAAGACATCATTGATTACATGGGTGGCATATCCTCATTGAGCCAGATGGTCCAATAGTGTGTTGGATCTCTATCTAAAATAAAATAAAAACAACAAATATCCATAAGCAGTTTGGTATGAAATAGAAGCGTAAATGAAGCAAAAAGAGGGAACGAGCTCCAGGGTGCATTGGTGAAGTGTGCTGTATATCTGCAGGTAAAGGCTGAAATGATTCGGAATCTGAGAAGCAGATAATAGTAGTCATGGTCATAGTCATAGTCATACTTCATTGATCCCGGGGGAAATTGGTTTTTGTTACAGTTGCACCATAAATAATAAATAGTAATAGAACCATAAATAGTTAAATAGTAGTATGTAAATTATGCCAGTAAATTATGAACTAAGTCCAGGACCAGCCTATTGGCTCAGGGTGTCTGACCCTCCAAGGGAGGAGTTGTAAAGTTTGATGGCCACAGGCAGGAATGACTTCCTATGCAGGAATGCAGCTCTGTGCTGCATCTCGGAGGAATGAGTCTCTGGCTGAATGTACTCCTGTGCCCACCCAGTACATTATGTAGTGGATGGGAGACATTGACCAAGATGGCATGCAACTTAGACAGCATCCCCTTTTCAGACACCACTGTCAGAGAGTCCAGTTCCATCCCCACAACATCACTGGCCTTACGAATGAATTTGTTGATTCTGTTGGTGTCTGCTACCCTCAGCCGGCTGCCCCAGCACACAACAGCAAACATGATAGCACTGGCCACCACAGACTCGTAGAACATCCTCAGCATCGTCTGGCAGATGTTAAAGGACTTCAGTCTTTAACATCTAATAGACATATCTTGACTTCAATTTTGAGATTTGTGAACTCACAGAGTTCACACATGTCTATTTTAGTGAAATTAGACCACATGGCATTCTTAGATCAGGAAGTCCAGATAGTAATGGATATTATGCAAACCAAAGATTAGGTTTAAAGGAATGTGTCTTTCCCAGCTTCTTGTGTCCTGGACAGTTTGATCAATCATGTTGCTTGTGAGATAAATGTGGCTTGTGCGTTTCCAACAAATGAATGATGGTTTTAGATAAATGCCCATTTTTTATCAGTTTTGTTTGTGGTAACCTGGATCAAAACCAGAAACAGTCAAATTTCATGGAATCTTCTCTGAATAGTGTGCAGAGTGAGCTGCCAACAATTAACTTGAAGAAACACAAGAAATTCTACAGATTTTGCAAATTCAGAATAATGCACACAAAGTGCTGGAGGAACTCAGCAGGTCAGGCAGCATCTATGGTAATTAATAAACAGCTGATGTTTTGGGCCGAGAAGTCCTGAAAAAAGGTCTCGGCCCAAAATGTTGTCTGCTTATTCATTTCCATCGATGTTGCCTGCCCTTTAAGTTCCTCCAGCATTTTGTGTGTGTTGCTTTGCAATTAATTTATGTGTCGCAGTTAAGCAATGAGATCGACTATGTGCCCCTTTGTTGTTCTGCACTGAGCATTTAGCAACAATAAATGTTGGCCTGGGAACAAATGGTGATCGTTACTTTTAAGATTCCATGACTTAAAAATCTCAGTGATTGCAGATTTGATGGTTTACCTCGTATGGGCAAGTTTGACACCAGCATGAGAGAACCAGTGAACCCAAAATCTTGCCCAAAAATAGACATGCAATGGTAGTGACTGTTGCTAAGAAACCCTAAAACATGCCTAAGGGTGTTTTACCTCACTTGAAAATGATTTTCAACTCTGCTTGAAAATCAACTCCATTGATTTTTGAGCTGAGGTATGAATTTCTAGGTTCCTTCTTCCAGAGCCATGGTACTTAAAGGACTAACATTCAAACTGCATTGGGCACTGTAACTTTCTGTGATTTCAAATAAAACTTGAACATGTACCTTGATTTCTTTGCTAATAGAAGTGAGGGTCATGGTGATTCACCACATCTCCTCCTCAGGATAACCCCAGGCTGCTCTGCCACATCTCACTATTAGCTACTTGTTGCTGCGCTAGGAAGGTTACCCAAGGTCCACCCTCAGCAAGAGAAGACTTTGTCTTTTCCGTGAGCTTATCAGAACAGGAAAATGCTGGTAACTATAAGCACTTTCAATAGATTAATGACATATTCCCTCTGGAAAATGACTCAACAGGCTGTGTCTTGGATAGTCCAACTGTGGTATTTGATAAACCTTGCATAGTACGATCGTGAGCTTTATGACACTGCCAAGTGGGCTAGATAATTTTAGATTTTTGGGCTGAGATGAGGAGGAATTGCTTTACTCAGCGGTAATGAATCTTCAAATTCTCTATTCAAGAAATTTGTGGAGGATCAGCCATTTTCATTCAAAACAGAAATTGATGAATGAAGAAACAAGAGAATGTAGATGTTGAAAACACACAAGGGATATTCTATCTGCATAGCTTCCAACCTGATGCATGGACATTGATTTCTTGAACCTTTGGTAATTCCACCCCCCACCATCGTTCACCACTCCCCATTCCTGTTTCCCTCTCTCACTATAGCTCCTTACCTGCCCATCACCTCTCTCTGGTTCTCCTCCACTTTCTTTTCTTCCATAGTCTTCTATCCTTCCTATTAGATTCCCCCTCCTCCAGCCCTTTATCTCTTTCACCAAGCAACTTCCCAGCTCTTTTCTTGACTCCTCCCATATGCTACCTTACACTTCTTCTTCCCCTCCCCCCACCTTCTTACCTGACTTCTTACTTTCCTTTCCAGCCCTGAGGAAGGGTGGAAGCCCAAAACGTCAACTGTTTACCTTTTTCCATAGATAGTGCCTGGCCTGCTGAGTTCCTCCAGTATTTTGTGTGTGTTGCCAGGGATATGGAGGAACTCAGTGGGTCAGCCAGTATCTATAGATGGAATTGACTGCCAACCTTTTATTTGGACTAGAAGGAAAGGGGGGGATAGCCAGTATGAAAATTTATGGAGAAGAAGTAGAACAAGAGCTGGAGAGCGATTGGTAGATCCAGGTGAGGGGCCTGATAAGCAGTTGAGGGGAGGAAGAGAATAGGAATGACATAAGAAGCTAGGAGGTGGCAAAGGGCCAAAGAAGATGAATCTGTTGGAAAGGGCGATCAACAGTGGAACGAAGGATGGGAAGAAGTTGGGGAAGAGAACTCTGGGAGGAATATTTGGGTGAAGAGCAGATGAGAGCATGGGGATAGGGAAAGAGTTAGGGTGATGAAAGTCAGTTGGATCAGGAAGGAGAAAATAAGGTATGGACAAAGGGGAGCAGTGACCAGAAGTTAGAGAAATTGATGTTCATTCTATCACGTTGGAATCTACCAAGGTGGAGAATGAGGTTTTCTTCATCTAATCTGAGACTAGCCTCAACTCACCAATGGAGGGTCTGTTGGTGTGGGAATGAGAAGTCGTATTAAAATGGCTGGCCACTGTGAGATTGAATTAAAATAGCTGGCCACTGTGAGATTGCAGCAGGCACAGCAATTGAAACACGGGTGTTCAACAACATCATCCTACAGTCTGTTTCACATTGAAGGAGGTTAAAGGATGCGGAGATATTGTGGTAAAAGTGCACAGAGGTGGAAGGTCTGCCCTGATTTTAATGAAACATGGAGTACGCTCTCAAAGGTCTAGTTGGACAACTCTTACCTCTAATATGAGGTGTCATGTGACCAGCAACAATGAATATAAATTGAGTCAGGTTTTATAAAAACAAATAAACATTTATTAAACTCTGCTCAAAAATAACGAAATGTATTTAAACGACTAACTTAACCCGAAGTTAACTTCTATACAGCAACTCTGGAACAGATCTTAAAAGGGTAAATGAGAAAACAGTTCTTAAAGTGGTAAATTCGAACACAGTTCTTAGAATGGTAAATTTGAAAGTCCAAGAGATTTACACAGTCAATTAGGAGAGACTTTCCTGAAGTAAAGAATTCCTCGAAGACATGACATTACTGCTGATCCCAGCCGCCACCTGCCTTGTCTGCAGGATTCAAAACGACGGAAATAAAACAGTTTAAAGGAACTGACCTTTTGCTCTGGAGAATAGACACTGCACAACCTTTCCTACTTTAGCAGAGGTTATCTTATGCAGGTCACTGTTTCTTGAACGAAGATTCAACAAAGATCGATCCTCTCCAAAACTGCCAAACAATATCAGCTTTACTCGACTCGGCAAATTCCTGTACAATAGAAAGTAGAACTCCACTTTAAAACGAAACTGCATCATAAGATGACAAACACAGCAATTCCAAGTAACTAACACAAAACTCAATGGAAAAATACTGGAAAAACTAACTGTGCCACACCAGGGGTCTCCTTTATATACCTGTTGAGAACAGGTCATCATGTGACCTCACTGGCAGGAAAATTACATCCTGTGGCCTCTGCAAAACCATTACATCATCCTCATAAAACAGTCACAAGGTATGTAACAGAGGAAATCTGCAGATGCTGGAATTTCAAGCAACACACATAAAAGTTGCTGGTGAACGCAGCAGGCCAGGCAGCATCTACAGGAAGAGGTACAGTTGACATTTCGGGCCGAGACCCTTTGTCAAGACTAACTGAAAGAAGAGATAGTAAGAGATTTGAAAGGGGGAGGGGGAGGGGGAGATCCAAAATGATAGGAGAAGACAGGAGGGGGAGGGATATAGCTAAGAGCTGGAAAGTTAATTGGCAAAAGGGATATGAGAGGATCATGGGACAGGAAGCCTAGGGAGAAAGAAAGGGGGAGGGGGGGAGCCCAGAGGATGGGCAAGGAGTATAGTGAGAGGGACAGAGGGAGAAAAAAGGAGAGAGAGAGAAAAGAAAAAAAATAATAATAGACATGCAATTACCCACAAGGAGTTGCTTAGTAGGTACTAAGGACTTTAATGATTAACTCAGACTTCTGCACAAGAAAGGTGCTAGGACAGCTCTTTGAAACAAAAAAGGCAGGATGAGCAGCCCCACCTCCCTTCGTACCCCGGTGTTATTTATTTATTTATTGTTATTATTATTTTTCTTTCTTCTTTCTTTCTCTCCTTTGTTCCCACTCACTTCAACTCTGCTTCACATTCCCATTCAGATATATCCATACTTGGCCTCCTCTACTGATGAGGCTAAATTCAGGTTGGAGGAGCAACACTTCATATACCGTCTAGGTAGTCTCCAGCCCCTTGGTATGAACATAGAATTCACCAACTTCCGGTAATTCCCTCCCCCTCCCTTCCTCTATCCCTATGTCACTCTGCCCCCTCCCCCAGCTGCCTATCACCTCCCTCATGGTTCCGCCTCCTTCTACTACCCATTGTGTTTTCCCCTATTCCTTCTTCACCTTTCCTGCCTATCACCTCCCTGCTTCCCACCCCCCACCCCTTTATCTTTCCCCTTACTGGTTTTTCACCTGGAACGCACCAGCTTTCTCTTTCCCACCCTCCCCCCACCTTCTGTATAGGGCCTCTGCCCCTTCCCTCTTCAGTCCTGATGAAGGGTTCCAGCCTGAAATGTTGACTGATCGTTTCCACGGATGCTGCCCGACTTGCTGAGTTCCTTCAGCTTGTTCTGTTTTATGCTTGGCATTGAGCCACAATCAGTTCTGGTATACTTCACATACTGGTAATAAAGTGATACTGATTCTGATGTATGCTGTGAAATATTGCTGTCTTAGACAATGCTATATGTGTAAATAACAGTTCTTCAGAAGTGCATTGATCTTGATTATGCCCTGGTAGCCTGTACTGTGTTCAAAATTAAGAGTCATTACTGAGAGTCAAGGGTTCTGTAAAGTAAATTCAAAAAAATATCACACCTATCTGCATCATTAAAAAATCTTGTCCTAGAATATGTCTTTCTGGATGGAAAAATATCACACCTCAAACTGTGCAACCAAATCTGAGCCCTGAGGCAACAAGCTCCAAAGATCTAAATGCCAGGTTTGAAATAAAGAAATGAATTGTTGATTAAGGGGTGGTCTTAGCCTAGATCAGCTTACAGCCACAATGATATTCAGTGGTTTTAAACGTCAGTTTTAGAATAGAGTTAGTGAATTACCTATGAAAAAAAAACCTTTATTGATGAAAGGTATTGAAGGTCTGACCAGGAAACAGAAGGTATCAAAATTGGAATCAAATTTATTATCATAGACCATAAGACGTGAAATTGATGTCACGTCATACATCAGGCATCTGCAAAGTATAAGCAGCTGGGATCAGGCAGGGTGCATGCGGAATACAATAGATGTAGGATTAAGTGGAAATTAGGAGGGCAGAAAGGTGGCATGAGATATACTTGGCAGATAAAGAAAACCCTAAATGTTTCTATACTTAAGCAAAAAGGTAGGCTTAGGAGAGTCCCTGATGGATCAGTGTGGTAATCTGTGCTTAGAGCCATGGGAAATGGGTGAGGTATTAAATGATTACATCTGATCAGTGTCTACTGTGGAGAAGGACATGGAACCAAGAGCATTCATGGGAATGAATAATAATATCTAAGCAACATTATGAAGGAGGGAGTTCCACAGGTTTAGAAATGCATAATGATAGATAAGTACCCAGGGCCTCACCAGATGATCCCTAGAATAGTGCAGGAAACATGGCAGAGATTTATCTAATCATTATTAGGCATATGTGTGGCACAGGAACACTGGAGTTCAGATAATATATACCTTTATTTAAGAAGGGTTGCAAGTATAAGCTAGAAAAGGCAGTGAATTAGAAGCTCTGACCCTTACATCAGTGGTGGAAAAATTACCCTGAGGCACAGATTTATTGTCATTTGGAAAGGTAGGGACTGGTTAAGAATAGTCGGTGCGTCTTTGGGTGTGTGAAATCATATCTCACAAATTTAACTGTTTGTTTTTTGAAGAGGTGTCCAGAAGAGCTGAGGAGGGTAGGGGAGCAGATCTTATTTATATAGATTTTAACAAGTCTTTTGACAAAGTCCTGCATGGTAGACTTGTACGGAAGGCAAGAATGGATGGAGAAACAGACTAACCTGCTGGAAAAACTCTGTGGATCGAGCAGCATCTGTGGGTGGGGTGGGGAATAGTGATGGGATTGAGGAAGGGAAGGAATTGTTGTTTTCAGTCAAAACCCTGCATCAGGACTGATGTGGAGAAGGGTAATGACCAGTATAAAGAGGTGAGGTGGGGTGGTGAGCTGGAAGCCTTGGTGAATTGAGTGGCAAAGGGAACATTAAAGATAGATGGGCAGATCATGCCAAGTTGGGGATGAGGGAGGGATGGAGTTGGGAGATATGGTAGATGGAAGCAGGCAAAAAGAAAGAAAATGGAGCTAGGAAAGGGAGTGAAGGGTGAAGGTGGAGATAGCTGCTGTAGGATGCTCCCTTTAGAAGCACGAAGGGCTTCTTTTTTTTGGAATTTGAAAAGTAAAGGAGATGATAGGAACTATTAGGAGAAATGTGAAAGTCAGATGGGGGAGGGGTGAGCAGAAGGGGGGTGTAAAATACATGGGTAGAAGATAGATGGGACAAGGAGAGTGACGGGAACAGAAATGTGTGATGGGATTCTGGGGGACAATGAGAAAAGGTGACAAAATTAGAGAAACTAGGAGGAATGAAAGGAGAGGGAAAGCAGGAGCAGAAAATTGAGATGAGCATTACCTGAATTTGGAAGACTCAGTGTTCAAGTTATTGGGTTGTAGACTGCCCAGAAGAGATGTGATATGTTGCTCCTCTAGTTTGAGTTTGTGTCACCCTGCCAGTGGAGAAGATAGAAAGATGGCTGGATGGATGCAGAGATCGGTGTGGTAATGGGAAGGAGAATTGAAATGGCATGCAAATAGGTGATTGTAAACAGAGTGCAGATGCTCTGTAAATTAGTCATCTCAAGTATGCTTGATCTTGTTGATGTAGCAGAGGCCATATTAGGAAGTTTGGAGGAGCACTTGAATCTTTGCCTTACCTCAAAGAGCTGTTTAGGTACCTGGATGGTGGCGAGAGAAGAGGTTAAGGACAAATGTTACACTTCCTGCTGTTCTGGACGCTCGGGGTCAGGGAGGGGTGGGGTTGGGTACCAGCCCAAGGAGTGATGTCTGCAGAAGGTAGAGAGGGTTGAGGAAGAGAAGATGTGGCCTGTGGTGGAATCTTGTTGAAGCTGGCAGAAATGAATAATGATGAAGTGCTAAATGTGGAGGCAGTTAGGGTGAAAGGTGAGGACTAGAGGAACTCTGTCTGTTTCATCGGGAGGGAAGTGGGGGTGAAAGAGGCTGTTATTTTATTTTTGGTTTAGGTCATTTACATTTAGTAAATGGTTTTGGCTACCAGTCTGCTTTCCTTGATAATGTATTATGGCTTTGATCTGGAAAAAAATGCATTTCCTAAAAGCTGTGGACCTCAGTCCAGATGATGCCGACATCTGTGGGATAGATGTGAATCAGAATGTGTGAAGTTTGTATGTAGCTTCAGAAGAAAGCATTGTCTATACTTTGTAACCATGGAATTGGCCTTTGTGTTTAGCAAATAAATATCGAGCCCTACATTGGTCCCGCTGACCTTTCCACCAAAAGCATCTTCGTATGATGCCTGCTGTACCTTGTTTAGTCGAATGAAGAAGCTGCTTTGTAACTACCAGTAACTCTGTCTGACAATTTTATTCATGCAATAACAGCAGCAATCTGAAAAACAGAACAAATGTAAGGGTGGGCTTCATCAATCATTAGAGAGTGAGGCCACATTTATTGAAGAAGAAGGACATTTCAAATGTCCTGGAATGGAAGGATGTACCTTGAGAGACAGCAAAACTGAGAGAAAGGGATTGTGTCCTTTCAAAGGAATATTCCAAGTGTTGCCTAACTAGAACTTTATAGAGGTATAACATTGGCACATAGCTCATGAACTCAATCCCCTGACTTAGCCACCCTATCAATTTGCATGATAACTTGAGAGACCTATGGATCTTTCTGTTCCTCTACACTGCCAAGAATCCTGCATTAACCCTGCATTCTGCCTTCAAACTCCATCTTCCAAAGTGAATCATTTCCAGGTTGAACTCCATCTGCCATATAGTAAATGTCCTTTTAGGCCTTGCCTCCTGAGGTGGAGTCAGAGATCTAGAAAAGGAAAAGAAGTTCAGAAATTGACCAAGTGAACTTGAGAACAGGATGGGAGTTAATTGTGATGGTGCAAAAGCTGCACAAGTGCACAAAGTGATACCTTAGTGTAGTAGAGAACTGTTTGATAAGTGATACAAGGGAAGGTTTGGAACAGAGACTGTTGATACGTAGCCAATAGAAATACAGACAGAACTCATACCTATGTGAGTACCTGTGTTGACATTTTAGATTTGAAGGAAGTGAGAAAAATCAAGAGAATTTGTTTAGCGCCAGGCAAATGAGAGAGATAATGGATGGGAATTGACAGGATCTTTGTTATAGAAAGAAGCTGAGAGACCCTGGACCTTCATGACGGGGCTTGTAGGTGTACAGAGACTGGGCATCCATGGTAAAGGAGTTGCAGTAGGGAGCCAAGAATCCAAGGTTATTAACATGTTAGAATGCATGTGAAGTGTCCCAGATGTAGCTGGGAAGGGACTAGGCAAGGGGAGACGTGACCGATCTGAGGTATGAAGAATGAAATTCAGTGGTAAAAGAGCAAGTAGAATCAATGAGTCTACAAGGACAGTACTCTCCATGATTCTTGTGGTGATAGGATCAGGAGGTGTTGGCATTATTAGATTGGAGACTATGAAGGGGGAAATCTCACAATCTGATAAGATCAGTGATGGTGCAGGAGACCTTGTGTTTGTCAGTTGGTTCATGATCCAAGAATTGGTATGAGGAGACATCTGAGAGGTTTTGTCTGACTTCTGTGAGACAATAACACCACCCTTGCCTGTGGGGTTGATTTCCAAGTTGGGATGAGTGCAGAGTGAATGGACGGCTGCATGTTGAGAAAGGCTGATGTTAATGGTGGTGAAGGGGGTGGAAAAGCTGAGATGATTAATATCACACTGGCAACTGGAGATGAAATAGTTAAACGACGAAGGCGCCCCAAAGGGGGTGGCCTGGGGGAAGGGGAATGTGGAATCTATTGGATCCAGGGTGAACTAGCAAATTAAATAAAATAATGGCTTGGTAGTGGGAGGCTGAGTGTGGAAGTGGAAGTTTGTTTTTTGTTTGGAGGCCTGTGACCAGAGCTGTGCCGCAGAGAACAGTGCTGGGTCATCGTTGTTCTCAAAGATATTAATGATTTGGATGACAATGTCCCAGACATGGTTGGTAAGGTTACAAATAACATCAGAATTGTTGGTGTGGTGGATAACAAAGAAGGTCTAAGTTACAATTGGATCAAGTGGGAGAGGCTAATGTAATTTAACTCAGACAAGTGCAAGGTGTGCATTTTGGGAATATAAACCAGAGCTGGACATACATAGTGAATGACAAAGTCCTGGGAAGTATTGTTGTACAGAGGAATCCCTGAGTCCATCTACATAGTTCTCTGCATGTGGCAACAGCAGTAGATAAGGTGGCGAAGAAGCATGCTGAACTTCATTGTCCAAGGAAGGCATTAAGGATTAGAGTTGGGATTTAATATCAAAGAAAACAATCTGCAGATGCTGGAAATCCAAGCAGCGCACACAAATGCTGGAGGAACTCAGTATTTTGCTGGGATTTAATGTTACATGTTACAAAATCTTGGTTAGGCCAGATTTGGAATAATTTCTACGGTGCTTGTCAACATACCATAGGGAAAACATGACTAAGCTTGAGAGGGTGCAGGAGGTATTCTCTTGGATTTTCCCTGGACTAGAGGGATTGAGTTATAAAGACAGAGTGGAAAGGCTGGGTCTGTTCCCAGGAGAAGTAATATGATAGCGGTATATACAATTATGAGAGGGAGCTCATATCAGTTTGCCATGGCAGGGGTGTCTAAAACTAAAGAGCATAGGTTTCAGATGAGAGGGAAAAGATATTGAAGGGATCTATGGGGTAAATTTTTCACAGAAAGAGTAACCTGTATCTGAAATGAAATGCCAGACGAGGTGGTAGAGACAGGAACAGGAGCAACCCACTAACATATTCTGGAAGGTCACTTGAATAGCAATGCATAGAGGGATTTGGAATTAGTGTAGGCAAGCTGGAACAGTATAGTTAGGCATATTGATCATCCTAGAAGTGGTGGGTTAAAGGACTTGTTTCTATGGTCTGCAACTCAGACGCTATGTCATGTACACCATGAATTGTATGATCCTGTTTTCTTTTGAAAAAATTAGACTTTTAATTTACTCAGACTAAAATATTATACACTTCCACTAGATAAAACACTTCAGAACATGACAAATATCAATCCCACTGTGCTGCCTACATAGCTATCATTCTAAATAAAATTTGGACTGTAAAAATAAGTTTAGACAGTGAATTTATGTCTGTAACTTAAGATGGTGATTTTATTCACGTTCATAAACCATCTGTAGTTTTCACAGCAATGTTCAGAGTAAATGACTCATCACTAATCAGCCTAGATGTTCTTTCATTAGTATATGAACCTGACAAGTACGTGGCTTTGTTTTAGAGAGAAGCAGAAAGAAACAAAGTTTGATAATGTGCAGCAATTTGAATACCTACAGAATGCTTTGAGTATCAAACACAGAATCTTGCACACACACTCCTATCTGTATTCTGCTAATCACACAGTACCTGTGAAGAAAGAGCTTGTTAACTACCATTCCAGGTCAAAGTCAAAGTCAAAATGATTGTCACATGGACCAGCTGCAATGGAAAACTTGCTGGCAGCAGCATCCCAGGCACATTGCATTGGAGACATAATATTTGCATGAAAAATATAAATTATACAAAATTATACACGAAAGACCATTCCAGCAAAGTCTATAGAAGGGCAAAGTTGTCATAGTCATGCTATATTGAGGGAGTGACTAGGATTGTGAAGGTTACTTCAAGAACTGAATGGCTGAAGGAATGTAGCTTTTCTTGAACCTGGTGATGTGGGATAACATGCTTCTGTGCTTCCATTTTGATAATAGTCGCAGGAAGATAGCATAAGCCAGATAGTGAGCATCTTTGATGATGGACGTTGCCTTCTTGAGGCAGAACCTTATATACATATGACAAACAGTGGGGAGGGATGGACCCATATCGTGTTGGGCAGAGTCCAGCACTCCCTACATCCTTTACATCCTGCACATTCAAATTGCTGCACCAGACCATGGTACAACCAGTCAGGATACAGTTGTGGAAGATTGTGAGGGTAATTTTTAATACCTTCCCTCCCGATTTTTTATCTCTCTCTCTCCATCTCTGGAGACAAGCTGTCAACTGACATCTTTCAAAAACTTATTGATTCCCACGTTTATCTTGATGATACCTCTTTCAACCTTGTTTCCTGTAAAAATGCTATTCCCTTTTCCCAGTTCCTTTGTCTCACTGCACCTGTTCCCAGGATGTGGCTTTCCTTTCCTGTATGTCAGAGATGACCTTCTTCTGCAAGGAATGGGGTTTCCCTTCCTCCACCATTACTGCTGCCCTCACTCGCATTTCCACCATTTCTCAAACATCTGTGCTCATCCCATCTTCCCTCTGCCTTAACAGTGATAGAGTTGCTCTTGTTCTTACTTACCACCTCATGAGCCTTCGCATCCAACACATCATTCTCCTCAACTTCCACCACCTTCAAACGGATCCTACCACCAAACATATCTTTACCTCCATGATTCCCAAGACCATTTGTCCCTCACTACTAATCTCCCTCCTGGCACTTATCCCTGCAAGCAAAAGAAGTGCCAAATCTACACATTCACTTCCTCCCTCACCTCCAGTCAGGACCCCAAACGGACATTCAAGTTGAGGCAACACTTCACCTGTGAATCCGCTGGGGTATTCTATTGTGCCTGGTGCTTCTGATGCAGCCTCCTCTACATTGGTGAGACCTGTCATAAATTAGGACACTACTTCTTTGAGCCCCTTCGCTTTAGCTGCCAAAGTGGAACTTCCCTGTGGCCAAACATGTTAATTCCAATTCCTATTCCCATTTGGACATGTCGGACCATGGCCTCCTCTTGCGCCAAGATGAGGCCACCCTCAGGATGGAGGGGCCACACCTTACATTCGGTCTGTGTAGCCACCAACCTGATGGCATGAATATCAATTTCTCTTTCTGGTAAAAAAAAGTGTTTCCCACTTTCCTCCCCCACTCTGGCCTCTTACCACTTCTCAGCTGCCTATCACAACTCACTGAGTCCCCTCCTCATTTCCTTTCTCCTATGGTCCACTCTCCTATCCGATTTCTTTTGTCTCCAGCCTTTACTTTTCCTACGCACCTGGCTTCATCTATCACCTTCTAGCTGGTCCACCTTCCCCCTTCCTTCCAGTCCCGATAAAGGTTTCAGCCCGAAATGTCGACTGCTTATTTATTTCCATAGATGCTGCCTGACCTGTTGAGATCTTCCAGCATTTTGTGTGTGTTGCTTTAGAGTAATTTTGTTTTGGTGACTTGCTTAAAGAACCTACTCCAATTTCCTCCTTCCCTTCTGAAGTGTTGACTGACATGGTCAGTCTTTACGTCAATGTGTTCATAATTCCATTTTCTATTTAATTTTGATTGTTTCCAATCTTCATCCATTAACTCCTCAAAACATCACTGAAGTATTTGCAGTCAATGCACAAGATGTAGACTGATAATCTAAACATTTTTGGAAAGTGAAATAATGTGCTGATAAACTTTCTTCACTGGAATGATTGAAATGAAGAAAATTACAGCTCATTACTGAGTGTTTGACAAGATGTCAATCTTTTCCAAAAATAGAACATTAAATTGCAGTAGCGCCGACTTATTTGTTCGTACAAACTTTAACTTCAGTTTGTTTTCTACAAAGTTCTTCATGGAGAATTGCAATTTTGCCTCAACTTTACCCTAAGTACATACATTGACTGACAGACAGTAGTGATTTGCAGAAATTAACTACATTGTAAACTACATCTGTAACATATTGTGGTCTTGATTAGTCCAGAATGTATTTTCAACAAATTCATGTTCCAGTTCTGTATTCCATAAATAATGTTTTTCATTATGGAAATCATTTTCTCATGGAAAAAGGGTTATTTGTTGGAATTACAGGAATAAATATAAATGCACAACCTCCTGAATCCTGTTTTCCAATTACAGCAGAACTATGATTAAGATATGAAATGAGCTCCAAACGTACACTGTTTTGTAATGAATCAGTAAACTGGGAGCTGTAAAATATGAATGAAAGGTACAGCTAACTAAGATCCCATTCTTTTCCCAATGGCTTACTCAGAAACCCCTGGAGCAATCTGAGAAGAGCCTCTCATCCTTGCCTCAGTATTTATGCAGATTGCAGGAATTCAAATAAATCAATGCTTTAATACTTACTGCTCTGAGATCTAATTCTCCAATTCCAGCACTGACTGGCATATGCAAAAAAGTGTTGCCGACAAAAATCATAGATGTTTAAGCTTTGCTTCACTACTGTGCTCTATCTCAATTGTCCACAGAATCTTGTCTCTATTCCTCTAAATATGGAATTTCCTAGCTCTACTGTAGTTCTCTTCATCTCCCTTCTCTTCTGAGCCTCAGTGCCAGAGGCCCAGTGATTGTGACTAACGCACCTCCCCTCCCCCGCCACCCGCAGTCGGTTGTCTCCCTGAACAGTATCCAAAATGGTATACTTGTTATTGAGGGGAATGGCCACCGTTGTACTCTGTACTGGCTGCCCATTTCTTGTTCTTTTCCTGATAGTCACCCAGTTACCTGCCTCCTGCACTCTACCAGTGACTACCTCCCTATAGCTCCTGTCTGTCACTTCCTCAGTCTCCTGTATGAGCACTGTCTAGAAGATCTGAAACCTAATTTTGAACCTTCAGCCTACTTTCTTTTTTAATAAATATCTATGTGAGCACCATAAAGAACCAGGTGAAATATGGCTGATATTGTGTGGGACGCATGGTGGAATATGTCCATTGGTGTAAAACAGAAGTGTTGGAAACTTTCAGATGTTCAAGCAACATCTACAGAGGAGAAAATAGTTACCATTTCAGGTTGCTTAAATAGTACGAGAAATAGTACTGTGAAATATTGGAGGAATAACTATTTTAAGGTGCAGAGGAAGGAGGGACAGAGAAAACATTTTATGAGTAACAAGGTGAAGAATAGGAGAGACACAGGAGAGAAAGCAACTGTTATTTAGTGGAGCCAGATGAAATGCCATTATAGTGTTATGGAGTACTACCGCATGGAAACGGACCCTTTGGAACAACTTGCCGATGACAACCAAGGTACCCATATGAACTTGTTCTGTTTGCCTGCAACTGGCCTAAATCCATCTAAACCTTTCCTATGCATGTAACTGCATGTTCCTATAACTATCTCAACCATTTCCTCTGGTACTGTGGTAAAGACTAGTGAATAACAAAGGGAAGGTATAAGCAGAAAAATGTAAATTGAACCTGGAATAACCAGAAGAAAAAAAATAAAGATGACTGAAAACTGAAAATATGATACAGGCAAAAATTGCTGATTTTATGTAGTTGTTGAAATCAGTGTTGAGTGGACAAGATAGTGTGCCTAGTTGAAAGATGAACTGTCGTTTCTCAAGCTCACTTTAAGCTTTGTTGGAAAGCTGACAATGACTAAAGACAGAGAGTCAGAGAAGTGTGGGCGGTAGAAAAAAAATGATAGTCAATTAGAAACTCAGGGTCATGTTTCCAGACAGAATGGAAGAGTTCTGCAAAGTTGTTGTCCACTCTGCAGTTAGTTTTTCTAATCCAGAAGAGAACGAATGAAGACTACCTAATTGCTGGGACAAGAGATTGTAGAATTTTCCATGAGGATTGAACTGATTCATGAGGTCTGTCGCTCTTTGATTTCTATGTAAATTACAAGAAGAATCAGGTTTATAATCACCAGCACATCCCTTGGAAATGGTTTTATTATGTTGGCAGACTGACTGATTTCAACTCAAGTTAGAATTGGGTGTTCACCTAATGCAGGAGAAGACCTCTAACCTTGTGCTGATGCCTGCTCCTGCACTTTAGGCGCACTGTGTTTCTTTCACAAATTTGTGCAAAACCTGTTGTAGCCATGAACTTAAGTGTGAAATGCATGGCTTTGGATGAAGTCAAGGAGAAGCTAAGAGCTATTATCCATACACCATTGAAAGTATTCAACTTGCTTTCTGTCAAACAACTCTCCGGCTGATTTGTTTATTCATGACTCATCGATTTTGTCCATTTCAGTTATCTAACAGGCATTTAGCTCTAAGCACTTCTTGCTTCTGATTCTTGGCAAAAATTGTTGCTCTGAAGATGAGTGTTCTAATGTTCATTCCAACATCTTAGATGTTAGCCACTTGTGTGGTGTCATTCCCTACACTGAAGGGCAGGGAATGTTCTGTCTTTATTGAAGAAGAAATTCAAGAAAAACCTGTGAACCATGGACCAATAAGTTAAACATCTGCAGCAGGTAAATTACTGGAGAAGATTCTGAGGGATAAGATATGCATTCATCTAGAAAGACACCGGTTAACAAGTGATAGTCAGCTTGGCTCAGAATATGTGAGATCATATCTTACAAACTGGACTGTGTCTATTGATAAAGTAATCGAGAAGATTTAAGTGGGTAGGGTGAGAGAAGTGGTCTACATAGACCAGTAAGGCCTTTGATAAGGTTCCACAGGGTATGCTGCCCTGGAAGGTTAGAAGGAATCTAGGGATAGCTGGTCAAATGGATACACAATTAGCTTGAAGGTAGGAAGCAGAGGGTGATGATAGGTCGTTTATAGAACTGAAGGCCCATTACTAGAGGTGTATCTTGGGGATCAATGATGGACCTATTGTTATTTATCATCTATATCAACAATTTGGATAAGATTGTAAAAACCATGTCTAATAACTCCGCAACTGACACTAAGTTAGGTGATATAGTGGAGAGTAAAGAAGGTTATCAAAAATTAGAGGTGGATCTTTATCAGCTGAGTGAGTGGGAAGAAGGATGGTAATTGGAGCTTAATTTGGATTAATACAAGGTACTGTATTTTGAAAAGTCAATTCCAGTTAAGACTTATATAGCGAACAGCAGGGCCCTGGGGAGTGTAATTGAACAAAGGGACTTAGGATACAATAACATGGTCCAAAGTTCAAAGTTAAAAATAGTTTTATGATCCAAGTATATATATCGCATGTCACCAAATACAACCCCAAGATTAATTTTCTTTTAAGTAATCACAGTAAATATTAGAAACACAATAGAATCAATGAAAAACCATACACAACAGGATAGATGACAACCAATGTGCATAAAAAACAAGCTGAAAAAACAAAAAAAATAGAAATAATAATAATTATTAATAAATAAGAAATAAATATCAAGATCGTGAGATGAAGAGTCCGTGAAAGTGAGTCCAGTTCAGTGGGAACAGTTCAGTGATGGAGTGAATGAAGTTAAGCCCTCTGGCTCAAGCATCTGATAGTTGAGGGGAAGTAACTGCTCCTCATCCTGGTGGTGTAAGTCCTGAAGTTCCTGTACCTCCTTCCTCATGGCAGCCACGAGAAGAGAGCATAGCCCAGGTGGTGGGAGTCCTTGATGATGGATGCTGCTTCCCTGCGATAGTGCTCCATGTAGATGTGCTCAATGGTGGGGAGGGGTATACCTGTGAAAAACTGGCCTGTATCCGCTACTTTTTGCAGTTTTTTCTGTACAGGGGCTTTGGTGCTTCTACACCAGGCTATGATGCAACCACACATCTCGAGAAGTTTGTTAAAGTTTTAGATGACATGTCAAATCTTTGCAAAATTCTAAGAAAGATCAGGTGCTGCCATGCTTTCATCATAATGACAATTACGTGCTGGAGCCAGGACAGATCCTCTGGAGTTATAAAACCAAGGAATTTGAAGTTGCTGACCCTCTCCACCTCTGATCCTACGATAAGGACTGGCTCATGGACTTCTGGTTTCCTCCCCCGGAAGTTAATAATCATCTTCTCGGTGTTGCTGACATTGAGTGAGAGGTTGTTGTTGTGGTACCATCTGTCGGAATTTCTATCTCCCTCCTAAATGTTGATTTGTTATTACTTTTGATATGGCCAATGACAAGATGTCATCCACAAAATTAAATATGGCATTAGAGCTGTGCTTAGACTCACAGTCATAAGTATAGAACGAGTAGAGCATGGGACTATGTACATAGCCTTGTGGTTCAATTGTGCTGAGGAAGAATGTGGAAGAGATGTTGTTGCCAATCTGAACTGAATGGGATCTACAAGTGAGGAAATTGAGGACACAGTTGCACAAGGAGGTATTGAGGCCAAGTACTTGAAGCTTATTGATTCGTTTTGAGGGGATGATAGCATTAAATGGCGAGCTGTCATCAATGAAGAGCATTGTGATGTATGTATCTTTGCTGTCCAGATGATCCAGGCTCCACTGACGAGCCAATGAAATGGCATTTGCTGACCTGCTGTTGACTTGTTGTGGTGGTAGGCAAACTGCAGTGGATGCTGACCTGCTGTTGCCTTGTTGTGATGGTAGGCAAACTGCAGTGGATGCTGACCTGCTATTGACTTGTTGTGGTGGTAGGCAAACTGCAGTGGATGCTGACCTGCTGTTGACTTGTTGTGGTGGTAGGCAAATTGCAGGGGATCCCAGCTATGTCTACACTACGCCGGATAATTTTGAAAACGTCGGTTTTGAGTTAAAAACGACAGGCGTCCACACTAAGCGTTTTTCAAGATATCTCCGTCCACATTAGACGGATATTTGGGCAAATCTCCTCTACTGGGCATGTGCAGGACACATAGAAAACAAGCGAAGAGGAAACAGTATACTTAGTGCGCGTTTGTCCAGTTATGGAGTAGAAAAAGTTAAAAGGACTTGCTCTTGGCTCTCGCGCAGGAGGACTTAAAACTAAAAAAAAACAAATACTGGAGCGTATGGAGGCAACCGACAGGGAGTTCATGGACAGTATGACCGGGCTGATGCCGAACACTGAAAAACTGACTAACTCTGTTGCATTAGTAAAACACCTTGTTAACTATATGGAAACATGTCTGCATCAGTGTTATCTTGTATTTCCATACAACGTTACACTAGGTTGTTACACACCTATTGTCAGAGAAGTACCTGCATAAATAGGTAAACCACCTTGGTTCCTTATCCTCCAAAATATTCCGCATGGAATTTAAACTGGAGGTGGGGGAGGGTGTTTTCTGTCCTTACCTTCACACAAGGACAGAAAACAGGGCAAAGTGGGTATACTTATTTATCCAGTAAGCTATGGGTCAAAGCATTTGGTGAGTACGTTTCTAACTCTTCTGGCTTCAGTCTCGTTGCCATCTGTTCTGAAATTATTAGGTTCTGCGAAGCGCAGAATCAAATATCGCTGTGATGATTGTACGCTGTAGTATCAGTTGTTTGGTGACAATAAAGTAGTAATAATAATTAATAATAATAATAAAAAAAAACAATGAAATGCCGCGCTGCTGCCATCTGTTCCGGCATGTCATGACAGCGGTTTTAAAAAGCTCCGGTTACCCCGTACACACTGCAATGGATATTAGGCGTTTTCAGATTTATTCACTCTGGTGACCATTTCTGAAAATCTCCATTTTCAGGGGATGAAAATGCCATTTTAGTGTGGACAGAGGGTCAAAACGAAGAGAAAGAGCTTTGTTTTCAAAATTATCTGGTGTAGTGTGGACGTAGCCCCAGTGGACTCTCAGGCAGGAATTGATATGTTTCATCACTAACCTCTTAAAGCACTTCATAACATTTGATGTAAGTGCTACTGGACGATAGTCATTGAGGCAGGCCACCAAGTTCTTATTAGGCACCGGTTTATTTGAAGCCTGCTTGATGGGTACCTCGGACTGCCGATCCGAGAGGTTAAAGATATCATTGAACATTCCAGCTGGTTGTTTAGCAGAGCTCTTTAGTTCTTGCCAAGTACCCTATCTGAATTGGATGCTTACCTTAGGTTCACCTATCTGAAGAATGCTCTCATGTTGGCCTCAGAGACTGAAATCACAGGGTCATCAGGGGCTGTGGGAGTTTGTGGAGTTGTCTCCATACTTTTATGGTCAAAGTGAGCATAAAAGGCATTGAGCTCATCTTGGGGTGAAGCCTTGTTGTCACACTTGGCTTTACCTTGTTGGAGGTGATAGGATTCAAGCCCTGCCAGAGCTGTTGGGTGTCCTTCAGTGGAATTGCCACCAAATTCCAGTTTGGCCTGGAACTGCCACTTCACACACGAGATGGCTTTCTAGAGATCGTACCTGGACTTTTGTATTTAACCTGTTCACCAGACCTGAATGCCACTGATCTGGCCCTCAGCAAACTGAAGATTTCATGGTTCACCCAGGTTCTGTGAAATTGGAGTCACGATAGACAAGGTGGTGAAGAAGGTTTCTGCCACACTGGCCTTCTTCAGTCATATCACTGAGTACAGATATTGGAAGGTCATGATGAAGTAGTAAAGGCTGTTGGAGAGCTGCATTTGGAATACTATGTTTGGTTTGGTCACAATACTATAGGAAAAATGTTATGGAAAGAATACAGAAAAGGTGTTGACAGGACTTAAAGGACTGGGTTATATGGAGAGGTTGGACAGGTTAGGACGTTTTCTGAGAGCATCGCAAACTGAGAGGTGAGAGAGGAATAGATAGGGTGAATGCATATTGCCTTTTTCCCCAGTGTCAGGCAATCAAAAACCAGAGGCTATAGGTTTAAGGTGAGAGGGGAAAGAGTTAATGAGAGCTTGAAAAGCAACATTTTTACACAAAGAGGGGTGTCTATATGGAATTAGCTGCCAGAGCAAGTTGTTGAGGCAGATATAATGGCAACTTAAAAAACGACGGTTCGCCAGGTACATTGATAGGAAAGCCTAGCGGGATATGGATCAAAGAGAACTGGCTTGTATAGGTACCTTCTGGCACAGGCTGGTTGGCCTGAAGAGCCTGTTTCCATAGTCTATGACTATGACTCTGTCCCTGGTACAAGATATCACCGATTTTCCAAGTAGCCACAAGTTTTTTAAGTTCTGAGACTGCAAGTAATCTTCCTGCATATTTCCAAAACCATCTAACCAACTGCTCTGTAAGGCATGCACTGAACAATAGATTTGAGAAATCAATATCCAACAAAATCAGGGGCTGCATTCTGAGCTGGGCAGCTTCCCACTGCAGATCTTCAGAAAAATAACCCCAGTGAGCTAGAAATTCTATTGTGCAGGAAAAAAGCCAAACCGGTCATTGAGTAAACTTCACCAACATCTGGACTAGGCCTTTCATTCATTAAGTGAGGTCAGGCACAGACCACAAACATTCCATTCTGCGTCAGGTACAGATGTCCAATGACATCCAATCAGTTACATGCCTGAACTGTGTGGTGCTGGTTCCCATACCTTACCTTCTACTTGAAAGCAAAACTACCCTTTGTCACAACAACCTGGAGCAATGGTGGTAGATTATACTTCTAGCTATAACATTTCCACACGCAAATTTGTAATTAATGCACAGTTTCTGTATGCACTCACACAGAAGTCTGTAAATCATAAAACCTCTACTTTAACTGTGGATAAGAAATACAAACCACTGCAGACTCTTGTCTTAAGGAAAGAAGTGTTTTATCTTAAACAAATTGATATAACACCTTAATAAACAATTAAATTGAAACCATATTTGGACATACTGTATATCTGTTTCCCAAATGTTAATAGATTCATTTTAGAATGAAATGTATTAAGAAATTTTGATACAGTTCAAACTAGCGCTTGTTGCCAAGTTAATAATGTCACTGTGTTTTCATTGATTATTATCAATGGTAATATAAATAGTAAGTAGAAAGTAAATTTATCAAATGGACTGATGTGACCTATTTAGGCTTGATTTTTAAATGATTTATCTTTTAATTATTGGCTGAACGCTTGCAGAATTTCACTCAATATAGCTTGAAGATTCTTAGGCAAATGTCTCAACCTGCTCCATTCAGTTACAGTCACAGAGGCAATCCCAAAGACCGACAGGTCGAAATATTGAAACAGTGAATCCTTACAGGCCTAATTAAAAGCACAGTTAGCAACTCAGTAGTGTAGCAGTTAAAACACTCTTCACACTGTTGTGGCAAGGGGTTCTGATTCCAGCATTGATTAGCACCACCATCTCTCCCATATGTCAGATGTCTTATCCTTTCTCAGCCAGTTTCCTCTGAGGTGTACCCCACTCGGGAGGGAGCTGACATCTGCCCCCCTTGTGTAGTATGCTCGCCTCTTGTTAGCTAACTCAGGGGTTGGCACTGCTCTTGGTACTTGTGCAAAGAGGTTTGTTGCCTGTTTTTGCCCCAGCCAATAGATGCACAATAGCAAACGTAATGTGAAGGAACAGAAAAACAGTGACGCAAAATGGCTCAAGAAATCAATTTCAATTGTTGATTCATTGATTCCTTGAGAAAATACTTGATATACCTTCACAATTTAAAGATCTAAAGGATTTGCTCAAATGTTTAATTGCTGGGCAACTCCAGTCCCATTTCTTCCAATGTAGTCTGTTTAAGTTATTTTATAGTTTGATCCAAATATGAAGGATGCCCCAGTCAGTCACCTGGATGACTGAAACCAAACGACCCTAACCAGCTTCATTCTGTTTGATGAGTCCACAGCTTTTGAGATAGTCAGTCATCCCATCCCACTCCATCCATCACCTCATCTCCAAGCCTCTGTGCTAGCTTCTCCTGATTCCATACCTCTGTCCCACACAACTTTGGCCTGTTCCTACCCTACCTTAAACACACACACACACACACACACACACACACACACATTTATGTAATGCTTTTCAGTAATAACTTTCAGACCAATATTCATGTATATACCAAAGTAACCATCATGAATTCAATGTTTGGCACACTCTAGCTGATGACAATTCCTGGATAAGCTGGTATTTTCTGTTCCAAATTTCTAAATGAGCTCTTTCGGTTTCTCCCCCTACCGACTAAAGTCTATGGAAAAAAAATTCAGATCTGTGGTCTGTTTATTGACAGTCACTCATTTTTTTTCTAATGCAACCCAAGGTAACCTTTTACCATGTTGAATTACTAAAACGTAATAAAACATAATAAAATTGAACGCAAAACAGTTACCCATCAGCAAAAATAGCATTCAATCCATTCTGTCAAAGTCTCTATATTAGTTTGGTCCCTCAAAGAAATATTTTAATTTTCCTTTTATGCTGTCACTCAGACTTACCTGCAAACTATCCACCACTGACATTCCACATTATCAAATCTAAAGTGCAGTCTTCCTTGGTATGCGAGTACAGTATTCTTAAAGTTTCAGGTATTTGTGAGTCATCCTTACTTCTGAGGCATTCTGTTGTTTCTAACAATATGGAAAGCTCAAACAGAAGTGCCTACACAAAATGATCAATTTTACTAGGAGATTAAATCAAATAATGTTACTTATTTCAGTTTCAGTGAAAGATAAATTACAAGTTGCAATCAAACACTTGCATATTGCAGAACACTAGTCCTTCCATTCAATAGGTGACTGGAATATTTAATATTGATTGGTATTTGAATCAGCAGAATTGGTTAAGTGGTGGGATTTTGGAAGTGTGTTGGGCATGCAGCTGGGAATCACTTACATGATTTTCATCCATTCATATGTGGTTGTGGGCCACAAGTGGAGTTACTTCTCCCTGCAGTTGTGCAATTATAAAATGGTGATTTTACTTCAGCAGGTCCCTGTCCATGGAGCGTGAGAACAACCCCCTCAGGGAGGTTTCATCTGGAGTCATAGTGCCTATTTACAGACCATTTATTCAACCATATCCAGGATGAAAAGTAACCTCCTTACCTGTTTCCTATCAGTTCACACCTTAGCACTGTCAAACCTATTGATGGTGACTTCCACTGGATACTCTGTCAGGCCTGTAATCTTCAACTGAACCTATTCAAATTACTGACCTGCCAAGCCATGCTGTCCTAATACATACCCACCAACCTTGATTATTATACTCGTGCTTCCGATCACACTCCTCCATTAGTGCAATCTCTCTCCACCGTCAAATGCATCCTTTACCACTGATTGTAAGCTCCAACCACTGTACACTAGCATGACCAGTCATTTTTACCTTTCAGCCCTTGCTGAACCCTCATATCAATCCCCAGTTTCCAGTCTGGACCTTGTACCCACCCAAATCTACTCCTGGATTTGCTGGCTCTGGACTCATTTGATTTCCTTTGAATGTTTTGTGATGGAACAGAACACAAAGGGATGTTTCACAGAATGCAAAAGCTATTTAGTAGTGTATGACCTCTTGGGCATCTCAGCTTGAGTTTTACTAGGTGATTCAGTTAACAGAAACGTATTTAATGAGCCTTAGATTGGATTCTGTCAGGAAAAATAAGCCCCAAATTATCTTATAGCCTAGGATCATATAAGGGTACAAAATGGTTCCAAAGAAGAATTGAAGGTGATTTCCCCTTTTTAAATTTATTTGTGCACAGTAGATGGAATAATATATATGTTTTTGACCTGACAAATGTTTGTGAATGGCCTTCCTGAACCACTCACTGCAATGTTCTCTGACCATGCTGTAAGGTAAAGAATTTTGTGAACTTTATCAGGGCATGAAGGGATATGGAGTGAAGGCAGGAGACTGGGGCCGAGAGGAAAATTGGATCAGCCATGATGAAATAGTGGAGCAGACTCAATGGGCCAAATGGCCTAATTCTGCTCCTATATCTTATGATCTTATGGATAGTGATGTAAGGCCAATATATTTCCAATCATGATAGAGTGTGCCTGGGAGAGGAATTTGCAAGTGGTGGTATTCTTTTGCATTGTAAAGGGTGAAGGTTGTGAACTTGGCTGGTGTTGCTGAGGAAGCCTTGGTGAATTGCTGCAGTCCTTTTCATGTGTTAAGCATACTCAGTCATCTTCAGTAGCAGTGATGGGAATGGATAGCATCATGTCCATCAAGGGTGTTCTTTTTCTGTGATGGCTTTGACTTCTGGAGCACATTGAAAGTGGAAGCAGCCAAGTCAAAATACTGTTATTGTTAATGAAGCATTTGACCGTATTAAAATATTGATGAATAACCTTCTCTGAAAGTGGCAACACAGATGGACAGGCTGATAAAGAAGGCTTTCCTTCATGGATCAGAGCATGGAGTGTAATAGTTACAACAGCATGTTACAATTTCACAGAACATTTTTTTGGCCACATATTGTAGTTCTGGTTGTCACACAATAGGAAGGATGTGGCTGTAGCAGAGAGAGTGCAGAGGAGATTCATCAGGATTTTGTCTAGATTGGAGGACTTTAGCTGTGGGGAGAGATTGGATGGTTTGAGATTATTTTCCTTTAAGTGAAGGAGACTGTGAGGTGAACTGATGGAAGTATATAAGATTATGAGAGGCATAGACAGGGTAGATAGTCAAACTTTTTACCCATGGCAGAGGCATCAAAAGCAAGATGGTGGAGAGTTTAAGGTGAGAGATATGAGCTTTAAAAGGAATCTAAGGGGTAAGGTTTTTTTTTATACAGCAAATCACTTCAAAGACTTCTTAGGCTAGTTTCAGTGAACATTCTACTACATTTGGTGCTGTTCACTAATGAACACTTAGTCTTCATATCCAATGATAAGTTCTCAGATAACATATATTCATCCCTTCTTGGAGCATATTTCTATAGAAAGGAACATTTGTCTCTCATCACATTGCCATCCATTCTCAACCAATAGATTTTCTAAGCATCATCTCTTGGCATCGGTACGCTGTGCATGGAATGGCATAAACACAATGAAGGCAAAAATGCCTTTGTTTTCATGGCAAATAGCAACCCTGGTATTACCTGAGGAATGGCACACTTCATGTTTCACATATCCTTTTTCACAGTCTATGTATTACATACGTTACTATGTCTTCTGTTTGTCCATTTTAGAATAAGTTGCTAGAAACCACAACTGCATCTTTAGCATCTAGAGCCAAGAATTCATCAGTACATTTCAAGGCAAAAGGTACATCAAAAACTTCAAGTTGCAGTCATCTTGGTTATCATTGTGCTAGTTCTTGGAAATCCCTGAGAGAGATTCTTATACCCAGTAGCTTCACTACAAAGCTTCAAACAACAGCTCACGTTTTGAGTGTTAAATGGAGTTGGCTGAAAAATACCACTCCTACCAGTCATGCACACTACCAAAGGACAAAAATCAAAACATATTAATCAGGTCTCATCCAGATATTTGTGTGTATGTTAACCAATTTTGATAAATAATTTTAATTGGATTCTGTTGGATATCGTACATGTGTATGCATGGACTTTGGGAAACTTTTCATCAAGATTGAATATGAATATTACTTATTTAATCTGAAAGGCAAAGGAATATGAAACTGGGTAATAGAAGCTGTTTCACAAACAGAAACTATGATAAAGCTACTTCCCTCTAATCATTTGGTTCCTGTACAACTGTAATTACTAGCTCAGCATAGCAACACAGTAACACTTTGATCACTTTGCACTAGAATTGACTTTTTTTATTCTAATTGTGTTCTTTCTTGTAAGAAAAATAATTTATGCATGATTTATGTGTTTCTTGTGAATGTTGTGTATCTGATGTTAAGTACCTGCATGTTGCTGCAAATGTTTTTAAAGTAATTGTGCATATAACAGTAAACTTGATTCTGTCAAAATGCAAGAATGTCATGACACATAGTAAGGTCAATTTTGCATATAATTTAACTCCACGTCCAATCTAATAATAGCATTTTTTATCAAGCATATGCTATACATTTGTGTTTCAGGGTATTTGAAAACTCAACTTCAACAATAGTTATGGCATAGAATACCATATCACCATCGAATTTTGCAGTCTACTGCAGCTCATTACCAACATTTTGAAGATGGATCAATGGCAAGTAATATGAACTGCATATCTCTTCTGACTGACCATAGAGCCTTGCTTTGTTCATTTATCAACCATCGTATAAAATTACACAAACTTATTATTCATTTCACAGCTGTGGAAGCAGAGAGGATTCTTTTCTACCTAATGTGACTATGCAAATGAGAAGTTACTTTCTTCATCAAGCATGTTGTTTCTCTGGGGTTTGTCTGGAACATGGAGTGGGCAAGTGAGAAATCCTCCTGAGTCTTGTGAAATTATGTGTGAAAATTTTACAACTCTATTATGGGCTTGGTACATGTAGAAAGACAATTTAGAACACTTTTTAAAAAAAATGCTCATAGCATTGACAGTGCAGAGAATCCTATAGAAAATGGCCTTACAAAATATTCAGGGCAAAATTAGAAATTAGATTCTTCAAATGTGTAAGATACAATCCCAGTGTTATTTAAAATATTCAACATTTTGTTAATAGATTAGTGAAATGTCTTTTCACTTTATCTTATATGATTGTTAAACCTCTTGTCACTCACATTTCTCTTAACTATTCATCTGTAAAACTTAATTAAAATGCTTAACTAAGCTGCAAGTTTTATCTCAGTACTCCTTTTATATTGAACTTAATGCAATTTTATACTAAAACATAATCTTTTATTGGCACGTGGCTTTCCTGTAATATATCCCTTTTCTGAATGATACGTGCAATGCAGCACTGAATAGTTGCCCAATGACAGGATGCAAGTAACCAGACACTGACCAAGCAGTTCAGACTTACCAGATCGTACATTCAATCGTTGGCTTGTGCTGAAGTAGATTATGTTGGTTTAATTGATTAAGCCAAAATAATGCTAATATGTTCAGAAACGATTACCTAACTACTACAAAATAGCCACAAGGGAGTATAGACATCAAGAAATATGAGAGCAATGATGCAGCCATAATTTCATGCTGTAGTCACACTTGATAAATATAACATCATGATAAAGCTGAACTGTTTATAATTGGCCACATAAATAATATGTGGAAGTTGCTTCTAGCCCTTTGGTATTATAGAGTGTGACTGTTTCTTCCAAGAATTTTTCCCGATGAGTTCTCTTGTATAGTTGGGTCTTGAGCCCAGACACCAAAAAGCACATACATTATATTTGCAATATTAGTTCAAAGCAGACCCTCTTAAGGTAGTGCAAATACATCCTGAACTTTACGTACCATAGTCATTTTTTGACAAGCATTGTTAGATAAACATTGTTTGCAGCCATATACAGATGTGTATGTTCCATGGACAAGTATGGAATAATGCAGAGCTGAATACAATTTGGAGCCACCATCACATTCACAGGCAAAGCAGTTGGTGTCTAGCTTTAAGTCCGAAGTTGTGGCTGTAATACCTATCACAATCTCAATCACCATCTCTTTGGAGATGTAACATGCTTCAATAAGATACATGTAGAACAACTTTCCTTCCTGAGGGGTCCAGATGGACAGGGATTTTGATAAAAGTTCTTCCCTTTCTCTCTATTCCATCTTCCTGAAAGCCCAATGGAGCAACTGCACACATACGCGGGGTGATTGAAAGGAGTCAATTTTAGAAAACCTGGCACACTTATTTTTCAACACAGTCCCCTGCTACATTTACACACTTAGTCCAGCAGTCATGGAGTGTACGGATCTTGGACCTCCAGAAAGTGTCCACAGCAGGGGTGATTGATAAGTTTGTGGCCTAAGGTAGAAGGAGTTGAGTTATACAGCTCTCGTTGCATGCCCATGCAGTTGAACTCTTTGTGTGATTATGCAGAAAGTTTGAGGTTAATAACTCACCTTCTACCTTAGGCCACAAACTTATCAATCACCCCTCCTCCTGTTGATGTCAGTCAAAAGATCTGGTTAAAGGGATGCTGGGTTTTTCAAAGTTCAGACTCAGCCATTACATGCTGTAGATGTAACAGAACTAACTTTCTGCGCAGGACACAAACTGTTCCCTTCAGACAATAAAATAACCAGATTTGAACAGTGTCGTTGCCACTGATGGGTGATAGATTCTTCCTCCTGCTAAATGCCAGGCTTTCCACCCGTGTTAAACAGTGATGATTGATCACTTCTTGAAGGCCAGTTTGAAACAGTATTAAATCAGAATGTTACAAAAGCTTCAAGTCACCAGCTCTTTGCTACAAAACTTCTATCAAGTGACTGCAATGCATACTACTACTACCTGACTTGCCAGATCTCACACCCCACTGAAGACATGCAGTTGCACTCCATGAATGAAATTTAATGGAAATGTTATGGAAACAACTTGGAGCCAAATTCATCTTTACTCCCACATGCAGAATGGACCCTGCACGCTATTCCTAGAAACTTTTAATTTGTGATTTTAAATGGTTACCTTTTAGCATTTTGTTGCTCCCTTAAATTAGCCTTCGAAAGTAGGTTTTCAAATTTCCCAACTTGCATAAAATTTGCATTGCAATCTGGCTGCCCCTTATAAAGCTTGTAAATTTAAAATATAAAAACATTGTACAAAAAAAATGAGGGGGCCTGCATGACATGTGGTAATGATAACATAAGGTTTATATAACATGGCAAGCAGCTAATTTAATCATGTTCCTTCAGGCAGAGTTGCACATACTGTATTTAAATAATAAATTAAATCAAAATCACAATCTATTAAAGTTGCTGGTGAACACAGCAGGCCAGGCAGCATCTCTAGGAAGAGGTACAGTCGACGTTTCAGGCCGAGACCCTTCGTCAGGACTAACTGAAGGAAGGGTCTTCAGTTAGCCTTCAGTTAGCCTCCTGACGAAGGGTCTCGGCCTGAAACGTCGACTGTACCTCTTCTTAGAGATGCTGCCTGGCCTGCTGCGTTCACCAGCAACTTTGATGTGTGTTGCTTGAATTTCCAGCATCTGCAGAATTCCTGTTGTTCACAATCTATTAATTTGTTTTCAGATATGTACACCTACATTTATACATACACCTGATCCACCTGTATTTTTATGTCTTTCCTATTTAAAAACACCACCTTTCTGTTGCTGAAGTGTAAAGTTTTGTAACATCTCTCTAACAGTGTAGTGTCATGGTTTTAAATAATAGACAACTCATTTTTTCACCACTTGTCTTAGGTAAATTTCCTTTCAGTTGTCTGAACTTGTTAAAAAAATTATTTAAAGTAACTGGACTAATACCTCCCGATTAAGAAATTTAAAAAAAAAATTGTAAAATAGCACCTTCAGCAATTATATGTTTCTGGTGTTATCTTATACAATAATGTTACATACTCCATCATAAATAAATCAAGTGATATAAAATTTGCTTAGTTTGACATATAGGTGAACATAAACATTAAAGGGATAAATCTGTGATTTGTATAGTGTTATCCTCAACTATGTTTTGCATCTAATCCTTCACATGCATTCATTTTGACTGCTGCATAAAGGATAGTGCAGGGGCTTTGCCTAGCAATACCTTTTGGGTCAGCTTCTTTTCACATCATATGTCAATGATTTGGATGATGTAATTGATGGCTTTGTGGCCAGGTTTGAAGATGTTACAAAGATATGTGGAGGGGTAGGTAGTGTCAAGGAAGCATGGCATCTGTAGAAGGAATTAGACAGATTGGCAGAATGGGCAAAGAGAGTGGCAGATAGAATATAGTGCAGGGAAGTGCATGGTCATGCATTTTGGTAGAAGGAATAAAGACATAAACTATTTTCTACACAGAGAAAATTCAAAAATCAGAGGTGCATCACGCAGGATTTCCTAAAGGTTCACTTGCAGGTTGGTAAGGAAGGCAAGTGCAAAGTTAGCATTCATTTCAAAAGGACTACAATATAAAAGCAAGGATGTAACGTTGAAGCTTTATAAGATATTGATCAGACTGCACTTTGAGTATTGTGAGTAGTTTTGGGCCTCTTATCTCAGAAAAGATGTGTTGGCATTGGAGAGGGTCCAAAGGTTCAAAGGTTACAAAGTATCCAGTTCTGAAATTCTTGTTCTCCACATGGCTATGAAACCAAGAAAGAAAAGAACGGTAATACGAACATCAACCCTTCCCCTACACAAAAAAACAAACAAAATATGAAATAAGACTATTCACTCCCAAATCTCCCTCCCTGCACAACAAAAGAAAGAAAGATGGGGCAAAGAAGCAGAATATTTAAAAAAGTATAAGACTGGAGAAACAAAGTCCAAGTCCATATCTATATCCATATCCAAATCGCAGAAAACCTGGGTAACTTTCTCTGTGCACGGTGGCTTCCCTTTCTGGCATCAGAGGAGATTCATGAGAGTGATTCTGGGAAAGAAAAGGTTAATGTTTGATGGCTCTTAGCCTATACGCACTGAAGTTTAGAAGAATAAAGGGGAATCTGATTGAAACCTTTTGAATATTGAAAAGCCTGGACAGAGTGGATGTTTCCTATAGTGGGGAAATCCAGGACCCCAGAAGGCACAGTCACAGGATAGAGAGGCATCCACTTAGAACAGAAATGAGGAGGAATTTCTTTAGCCATAGGGTAGTGAATCTGTGGAATTCATTGTCACAGGTGGCTGTGGACGCCAAGTAATTAAGTAAAAAGGTTATGAAGTAAAGGCAGGAGAATGGGGTTGAGAGGGATAAAAAATCAGCTATGATAGAATGGCAGTGTAGATTCAATGGACCGAAAAGCCTAATTCTGCTCTTATGTCTTATGGTCTAATTCAAATTTTTGTCACAACATTCAAACAAATTTAAAATGGGGGTGAAAGTTAAACAAGATTATTTAACATGCTTGCTCTTCCACAATAGTTGGCATCACATTGGTCCACTATTGTAAGTTTCTAAATATGGACATATAAATTTATTTAAATTTTAGATAAAATCCATTATTGCTGAATGCATTCTTCTAGGTGTATTTCTCATATAGTTGCTGTTGTAAAAGTGCTCTAGTAAAGCCTACCTGTTGGCGCATGACCAAGTGGATAAGGCATCGATCTAGTGATCTGAAGGTCGCTAGTTCGAGCCTCGGCTGAGGCAGCATGTTGTGTCCTTGAGCAAGGCACTTAACCACACATTGCTCTGTGATGACACCGGTGCCAAGCTGTATCGGCCCAAGTTCCCTTCCCTTGGACAACATTGGTGGTGTGGAGAGGGGAGACTTGCAGCATGGGCAACTGCCAGTCTTTCATACAACCTTGCCCAGGCCTGTGCTCTGGAAAACCTTCCAAGGCGCAAATCCATGGTCTCACAAGACTAACGGATGCCTATTAAAAAAAAGCCAACTTACTAGGGCCTTTGCCAAAAAAGGATGCTTAACCAGTCTTAAAAGTCAGTCTTTGAATGTTTCAGGAAATGACTTGGAGAAAATTTTTAAAACAACTAAATTGTGTTTTAGCTAATAGTTTGTCTAGTACAAGCCATATTGGAATTAAATATTAAATATTCTCAGAAACCATTAGTTTTTTTTGAAGATTCTTCAACAATAACTAGTTGGGGGGTGCAATAATGCAAGATTCATTCTGATAACCTCCAAATATGCTATCCAATAAAGAGTTTGTTTTTGACAGATTTAAAATCGATTAATCTGTCTGATTAATATTGCCAATCTTCAGAAACAGCGAATACATTTTGTTTCACAGAAAACACAAACGATCCACTTAAACAGGTGCTTTGTGTAGAGAGCATTACAGTTGTCCTCCCTGTTCGAAGGGGAGATGTTGACTTTCATTCTTTACAATCCAGTCATGCACCATTTGAATTCCACAGCTCCAGTTGGCTGGGGATGGGTGAAAGCTTGGTGTGATCCTTGGCATGAGACCAGTCTGCATATTTTGAGCAGGTGCCTCTTTCTTTTTGATGTAATTGGAATGCAGATCACAGAAGCACTGGAAGGGGATATGGAGGAGAAAATTCATTGAAATACCTTTCTACAAGGTCCGTCAAAAATGAAATTGAAGGAGAATGGGTTGAAAGCCAAGAGTTTAAATTTGCAGATGTCACAGTATTGTAATTGACTGCTGCAAGGAACATCAGTTTTGAAAAAAAAATGCTGAATCCAAATTCCACAGGGATTTAGTTCCAGGATAAATTGTGCCCTTGCTTTATGAAGGCAAAAAGTACAAAATACTGACAATAATTTTTCAGCCACTTCTACATCTAATCCCAACCTACCATATAACAACCACCTACTTCACACTTCCCAATTCTATTCAAGACGCTCTTCAGTTAAAAAGATCCCTGTAGGTCAAGCTGCCGAATATGTTGAAGTTACTTATCAATCCAATCAACTGCCATAATGAATCAAAACTAATGGAAGGACAGATCATTGACATTGTACAGGGCACAGGTTCCCATTTGAAATACAGCATTCACTGAATCGGCAACAAACTCCCTGAGTAGGCTGAAATTTTGTTTTTCAATAAAAGCATTTTGCATTCATTCTATGAGAAATTTGACTCATTGTTAATGTCAAGCTGCCTATCTAAAGTTTGCTCTCATTTGGCATGAAAGAACATAGTATGTCATTGTAACCTGTAATATGTAACATTGATGGGCAATTAATGCTCAGGTTGATCAGCAAGCTCACAAATTACAACATGGTAATTAGAAAATTAATTCTGATCCTCACCAATCTCTTAAACAGAAATAATCTCTCAATCAGCTCATTATGCAGTCATTTGATTTATAGCCTTCTAATGAAAGGCATCCAAGACTACACTTTTTATTGAAGGTCACTAGGCTTACCGTATCCTGAAATTTATGAGATCTTTCCAATTTGCCTTTTGGGAGATTCCACTATTTACATAATGCATTACACAACATTCTAAAAGGTAGTGAACCTCAGATGGTAATATCCAGCACAATTCCTGATTTCCATCTGTGGCTCAGAAATAACACTATCATGGAGGAGTTAGACTCCAGAGCATGAAGAATGAAATCTAGCCTGATGCATCAATGCAATATCGAGCATGGGCTACACTGTGAAAAATGTGTCAACCAGCCACTTCATGTGGATTGAGGAGAAGCTGAGGTATTTATCGGGGAAATAAGGGAATCCACTATATCATTCCAGTTAACATCAAATTCTCAACCATCATCACTAAAAACAGAGTTTGTATTCAATATTTAATTTTTGTAGGGAAAAACTGTGCACATGTATGTTAGAGGATGGGGAATGTATGAAATGATCTGCAGAGCAGATGGTAGTGGCAAATACATCTGCAATGTTTAAAAAGCATTTGAACAGGTATTGGAAAAATGATAGGTATTGCAGGCTATGAAGCAATGGACAAGATGTTGAAGGAACTCAGCGGATCAGACAGCATCCATGGGGGAAATTGGACAGTTGATGTTTCAGGACGAGATCATAAGTCCATAACACCATAAGACATAGGAGCAGAATTAGTCCTTTTGGCCAATTAAGTCTGCTCCACCACTCGATCATGGCTTGACCCCCATTTTCATGCCTTCCTCCAATAACCTTTGACACACTAACCAATCAAAAACCTATCATCCTCCACATTAAATATACCCAGTGACCTGTTCTCTACAGCCGTATGCAGCAATTAATTCCACAGATACACCAGCTCTGGCTAAAGAAATAACACCTCATCTCTGTTCTGAAGGGAGCAGATGAAGGATCTTAACCCACAATGTCAACTGACTGTTTCCCTCTATAGATGTTTCCTGATCCACTGAGTTCTTCCAGCAACTTGTGTTGCTCCAGACCCTAATATCTACAGTCTCCTGTGTCTTGATTGTGAGATATGGGCCTAACATGGGCAAATGGGATTAACGTAGACAGGCATCACCCTCTGCATAGTCACGATGCTGTTAAATTCCATGTTTCTGTGAATCATCAGCAAACAAACATTCAAATCATTCAGCATCATTTTAAATTGCATCGATTGTGCAGTACTTCTACAGACCAATGATGAATTGGCAGAATCTTCATAGCCCACTTTGACACAGCTGATATAAAATAATGCCATCAGCAGAATAAAAAAACAAATCCTGCAAAAATAAAAAGTAAGCCAATAACATTCAGAACTGAAGTTCATGAAAGTGAATCTACATTCACGCAGCTAGTCACAACTGATCCAGGAGACGATTAGTTGCAGGCCACAGCCTTGGCTCAGCTCAGAGATGAGTAAACCTCCTGAGCAGTGAGCTGAACACCAGCCCACCCCTCTCTTCCGGACCCAACGTGCTGACCTCTTCAATTGGCCTGGTGCTTAATTCGGCCAAACAACGAGTCATCCTTCATTCTCGGGACCCGGGCACCGCTACCTTGACCTTGTCTCGCCTCGCCTTGATTTTGCCACTACGAATTGACTCCAAATCCACTTCAGTAATGGCCATGCATAGACTCGTTCCTCACTCTCAGGTCCGGGTCCTGTCGTCTTGAGTCAGCCACGCTGTAACCACCCTGTACCTTCGAGACAAGTTCACTTGGCAAAAATGCCAGGTTGGACAGGCGGTTCAAAAGCTCAGGTAAGTTACAGGATACCAGTTGCTGTGATAATTTACCAGAAAAAGTGTGTTTATTTGAGTGGTTAGTAGTTGTGTTTGCTGCCAGCAAATTGTCACTATGTCTGAGCAGCAGCATCTTAAACTGAAGGGAAATGGCAGCAAGAGGATTAAATATCCAATTATCAAAGGATGAAATCTGCTGTAAAAATTAATGTGAGCAGTGGTAACAAAATTCTCAAAGATGGGGAAAATTCCTGTGTTTTTGTATTCAAAGTAATCTATCAGAAAGAAATCAAAATAATCTGACATTTCCAGCTTGACTCATGTTACTGGGAATCATTCAACCCAGAAAATATATAGAGAAGTAGCCAAACTCAGTTAATCAGAAAATGATAACACTTAGTAAGTTCAGTCTGCTGTTCAGTCCAGCATTATTAGATAAGTTATTCAGAAAATGTGCAGAAGGAAACTAATGACCAAATTGGCATGATAGAATTTACACCTATAGTATCCCAGGTAACATCTTCCAAACACCTCAATGTGAAATATAAGTAAAGGCATCTTTTTTGAGTTGGATTGTCAGCAGCTTTAAGTCAAAGGTTTTACTCAGAAGTCCTGTGATAACAATAACTTGTCTTGTTGAATTAATAGAATAAGCTGATAACCTTAGAGGCAGAACTCCCACCTCACATCTGGTGACAGCAGGAAACGTTCTTGACAAGCTGGGTACAATCAACAACGCATTTTATTAGCTTCACAAGACTCTCAAAGGCACACATACTGCTGTTGCAGGTGATAGTGTATACTTAGAATGAAACCAGATAATTTTCAGCAAACTCCAGGCTGTCTGTATTTGGTGATCAGGTATTTTTAATTAAAGAGTTTCATAAGAACAATTCAGGTGCTTTTAAATATTTGCACTCAATTCAAAACCCAGCTATAACCATGCAACGAATAATAACATACTCAGAAGATTCTGCTTGGAGCCAATATATTAATGAATATGCATTACACTGAATACATCATCACTTTGACTATGTTTTGTGTAATTCTTCAGACATAGCTCAGCACATCATGGACACCAGACTCCCCTCCATGGACTCCGAATATATGTGCTGCCTTAGTAAACAGCCAGTATAATCATGACCCCATTCACCCTGACATTCTCTCTTCTCTGGGCAGAAAATAATAAAGCCTGAAAGCATATATCACTATGCTCAAGGGCAGCATCGACCTTGTTGTAATAAGACTAATGAATAGTTCTGTAGTGTTGGCTGTTTATCAACGGAACTAGGTTAGGAAATTCACTATGAAACTCGTAACTAATTGAAGCTCACACTTTATTGTCTCTGCACAAACAACAATGTAACTATGTTGGCAGTGGGTCAACAGCTTAGAACACAAATTCTACAGTTCCTCTGTACCAATACTCACTCAGACCACTGTTCCAACTTATAACACTGAAATAGGGGATCCCCGTTGGCCAGATGATTGATCCTTTCCTAGCCCAGATCTTGGCATGGGGGTTCTTCCTTGCGATGACTGGTCTCCTGAGTAAGTTATCGCTGACAGCACACTCGAAATGTCCACTTTTATACTTGTTCTTTACCAATCCAAATATTGCACTCCAGTGTCATGTGTCTGACCTTTAACACCTTTTTATTAGCTCTGCTCCAGGCCAGCATCCATTTATTGCCCTCTTCCCAGCAAGTGACAGTCAGTAATTTATGGCTCTTTGTTCTCTTCAGTAACCAGGTCCAATCACTCCAGGCAGGCACCAACCCCAGCATTCATAAACCTGCATGTTATGTTATATCAAAGAACACCCTACAAATAACTTGTTTGTAAACTATCTCTAGTTCAGCAGATTACCTGAAACATCATTGTGTCTGCTTTAAAACACAGAAAGCAAAGCAACTCCATCTGACAAAATGGAAGACGTAAAACAGTTCCACAAAATGGCTGCCTCCATCTCCAAGCACATGGCAGGAACAAAGACAATTGATCTGTCGGCTTCCACCATCCTTGATCCATTCAAGTTCGACATTTTCTTCCATATTTTAGATCCACCATGGCCAAAAGCAGTACAATGATAAACTCTGGGCCTCACAATCTACCTCATTAGGATCTTGAAATTTATTGTTGACCTGCACTGTGCTTTCCCTGTAGCTGTTACACTGTACTCCGCATTATGCTATTGCTTTACATTGATCAAAGTAAATTTATTATCAAGAACATATATATTACCTTATACAATCTTGAGATTTATTTTCTTGAGGGTATTCATGGTCAATAGAAAGATACACAATGGAATCAATGAAAACTACAAACAAAAAAAGACAAACAACCAATACCATAAAGAACATGAATTGTGGAGCCCTTGAAATTGAGTTCATAGGTTATGGAATCAATTCAGTGCTTGGTGAATGAAGTTATCCCCTCTGGTTCAGGAGCCTGATGGCTGAAGGTTAATAACTATTCCTGAACCTGGTCATACAGGACTTCAGACTCCTGTACCACCCTTCCTGATGGCAGTAGTGAGAAGATAGCATGGCCTGAATGATCTTGTATCTCCTCCCTAGTGGCTTGTCCTACCACAATGCATGAAGTAATAATGTGATCTTCATGAATAGTAAACTAGATAAGGTTTTCAATGCATCTGGGTACATGTGACAATAATAAATCAATCCCAGTTCTGATTCCATGTTGTCCCGAGCTGTGTCCACAACTTTGTAGTTTCTTGCAGTCACAGGCTGAGCAGTAATCATACTAAGCCATGATGCGTCCAGTAGGAGTTTTATATGGTGTATCAACAAAACAATTGGTGAAATTCAAAGAAAACATGCCAAATTCCCTAACCTTCCTGAGGAAGTAAAGGGTTTGATGAGCTTTCTTGGTTGTGGGGTCTAAATGGTTGGAACAGGACAGTCTAATAGAAATTTTCTCTAAAAAATAAAAAAAAATCCTATTCATTGCCAATTAAAAGCTTCCAGCTTCTAGATTGTTTTATACAAACCTTTGAATGTTAGATTTTTTATGGAGAAATATTTGAACAACATTATTCAGATTGAAAATTATGACTCTGGAAAGTATTACTTGCAATTTTATTTATTAGAAGACTGTATCCCCTTTTGTCAGTCTTCTTTCCAGAAGTGAACAGCTTGTGTCAATGTGTATCTGCTTCCCTGCTGAGTAAACATACTCCGTACTTCATATGCAAGCCAACAGTTAAAGTTTGCCCTTTGAATTCTTAAAACCACTTTGAGAAGTGAGTATCTAGCACATTCGTTTGATTGCATTTGCTAATGTATGGATGCAGAAACCAGTAAGGTCGCTTGTTGTGTCAAACCACACACATTTGACAATTCTGTAAAATTTATTTTTCGAAGCTCTGGTATTCTGATAGATTATACCTGCTAACGGGTTTATAAATAGATGTTTGAAGGAACATACCATGCATGTTTTCCTTGTCTGAAATGATACAACCCAGTTTAGGATATTTTTCTTGAAGTAATCTTTTGAATCAGTCTAGCCTTCTCTAGCTGCAAAATGATTTACCCAACAGAGCTGACTGTCTGGAGGTTCCACCTCATTAAATCACCCTTCCCTGTTCTTTGATTCTACTTATTTGATCCTATTTGGAAATACCTGAAGCTCCTAAGCTTGATTTATGAGACTAGGGTGGTCATTTGTGTAAGCCTTTCTCATATTTTACAAGCCCATCTCTTGCTGAAATAGAGTGTTCCTTACAATCTATGTGACAAGGGCAGCAATGGAAAACATCAGGATCTGTCAGGAATTGCCAGAGCATCTAAAGATTAAAGACTGCACATAGATACAAATGAAATAAGGAGAAAGACATATGTTAAATCATACAGCAGTAACATTATGGAAATTAACTTGCTAGATTATAAGTTACATTTGACAAGGTGATAATTAGAGTCCCTAGATAAAACCTTATGTACATCTAGCTGAGAAAATTCGCTCAGTGTTTGAATTTAGCTACTGTAGATATCACTATGCATGATTGCAATATGTCTGCATTTAAAATGTTGTTAATTGTTTGTTGTGTTTTAATGAATCTATACTGCATTAGTTTATTCTACCTTTGTTTCAACAGGGAAAATGGGATTGACCTATAGAGAGACTATAAGCATGGCACTGCTCAACAGAATGCTGACTTCATGCAGTAGATTGTTAATCCTATTCTGATGGTTTCACAAACTGCACCTCATTCCACTTCATTTGACATTTATAGCTCACACAAGCACAAGTCATAAAACCAGAATTCTCACAGAACTGAAATAAAAATAATGTCAATCCATTAGTTTATAGAATTAATCAGTTTTGGCCCAAATACTTCCCTAAGCGGTTCCCCAAGTGGTTTTCCTTGTCAGATGGGACCTTTCTTACTTATTTTAAATGAGCCACGGCTTCCCCTGATATTTGACTATTGCTGGGCAATATATTATTGTTTAAGATTTTCTCCGGTTATTATCCAAACATTTTCATCTTGAGAGTTTACATTGATCTATCATTTTTTTTAAATCCTCTGAAGTTTCTAAATGTGTTTAAGTTAATTATTGTGATACAGTGTAGAACAGGCCCTTCCGGCCCTTTGAGCTACTCCACCCAACAATCCCTTTATTTAACCCTCACCTAATCACGGAACAATTTACAATGACCAATTAACCAGTACGTCTTTGGACAGTGGGAGGAAACCAGAGCACTCTGAGGAAACCAACGCAGTCACAGGGAGAACATACAAAGCCCTTACAGGCCGTGGCAGGAATTGAACCTGGGTCGCTGCTGCTGTAAATCATTGTGCTAAGCACTTTGCAGAAAATATATTCACTTTGCAGGAAAATCTAACAGTTTTGCACCTACTTACCTCTAGAATCATATAACATCACAGGGTCATAGAGCACTACAACACAGAAGTAGGCCATTTGGCCCATCTGGTCCGTGTCAAACTGTGTTACTGCCTAGTCCCATTAGCCTGCACCTGGACCATAGCTCTCCATGCCCTTCCAATTCATGTACTTATTCAAATTTCTCCTAGGAACTTACATATGAATAAACGTGAGACTGATACAAAAGGAAAATTGTGAAAGCACGGGTTCATAATAACAAATGAAAGAATTAGCAGCTATAGAGTACTTTTCTTAAAGGTGTGATGTCACAAAGCACTTAGTAGTCAATGAAGCATCTTTGTGGTCTGGTTGTCATTATGATGCAGTTTCACTGTGTCCAATGGCAGTGAAGATACAATATCGCTTGTTCTTCAAATACTGCCTTGAAATCTTTCGTATTCAATTGGGAGAGAAATAGTTGTATACTACTTACCTCTGATAGTTTAATGCTTCTTCACGTCCATAATGAAGTACCCAAAACCCTGCAAGCATGCATGGAATACTTTCTGATTCAGTGCTCATAGTCCTGCAACTGAGCCAATCCTGGCAACTTAAGCACAAAATGGATCCCTGGATGTTCATGTATTCTATATTTAAACTTTCAGGAAACACAGAGCAAGTGAGAAGTTTCATTGCAAACAGTGAAAGATTTTGAGTAACTAAGACTGGTTGACTATTGCCTAATTAGTTCCTGTGAATAAAAGGGGTGTGTGGGTGGTGGGAGGGGAGTGGCAAGGTTAGCTCGGTGATGTATGATTAATACATTAGTTAGATCAATTAGAATGAACCACATTGATAAAAGTGATATTTCTATATTTTAACTGACTGCTAGATTGCATCTGATGTTGTAACCAGACTGAAGGAACTATAGTCTAACATGTTTGCTTCATTCCTTTGTCAATTGTTGATAGAATCTAGATGCCTTGTAAATAGAACTGCCTACTATCTCACCAATGTGAGTGTTTACTTGGACATAATGACCATCTTACCGACAAACTTATTTCTGACCATGAACCTGCCTTGCACACAGGCTGAATGCTTAAGTCGAGCATACTGCATGCATGCCTGCCATTTATTGCAAAATTAAAATGGAACTATAATAAACAGCAATATTTTACTGTTCATGGGTAAGTGTTCCCAGTTGAAGTGTACTAGTGTTAAAAGATCAGCTTACATTTATTTAAAGATCTGCATGATGGATGGAGAACTTGTTCTGCAAAATTGGGTCAGCGTCTCACACTATCTTCTGTCTCAATGAATGGGTCTACCTCTACATTTGCATTATTGTTGCTCAGAGTCTAGCTTTAGACCACTTGCTGCTTCAGCCTAATTCATGTCTTAACTACCATTAGTAACTACATTAGTGTTCTGCTGGCTAACCTGCTATAATGTGTGATCATTTATAATGTTACTACTTGTTTTCACTACATGCACCAAGGGCCCACCATCCGGTTTTTCCATGATCATTACCTAGACTGGTTTCTAGTCCTGAAGAGCCTCCATTTTATAAATCTTATACCTATGTTTTTCCCTTAACTGCCTTCTGTCGAATAATCTCTAATGATGATCCCTCATCCATTGTAAGGAATGCTTTTAACTCCTTGGATTGTCATTGTAGAATTCACCTTTCACCTCTCCACACCTCTGCTTACTCCTTTGTCAACTTCCTTCAAACTCAACTTTCTTCAAGAATCCTGTCACTCATCCTAATGACTCCATATTTGGTTTAAGATATTTTAAAAAATCTGATTATACTTCTGTGAAGTAATACTTCCGTGAAGTCGTCAAATGCTGCTTAGAGTTCTTGTCAGAAGATGTGAACAAAGAAGAGAGTTGTGATAAAACTTGCTTTGCTATTCAGGAACACAAGAGGCTACAAATGCTAGATTCTGGATCAACATAGAGTGATGGAAGAACCCAACAAGTCAGTCAGCATTTATGAAGGGAAATGGGCGGTTGATGATTCGAGTTGAAAATTTAATCTAGACAGAAGACAGCCAGATCTTACTCTGTTTCTTCTTTGCCTTTTTATTATTACCATCCCGTTTTTTATTTCAATCCAGAAGTAATCTTGACCCAAAATGTTGAATCTCCAGAGATGCTGGCTGACCTGCTGAGTTCCTCCTGCATTTTGTATGTTGCTTTGCTAGTCAACAGTATCATGATAGAGCAATAAAACCACAGACATATGTAATAAACATGAAGCTTGAAACCTTTTTCATGGATGCCAAATAAATGGCATTTTGTGGATGTGCCTTGGGAAGAAGGCGCTGGTGAGACCCGGCAATGTTTTGCAGGCAGCATACTAAACTACAAACTATTCTACAAAATATACTTTTTCTGGACTACGATCTCTGTAATCCACAGAAAGTAATTTCCCTTTGGGATTATTTGTTTCCTTTTTTTATTGTTTGCATGACTTGGTTTTTTTTGCACATAGGATGTTGCATGGTCCTTGTACTGTGGAGTTTATCATGGATCCTATTGTGTTTCTTTCTTTGTTTTGTGGCTGCCTGCAAGCAGATGAATCTCAAGGTAGTATATGGTATCCATACTTTGATATAAGTGTGCATTGAACTTTGAACTTCATTGCAGTCAAAAGACTAATTCTCATTTTCAAGTTGTCCTCAGCAAGTTGACTGTTTTCTCTACCCTATGAACAATCAGTTGCTGAATCCAGAGGTTCTCATAGGCACCAAATCTTCAAACAACAACAAAAAAGATGACCATTTTGAACTGGAACCCATTAGTAATTGACTGGAGATATTGCACGAGTAGAAGCAGTGTAAACCCAGCTCAGTTCTACCTAACAGGTTGTAGAACCTCCCACTGAGAAGTTGATTCAAATGGTCAAATGACAACATAATGTCCCAAGAACACATTCAGCTACTTGGCAACCAATTCCCATGTGAAAAGGAGTATGGGGCATTGCATGTCAAAATTTACTGTAATTTCATCAATTTACACACGTGTTGTAGCAGTAATACGCTATTCTGATGCACTTTTTACAAATGCAACACAAACCGCTCAAGTTAATCACAAAGTAAACTCATCAGGCTTGAAGTCTACTGAGAGACAGATCCCATGGTGGTTTTCTCATTTCCACACCTTGCTGGTTTTAATGATGGAACACATATGTATGCAGGTGATTGATATGATAGATGATAGCTTTAGCTATCAGAGCAATCTGATATTTTCAGACCAAGGAACCATATGCAGGGCTCAGCAAATGCTTAAATAGGTCAAATATTCTTGAATGAAAACAATTCTGTTGCACTTTTTTCAGCAATCCAATACATAGCTTTGACATCACTGTAAGGTGACACCTTAACTCTTGTAGTCACTTCAGCTTTCAAAGTGCATCTTTCAAGCACTTACTCTGTTGTCCTTACACAGAAAATATGTTAGCAGGCAATGCTTCATTGCATTCTCCCAAAACTCCTCAGTCACAGCCAAGCATCATATTTGACCAGATACCAAATAAGGCAGAAAGCCGCATTCCAGCTTCTAACTGGATCACTTTCAGATGATCGGAATGCTTTCTGCACAGTTATTTGTTCACCCCTGAAAACAATTTTCTACACATATCAGGTGTCATTCTGATTTTATGTTTCACTGAACCCTGAAAGTGGTCGGAATGTCATTTCCTATCCTTCACTTGAGTAAGTACCAGCTCACATTAGCTGATGTGCTTCTGCTTATAAGCACACAATTCAGATTTAAGGGGTTAGAGGAAAGCATGCAAATCAAAGCTGAAGATATTTATACCTGCTTGATGATATATACCATGCTGGTGCCAGTTACAAAATGAATTATTGTGGCCCACCCTATTGCTGAAAACTGAGTTGAGAGCATTCCTTTCACTTGCTTGATCATTGATCAATAAGCAATGAGATTTTGACATGTGACATTCAAATTTTCTGAAGCTGAATGTATTTTGAAGTCATGGGTTCCTAATAGTGGCCTACCAATAATTACTCAGCATATAGTCTTTTTTATCTGATTATATTCTCATAAAATAATGTGAGATATTTTACTGCTTTGAACATCATATTCCCCAGCTCTGAGACCGATTGTACTCATGCTGCTCATGTAATTTAAGCATAAGTTGCTAAATATTCTGGATGACCATGGACTTCAAAAGATAAAATACGGCATATAGATCTTCATCTTCTTCAGTGATAACACTTATTCATGGAAAAAATGCACCAGAACAGTTCATGATAGTAATTTGAAAAGAAGTATTGTGCACCATTTGTCAGTGTTCAATCTTATCATCATGAGGGAAAAGGGAAATGAGCTTTTTGTAGCATTAGTAGATTTAAAGGCGGGCAAAGCAGCTAAGGAAGAGAAAAATAAGAAATACGATGTGTTTGTACTTCTGCATCAAAGTTACATCAGCTTTTGAACCATAAAGCATTTTAAGCATGAAACAAAATTTTCATAAGGTAGTTTTAAAGTCACATTGCCAATTAGTTAGGGGAGCTTAAATCAATCTTTCAATCTCTTCATCACCCTGTCATACAAACAATGAACACATTTTATTCCCCAGAAAATATAGCGGGGTGAAATTTCCACAGAGCATCATCCTATCTTTAGCACAACCCATAGGGAAACAATATAAATGGTGATTGAAATTGCAAGTGACATTATATTGTACCAGCTAGTTATTACATAGTTTTTATGTGCAGGCTACATCTTTCAAAAAAAAACAGTGCCACATATTCGTAAATAGGCTTAACTCAGAGAAGAATGTTATTATAACAATTTCTGAGGTTGTAGATAATAGGGCAATTGAAAAATTCAACTCCTGATTTGTTTAATGGAATATTCATTTGCCTGAGCAACATTTATTTTGCAACATAACTCATCCAAGAGCTGTTGACATTAATGCAATAGCCAAGTTTAATCATGTCCATCTAAGAAATAGCAATTCATCGTAACTCACAGAACAATGAATTTTTACCAGCTCAGTTCCCTGAAGTAATGCTATTTAAAAGATTAACACTCAGACTGCACTTCTCATCCTCATGAAGAATTGTGAATACCTGTAACCTCAAATATAAGCTGACAAATAAGCACAGACTGCATTAATCACAGAGGTTAGGGTAATAGGCTCTCTCAGCCTCCTATCCTAGGGTCATTCCAGGCCGTTGCCACTGCCCTTTCTCACATTTCACAGCTTGCTGGTCACTGATGCATGTGGAAGGTCATGCACAGTCCATATACAAGAAAAGACAAAACTCAATTATTCCTTTAGTCTGCAGAAGCAGGCAGAATGCACACAAGGATTAAAGTTGAAATTTTACTCATAATGCAAGCATTCATAGTCAGCATTCATGTCCTTACAGAGATCTCTGGCAACTTCTACCAGTAGTGCATTGGAAGGTTCTCTGCTGCTCCTTTACACACAGATTCCTGCATATCCTGGAGCTTTATGCAGACTCCGGGATAACAGAATGGTTCAACTAAATCAGGTTGCCAACCTTCATTAAGACTTTATTGTTTATTTTTGGAATTGCATTTTAATACGTTTTAGCCAAATGTATTATTTTCATTAGTTTGTTTCATTATCTATTTTTTGTCATCTCTAAATATCGGAGATTTAGAAAGTGTGAAAGTGATTTAGGGTTAGTCTACAGGTTCTATAATCTGAACCCTTGTCGGCATATGCACGCAGTTTAGCCTCATGGATGGACGATTGAAATGAGCCACTAATACAATGTTGGATTTCTTAGATGCCACGGCAGGTAAAAGTGGTCACAGGATTAATGTGATGAGCTGTTCAGACATGACTTAGACAGCACTGAATTGAATAATAGGCTGAAGCAAAGAAGAGTAAATGAGACAGAGACTAATCAGCCTACATGAGAGAAGACAACAATTCAGTGGTGATGAAAGTGTAGCAGTAGCATAAAACGTTTCTGTCGTTGTGTTTATAGTTCCATACACACAAGTAACAGGGAAGCAAACAGTAAATCTTGTTGAGAACAAAAGACACAGGACCACTTGCAGTTTCTTATTTTCTGAAGACTAGGCACTCAGATGAGGGGCAGTCTCTGTTTTTGGGACCATAGCATTTATAAAAGAGCAGACAATGAAATATCTGGGAAAAATGCCTGATGAGGAAGGTATAAAGTGTCCAAGGGAGATGGAGGAGGATGAGCTCCTTATTCTCAAAGTTCTTCTTCAATATTTGCATTAATGAGTAAGGTGGAGTCATTATTAAAATAACAACAGAAGCAGCGTTGCAAACGCCTTTACTACCTAAAGCAGAACTACATGTTTATTCCCAGAATGCATTTCTATACTCCCAAAAGTGTCAGTAACCATGATTGACTTTCAGTCCTCTGCCAAGCACAAATGAAAAGGGAAAGGTTTTTATTTCCATCCTGTTTGGAGGTCATCACAGTTAGAAATATAAATGTTAAAGGGAAACACAGCACATCCCTGCTTTCCTAGATGATATTATCACTTTGAAATTGGCTCTTCGTGCAGTTGACCCTACCCCCGACGCTAGCTCGAACTGTTCGCAGGTGTCAATCAACCTGCGAACTGACCTCGGATCAGAGCAGAAGACAGTGACGTCGTCCATGTACAGGGAGGTCTTCACTTGGGTCCCTCCACTGCCTGGCAGCGTCACCCCTCTTATGCCCTCATCCCTCCTGATGGCTTCCGCAAAGGGTTCTATGCAGCAGACAAACAAGACAGGGGAGAAGGGACAGCCCTGCCTGACTCCAGACCTGATGGGGAAGCTGTCTGTTTCCCACCCGTTGACCTGGACTGCATTATGGATATCTGTGTGGAGCAGTCTAATCCAATTCCGGATTCCCTCCCCAAATCCCATTTTGGAGAGCACGTCCGCCATGTACGTGTGCAATATCCTGTTGAAGGCTTTCTCCTGGTCCAAGCTGACCAGGTAGGCGTTCACCCCCCTGTCCTGCACGGAGACGATGGTGTCCCTCAGCAGCGCGAGGCTGTCTGAGATCTTCCTGCCCGGTACAGCACAGGTTTGGTCCGGGTGGATCACCTGTCCCAGAGCAGACTTGACCCTGTTGGCGATAGCCTTGGACAGGATCTTGTAATCCACATTCAGGAGAGAGATGGGTCTCCAATTTCTAATGTCCTCCCTTTCCCCCTTCTGTTTGTAGATGAGGGTGATGATGCCCTTCCTCATGGACTCAGACATACTGCCGGCCAGAAGCATAGCATTGTACACTTCCAGCAGGTCTGGGCCCATCCAGTTCCACAGAGCCGAGTACAACTCAGCCGGTAAGCCGTCGCACACGGAGACCAACATCCGGTGCTGCTGGCAGATCATCAATTCGGTGAAAGATGCTCCTTGGTCAGCCCGAAACTTGATGATCTACCAGCACATGGAGATGTCTGCGGGAGAATGCTGCCGACTGGCACATTCTCGGTTGCAGGAGTACGTGCTGAGGGACGCACGGAAACTCGTTGCAGCCACCGCAAGGGCCCAGTGGGGAAGGACCACGGTATAGGTTTCTTCACCCACGGGAGTGGGAGGGGTTGGGGGCGGGGAGTATACCCCTCAACAATGATGTGGTAAGCTGAACTACTGGAGTGCCACGTGGGTGGCTATAAATACAGATATGTACTGACTATAATGGAAATGTATGTAAAGGAAGGGAAGTTATTGAATGGTTTATTGTATATATTTATTTTTGAATAAAGTATATTTTGAAATTTAAAAAAAAATCAGTTTGAAATTGGTCCTTTTAACTGTAGCACTGCAGGTCTAGCATCATCAGTGTTTGTTAGTTTCTAGGACAGATATAACTGCTTCAGTTCTTGGAACAATGGTTTCCTAGAGTACTAAAGGAATATCTTTGATTATTTTAAAATCTAATTGGAAAACATGCATGAATATAGTGCTTTCTTAAAGGATGAACCTAAGTGAACTGAAAGGTGTTGCTTATCTGATCCTATTTATCAGTCAGTTACCATAACAACATCAATGATTGACATTGTCATGGCATCAAAGCAAGTATTTCAAATGCTAAAGTTGCTCTTTAGAAGCCTAGCAGAATAATCTGTGGGCAGGGATGTCAAATTAAGGCAGTGATTAATTTACGATTATATGGAGGATTAGAAATGCAACGACATCATTACATTTCTGATTCTCTTACAGTAGATGCCTTTGTATACAAACTTGATAAGTCTTCTCATCAGACATTATTATAAAAAGGAAATACTTCACTGTTTAAATTTTTTATTTGCATAAAATAAGAAAGTCTATAAGTATGTTCACATCAATTACAATCAGCTTAGTTTCAAGGAGTTTAATTACATACTGATTTAAATTCAAGTCACTTACCACATATGCAATCAAACATGAATTTGTGGAATTTAAGTCAATCAATTGTATTGTATAAACTAGCATGAAATGGTTCATGTTTGAATTGATGAAAAGACTTTACATAATTGTATCTCATTGCTGATATTTTACATTAGGAATTTATTGTTTGTCAGCTTGGTGGATTCAAACTGACTAGAGGTGTGAAAGAGTTAATGACCAATTGGGTTGGCAGATTCCAAGCAGCCAGTAAGTATCTCATTCAGGGTCTGAGCAACATGGTCGAATCTGTAAATGCCTTATTAAAGGCAAATGAATGCATGGCTGAGAGACTGGTGCAGAGGGCAGGGCTTCAGATTCTTGGATCATTGGGATCTCTTCTGGGGGATGTATGACCTGTTCAAAATGGACAGGTTACACCTGAACCCGAAGGGGAATAATATCCTGGTGGGAAGGTTCAATAGAGCTGTAAGGGGGGGGGTTTAACCTAATCTGGCAGGGGAATGGGAACCGGATTGATAGAGCGGAGGAAGGGAAAAACAGAAATAAATCTAAGATAGCGAGCAGTAAAGATGTCAGGAAAGACAGGCAGGGCGTGGGGCAAATTTGTAGCCATTCGGATGAGTTGCAGTGCAATAAAGTTGCAGTGAAATCAAAGCGAAAAGTACCAAATACTGGTCTTAAGGTGTTATACTTAAATGCACGCAGCATAAGGAATAAAGTGGATGATCTTGTCGTACAGCTACAGATTGGCAGGTATGATATTGTGGCCATCACTGAGACATGGCTAAAGGATGCATGTCTCTGGGAGCTGAACGTCCAAGGATACACGGTGTATCGGAAGGATAGGAAGGTAGGCAGAGGGGGAGGCGTGGCTTTATTGGTAAGAAATGATATCAAATCATTAGAAAGAGGTGATATAGGATCAGAAGGTACAGAATCTTTATGGGTTGAGCTAAGAAATCGCAGGGGTAAAAGGACCCTGATGGCAGTTATTTATAGGCCTCCAAACAGCTGCAGTGATGTGGACTACAAATTACAACTGGAAATAGAAAAGGCTTGTCAGAAGGGCAGTGTTATGATAATTGTGTGGGATTTTAACATGTGAGTGGATTGGGAAAATCAGGTGGGCACTGGATCTCAAGAGAGAGAATTTGTAGAATGTCTACGAGACGGCTTTTTAGAACAGCTTGTTGTTGAGCCCACTAGGAGATCGGCTGTACTGGATTGGGTATTGTGTAATGAACCGGAGGTGATTAGAGAGATTGAGGTAAAGGAACCCTTAGGAGACAGTGATCATAAAATGATTGAGTTCACTATGAAATTTGAAAAAGAGAAGCTGAAATCTGATGCGTCGGTATTTCAGTGGAGTAAAGGAAATTATAGTGGCATGAGAGAGGAACTGGCCACAGTTGACCGGAAAGGGACACTGGCGGGAAGGACGGCAGAGCAGCAGTGGCTGGAGGTTACGCGAGAAGTGAGGAAGGTGTAAGACAGGCATATTCCAAAAAGGCAGAAATTTTCGAATGGAAAAAGGATGCAACCGTGGCTGACAAGGGAAGTCAAAGCCAAAGTTAAAGCAAAGGAGAGGGCATACAAGTAAGCAAAAATTCGTGGGAAGACAGAGGATTAGGAAGTTTTTAAAAGCTTACAAAAGGAGACTAAGAAGGTCATTAAGAGGGAAAAGATTAACTATGAAAGGAAGCTAGCAAATAATATCAAAGAGGATACTAAAAGCTTTTTCAGATATATAAAGAGTAAAACACAGGTGAGAGTAGATATAGGACTGATAGAAAATGATGCTGGAGAAATTGTAATGGGAGATAAGGAGATGGCGGAGGAACTGAAGAAGTATTTTGCATCAGTCTTCACTGAGGAAGACATCAGCAGTATACCGGACACTCAAGGGTGGCAGGGAAGAGAAGTGTGCGCAGTCACAATTACAACAGAGAAAGTACTCAGGAAGCTGAATAGGCTAAAGGTAGATAAATCTCCTGGACCAGATGGAATGCACCCTCGTGTTCTGAAGGAAGTAGCTGTGGAGATTGCAGAGGCATTAGCGATGATCTTTCAAAAGTCGATAGATTCTGGCATGGTTCCGGAAGACTGGAAGATTGCAAATATCATTCCGCTATTTAAGAAGGGGGCAAGGAAGCAAAAAGGAAATTATAGACCTGTTAGCTTGACATTGGTGGTTGGGAAGTTGTTGGAGTCGATTGTCAAAGATGAGGTTACAGAGTACCTGGAGGCATATGACAAGATAGGCAGAACTCAGTATGGATTCCTTAAAGGAAAATCCTGCCTGACAAACCTATTACAATTTTTTGAGGAAATTACAAGTAGGCTAGACAGGGGACATGCAGTGGATGTTGTATATTTGGATTTTCAGAAAGCCTTTGACAAGGTGCCACACATGAGGCTACTTAACAAGATAAGAGCCCATGGAATTACGGGAAAGTTACATACGTGTATAGAGCCTTGGCTGGTTGGCAGGAAGCAGAGAGTGGGAATAAAGGGATCCTATTCTGGTTGGCTGCCGGTTACCAGTGGTTTTCCACAGGGATCAGTGTTGGGGCCGCTTCTTTTTACATTGTACATCAACGATTTGGATTATGGAATAGATGGCTTTGTGGCTAAGTTTGCTGACAATACGAAGATAGGTGGAGGGGCCGGTAGTGCTGGGGAAACAGAGAGTCTGCAGAGAGACTTGGATAGATTGGAAGAATGGGCAAAGAAGTGGCAAATGAAATACAATGTTGGAAAGTGTATGGTTATGGACTTTGGCAGAAGAAATAAATGGGCAGACTATTATTTAACTGGGGCAAGAATTCAAAGTTCTGAGATGCAATGGGACTTGGGAGTCCTCATACAGGATACCCTCCAGGTTGAGTCGGTGGTGAAGAAGGCGAATGCAATGTTGGCATTCATTTCTAGAGGAATAGAGTATAGGAACAGGGATGTGATGTTGAGGCTCTATAAGACGCTGGTGAGACCTCACTTAGAGTACTGTGGCAGTTTTGATCTCCTTATTTAAGAAAGGATGTGCTGACATTGGAGAGGGTACAGAGAAGATTCACTAGAATGATTCCGGGAATGAAAGGGTTAACATATGTGGAATGTTTGTCCGTTCTTGGACTGTATTCCTTGGAGTTTAGAAGAATGAGGGGAGACCTCACAGAAACATTTTGAATGTTGAAAGGTATGGGCAGAGTGGATGTGGCAAAGTTGTTTCCCATGAGAGGGCATGACTTAAGGATTGAAGGGCACCCATTCAGAACAGAAATGCGAAGAAATTTTTTTAGCCAGAGGTTGGTGAATCTATGGAATTTGTTGCCATGGGCGGCAGTGGAGGCCAAGTCATTGGGTGTATTTAAGGCAGAGATTGATAGGTATCTGAGTAGCCAGGGCATCAAAGGTTATGGTGAGAAGGCGGGGGAGTGGGGCTAAATGGGAGAATGTATCAGCTCATGATAAAATGGTGGAGCAGACTCGATGGGCCGAATGGCCGACGTCTGCTCCTTTGTCTTATGATCTATGATCTAAAGGGGATGCAAATTAATAGAGGTAACAGCCGTCCTTAAAGTACCTCACTAAGGTCAGATATAAATACCATCTAGAATTCAGTCATTTACTTAAAGGAGCGTAGTTGATCAGTTTGCTTGTGATATGTTAATGCACAAGAACATTCAGCAAGTCAAACAAGAACAGAACCTTACCATGCTGACCTGAGCGTGTCCCATTCGTCTGCTGTTCTTCTACTCCTTTCCTAATTGTGTGCCCTTCAAAATGTCTTTCATATGTTGTAATTCAGACTCCTTTTGGCAACTCACTCTTTATGAAAATGGTGTCCCTTTAAATCTATTGCTTCTTGCCTTAAATCTGTGTAGTTGGGTTTTGATCTCCACCAGTCAGGGAAAAGGACAGTGCGTATTCACCTTATCTGTGCATTCTGTGTTTTATGTACTTTTATGGAGTCACCCCACAGCCTCCAACACTGCTGGGAAGAAACCCCACACTATGCACAACTATCAGATAGAACATAGAACATTGAGATCCACAGCACGTTACAGGCCCACAATGTTGTGCTGACTATGTAACTTGCTCTAGAAACTGCACCCAATTGCCCTACCGCATAGCCCTGCGGGATCTGACCAAGGTCTTATATAGATGGAACATTACCTCACAGCTCTTGAACTCAATCCCGTGGTTGATGAATGCCAACACACCATACACCTTCTTAACAACACTGTCAATCTGCGCAGCAGCTTTGAGTGTCCTATTGACACGGACCCCAAGATCGCTCTGATCCTCCACATTGCCAAGAGTCTTACCATTAATACTATATTCAGTCTTCAAATTTAACCTACCAAAATGAACCACTTCACACTTATCTGGGTTGAACTCCATCTGCCACTTCTCAGCCCAGTTTTGCATCCTATCGATGTCCCGCTGTAACCTCTGACAACCCTCCACACTATCCACAGCACCCCCAACCTTGGTGTCATCAGCGAACTTACTAACCTACCCTTCTACTTCTTCATCCATGTCATTTATAAAAATCACAAAGAGAAGCGGTTGGGAGGGGGTGCTGAATGGATCCCTGCGGAACATCACTAGTCACCAACCTCCATGCAGAATATGAACCATCTACAACCACCCTTTGCAAGCCAATTTTGGATCCACAAAGCCAGGTCTCCTTGGACCCTATGCCTCTTTACTCTCTGAATGCATGGCGAACCTTATCAAATACCTTACTGAAATCCATATACACCACATCTACTGCTATGCCTTCATCAATGTGTTTTGTTACGTCCTCAAAGCATTCACTCAGGCTTGTAAGGCATGACATACCCTTGACAAAGCTATGCTGACTATTCCTAATCAGTTTATGTCTCTCCAAATGCTCATAAATCTTGCCTCTCAGGACCTTCTCCAACAACTAGCCCACCACTGAAGTCAGACACACTGGCCTATAATTTCCTGGGTTATCTTTACTCTCTTTCTTGAACAAGGGAGCGACATTTTCAACTCTCCAATCCTCCAGTACTTTTCCTGTCCCTGTCTTTGCAAAGATCATCACCAGAGGCTCAGCAATCTCCTCCCTTGCTTCCCATAGTAGCCTGGGGTACATCTCGTCCAATCCGGGTGCCTTATCTAACTTTATGCTTTTAAATGCTCCAGCACATTCACTGTCGTAATGTCTATGTACTCAAATATTTCAGTCCACTGTATCCCCACAATACCCACATTTCATCCCCACAATTGCTAAGGTCTTTTACCCTGGTGAATACCGAAGAAAAGTATTCATTAAGTACCTCCGCTACCTCCTCTGACTCCATGCACATGTTTCCACTCTCACTCCTGATTGGTCCTATTCTCACATGGACCATCCTCTTGCTCTTCACATACTTGTAGAACGCCTTCGGGTTTTCCTTAATCCCGCTCACCAAGGCCTTCTTATAGCCCCTTCTAGCTCTCGTAATTTCATTCTTAAACTCCTTCCTGGTAACCTTGTAATTTTCTAGGACTCTAACAATATCCAGTTTCTTGAACCTTTTGTAAGCTATTTAGGGCATTTTTTTTAAGATTATGAGGACACGCAGTCTTCTTTTATTGTCATTTAGTAATGCATGCATTAAGAAATGATACAATGTTTTTCCAGAATGATATCACAGAGACACATGACAAACCACGACTGAAAAACTGACAAAAACCACATAATTATAATGTATAGTTACAACAGTGCAAAGCAATACGGTAATTTGATAAGAACAGACCATGGGCATGGTAAAATCACAGAGTTTCTCAGAAGTCCCATCATCTCATGCAGACGGTGAACCTCCAGCGCAAACTTGCTGATGCAGCATCCTGGAAGCATCCAATCATAGTCCGACTCCGAGTCCGTCCGAAAACTCCAAGCCTCCGACCAGCTCTCCGACACCGATGCACCGAACACCATCTCTGCTGAGCGCTTCGACCCCGGCCCCGGCAACAGACGATATGCAAGGCCAAGGATTTGGGGCCTTCCCCTCCGGAGATTCTCGATCGCGCAGTAGCAGCAGCAGCAAAGCAAGCATTTCAGAAGTTACTCCAGATGTTCTTCCATGCTTCTTCACGTCTGTTATCAAATCAGGGTTGTGCAAGGCGTCCTATTTCACAGATACGATATCAATTCAGAACAGCCGCGCGCGCTGCGTCGCACCGCCATCTTCTCCTCCCTCCATTTAAGTCTATGTAAATATGAGAATTTCAAATGGCAGAGAAAATCAAACGAATGATATCCTGCATCAGGTTTGTTAAATATGATGTTCAATATTGGATGGGAGTAACTTTAGGGACATTGTTGCTTGAAATCTACAAAACACTTTAATGAACACATAGATAAGTATTAGTGATAATTTAAGTGACAGATTGTTATGCAGGATATTGATTGTTACTTCACCTAAATCTTCTTGGATCCAATTCCCGATAATGTTCTGTCGAACTCAGTGGGAGAACCTTTATTTCTGTTATTTTAATTCATGATCTAAACATAGCAGGTATGGGAATGATTCCCAAGTTTGTGATATGCTTGAGATACTGTGCTTAGAAATCTGATCTCAGTATGTTGAGGGGCAGGGCCAATGTTTGATAAATGATGTAGAATTTGGCTAAGTACAGCACTATTCATATAGATATCTAAATTTCAAAGTAAACTTATTATCAAGGTACACATATGTCAACATGTACAACCCCGAGATTCCTTTACCTGTGGGCAATCACAGTAAGTCCAAGAAACACAATAGAATCTATGACAAACCCCATACAGCAGATGGACCAACAACCAGTGTGTAAAAGTCAACGAGCTATGCAAATACAAAAGAAAATAAATTAATAAATAAATATTGAGAACATGAGATGGAAAGTCCTTGAAAGAGAGTTCAGTTCTATGGGAACAGTTCAGTGTTGGAGTGAGTGAAGTTGAGTGAAATTATTACCTCTGGTTCAAGATCCTGATGGCTGAGGAGTAATTACTGTTCCTGAAACTGGTGGTGTACATCTTGAGTCTCCTGTACCTTCTTCCTGATGGCAGCAGTGAGAAGAGAGCATTTCCTGGGTGGACGGGGTCCTTGCTGATGTATGCTGCTTTCCTGTGACAGTGCTCTATGCAGATGTGCTCAATGGTGGGGAAGGTTTTATCTGTGATTGACTGGGCCATATACACTTTTCGTAGGATTCTTTTGTTGAAGATCTTTGGTGTTTCCATACCAGGCCATGATGCAGCCAGTCAATATATTCTCCACCACACATCTATAGAACTTCATCTAAGTTTTAGATGTCATGCCAAATTTTTGCAAACTTCTAAGGAAAGTAGAGGTGCTGCAATGCTTTCTTCATAACTGCATTACGTGCTGGGCCCAGGACAGGTCCCCTGAAATGATAACACTGCAGATCTTAAAGTTGCTGATCATCTTCACCTCCTATCCCCTGATGAAGGCTGGCTCATGGATTTCAGGTTTTCCCTTTCTGAAGTCAGCAATTAGCTCATTGGCCTTGTTGGCAGTCAGTGAGAGTTTGTTGCTGTGACACCACTCAGCCAGATTGTCAATCTCCATCCCGTGTGCTGATTCAGCATCACCATTGATTCAGCCATTGACAGCCGTGTTGTCCACAAACTCAAATATGGCAAGCTTAAAGCTAATCTGACACACTCTATAAAAGGAATAAAATTAATGCAGATCATACACCAGCATAAAATTACAAAGAAAGTATATTTACCAAATTTTCAACTTTAACAGTTACCAAAAAATAAAAGGGTTCATTACAGTTAAACCAGTCCAATGTGCACATAGATATTGGAGCTCATTTCTGGAATCATCAGGGGTATCACTTTATTCATGTGCTGAACCTATGTTCTGTATGAAGGCACCTGCCATAGTCCAAACTTCCCTTGAAAACTATCTCAAATGAACTGGCTTTCTCAGGAGTGTTGGCCTTTCCTCCTTGGAGCCATTCATCTGCACAAAGCGCTTCTTACAACTGGAACCCTCCTACAAACATTTTATGACATCTTCCCGTGTGCCCCGCTCTGCAGATCCTGCCAAAAAGACCCCAAACCAAACTACTGTCCTTCAGAAATCTGCTTTCGCCCAGCACTCTCAGATGTTCCACTGGGCAGAAAGTTACAACTCGTACAGGATCCTGAATGGCTGACACAGCATTCTTAAGTTGGACAACATGGGTCCCTATCTTTAGCTAAAGCCAGGACACTATTACTAACTGGACACACCGCTTTTTCAAAAAAACTGCTAAAATAAAAATACCCCACAGCATAGTAGTGGAAATCTTACCCAGGCATTACATATAACAAGGATAAAAAAAACTTCTTCATATACAGCCTACAATACTGAGGTGAACCAATTAAGTTAGTAATCAAATGAAGTTGGGTGGGACTACAACTATGGGTTAAGGGTGAAAGGTGAATAGTTTAAGGGGAACATGAGGGGAAACTTCTTCACTCAGAGTCATGAGAGTGAGGAACGAGCTGACAGCACAATCAGTGCATACGAGCTCAATTTCAATATTCAAGCAAAGTTTGGATAGGTACTTGGATGATAGGGGTATGGATGGCAGATTAAATAGTTCAGCAAAGTCTAGATGGGCCAAAGGACCTGTTTCTGGGCTGTACTTTTCTATGACCCGTTCTAAACTAATCCTCTCTTCCTACACAATACCCCATCCTTCCATTTCCCTCACATTCTTGTGCCTACCTATCTCCTAACCATGCTAAATGTATCTGTCTCTACCAACACCCCAGGCAGCGCATTGCAGGCACCCAATATTCTCTGTGTAAAAAAACCTCCCCTCACCTTTCTTTTGAACTTACCCCTTTCACCTTAAATGTATGCTCTCTGGTGTTACACATTTATACCCTGGGAAAAGGATACTGCCTGTCTACTTCATCTATACTGTATATAAAGGGTAAAAAGACACAGGAGTGGATATCAGACTGCTGGAAAATGATGCTAGAGAGGTAGTAATGAGGGACAAAGAAATGGTGGATAGATTTAATAAGTATTTTGGATCAGTCTTCAGTGTGAAAGACACTAACAGAATGCTAGAAATGCAAGAGTGTTGGGGGAAAGAAGTGAGTGTTATTGATACTACAAAGGAAAACATGGTTAGTTCTGAAGGCTGGTAAGTCACCTGTACCAAATGGACTACATCCCAGTGTTCCAAAAGAGGTAGCTGAAGAGATTGTGAAGGCATTAGTAATTATCTACTTTCTGGCATGGTTCTGGAGGACTGGAAAATTGCAAATTTCACTCCACTCTTTAAGAATGGTGGGAGGCAGAAGAAAGGAAACTATAGGCCAGTTAGCCTGACTTCAGTGGTTGGGAGGATGTTGGAGTATATTATTATTGATGAGGTTTTGGGTACTTGCAGGCACATGACAAAATAGGCCAGAGTCGTCTTGGTTTCCTTAAAGGTATTACAGGAAAAATACTAGCATGGCTATAAGATTGGCTGATTGAAAGTATGCAAAGAATGTGAATAAATGAGGCCTTTTTAGGTTGGCTGCTGGTGACTACTGGTGCTCTGCAGAACTCTGTGCTGAGACTCTTTCTTCTCACGTTTTATGTCAAAGATTTGGATGAAGGAATTTGTAGCTTGGTGGCCAAGTTTGCAGACGATATGAAGATAGGTGGAGGGGCAGGTAGTGCTGAGGAAGCAGGCTATCTGCAGAAGAACATAGACAGATTGGGAGAATGGGCAAAGAAGTGACAGCTGGAATATTAGTGTAGGGAAATGTATGGCAATGAAGGCCAAGTCATTGGATATACTGTATCCTGACGAAGGGTCTCGGCCTGAAACGTCGACTGCGCCTCTTCCTATAGATGCTGCTTGGCCTGCTGCGTTCACCAGCAACTTTGATGTATGTTGCTTGAATTTCCAGCATCTGCAGAATTCCTGTTGTTTAAGATGGAGGTTGATTGGTTTTTGATTAGTCAGGAGATCAAAGGTTGCAGGAAGAAGGCAGGAAAATGGGGTTGAGAGGGATAATAAATCAGCCATGATGGAATGACGAAACAGATTCAATGGGCTGAATGGAACAATTTGTTCTTATGTGTTATTGTCTTATATAGTAATGTCCACATTGAATGTTCTCAAGTTGAATGAACAGTGTAAATTCACTACAAAACAAAATACACCATGCATAAGATCTTTGGTTTGAATACAGCCCATTTTTGATCTTTTCATATGATGGAGACACCTAAGGCTTTAGAAAGGCTACAGAGCATGACAACAATATTATTTCCAGTTCAGACCCTTAATTATCCAGATCTGTTCACTGGAGTGGGTCTCCATGCCTTGGAGAAACATGCAGTACATATTTTTAATCAATTTGACTAACGTTCACAAATAATGAAAATGTTTGATTCTGTTTCTGTGGGTCAATTATTTTAACTAAGTAAGCTGGAGAGGATCAGTGATTGCTCTGATAGGCTGTACAAGTGAACGCCCTTGCTTCTCGGATTTGTTAACCCTCACTGGCAGTGTCCCAACTGCACACCAAAAGACCCACCGTTCTCTGGCTGCATAAGTCTAGGCAATACACACTCCAGTCCTACCAAATCCGTGAGATTGGGATGTCTCTCCCTCCCAAACCCCGGCGTGTGAATGCAGTGTGATTTGCTGCTCTGTTACAGCTCGTTGCCAGGAAATAACAGACAGCACACTGCATATAATTGAAGGAAGTATTGATAATGGATATTAACTTAAGTAAAAGGTTAGTAAAGAAAAAAAAGAAAAATACAGAAATAGCCTATTATAATATTAAACAGTCAAATGTGGACAGGTTGGAGCTCAACTCTTCCAAAAGTCATACTCACTGATCCTCAGTAGATTTCTGCACCTTGCTCCATTGAATCATGGACCCCACCAGATCATATCCTATGACCGGCTCTCTCCAGCGTCTTCTCTCTTCACCTCCCACCGAACCAAGACAAAAGCTCACAACAGTGTCAGACACAAAAAATAACCTGCTCCCCCGGCCTTCTGCCCTGATTGGATGGCTCACATTCCGAAGCACCCATTACCTCTAATAACAACCCAAACACTGCTTCTACAGAAAGACCATTACATGAACTGTCCTACAATGTTAGCAGTGAAACCTTTACCAGCTCGCTACGCTCCCCCCCACCAAAAATAGTCATGTCCTCATGATTTTGAGATAATTTATCACTCTTTCACAATTAGCACAAATTTTCAAAGAAATTTTTAGATGTCAGGACCTTCAATCCAGGTGTAAATGGCAGTGACAAATCTCACTAAGGGGATAGGTGCCACACTCTGTTCCCCCAGTGCAACATAGGCCAGCCCATCTGGATATTTCTTGACTCTTTGAGACCCCCTTACCCCATCATCTACTTCTTCAGTTTCAGACGCTCCCTGGGATCTTTCCTGTTTACATGGAGAGGACTCTCCCTGTCTATTACTCGTACCTCCCAACAGCTCAGGCCCCCTTGTCACTTGGCTGAGTTTGGCTTCATGCCCAGTTACTTTAGAGCCCAGTCTCCCGTCATCATCCAACCGTAAACCTTCCTGCCCACTGTTATTCCCCCCCCCCCCATTTCAACCACATCAGCATGGGGAGGGTTAGGAATTCCTTCATCAATTATTGGGGAGTTTGCGAAGGGCAGCATATACCACACCTTCATTTGCTCATCCTGAGTCCATTCCACATTCAGTGGTTAGGTCCTATCCAGACCCTTCCGCTGCTTGTCCTTTGGTTCTTCCCTGTCGCTGCAGAGTCCTCTTACTAGGTGTAGGGTCCAGCTCAGGCTCTGGGTCAACATGCACCTTTTGTCCCAAAGGTAGAGGGTGGTTTCGATGGAGACCCATGCCCATCCTCTGGTTTCACCAGGAAAACTGGCACATTTGACATCTGACTCTTCACTACATAAGGCGTAGCCGCCCTGTGGTCAGCCAACTTGTGCTTCCCTGGTAGCCCCAAATTCTTTATGTCTCCAGCCACCAGATGGGAGAACCTAAACTTTTGATCATACCTCCTCTTGTTTCCTTGATTTTGCTTGGTAGCAGAGATTGGCTGGTTTAAAAACCTTTTGCAGTTTCCTCCCCATGTCTTACATATACTTCAGATAGGTCTTCTGTGGCAAATATTCCCCACCAGTACCAAAACAGAGGTCAACAGGCAACCTTACTTTGTGCCCAAACATCAAATGATATGGTGAGTACCAGGTAGTTTCAATCTGTGTACAGTTGTAGCAGTGGACCAGATGCCCAATATGTTGACTGCACTTGCTCTTCTTGCTGATATCCAAGGTTCTGAGCAAGGCTGGCAATGTCTAGTTAAACCTCTCAAGTTGAGGATCATCCTACGGGTGATAAGGTGTAGTCCTTGACTTCTCAACTCCAAGTATGCTCGGTAACTTATGTATTAGCCAACTCTCAAAATACTGTCCCTGAACACTATGTATCTGCCAGGAGAGGCCATAATGAATGAAATACTTCTCCCATAACACTTTGGCCACTGTAGATGCCCTCTGATCCTTTGTAGGGAATTCTTGCGCATATCTGGTGTAGTGATCCGTAATAACCAAGACATTCGCCATGTTGCTGGAATCAGGCTCTATTGATAGGAAATCCATACACACCAGATCAAGTAGCCCTACCCCACACTCTGCAAGTACATTTGTAGGACAATGGAGCTGACCATGTAGGCAGTGTCTTCCTCCATATACATCGAATATATGACTTTTAGTACTCTTCAACCTCCAGCCAGTAAAACTGATCTCTGAGCAATCCGTAGGTCTTGTCAACCCCCAAATGGCCAGAATCATCATGAAGTGACTTCAACACAGAAGGCAGAACCAGGTGAGAACGCCGAGGCCTATCTGGAGGAGATGTGACCCGGCATAGAATCTGGTTCCTCAACTCCAATTTGGGCCACTCTCTCAGCAATAGAGATATGGCAGGGTGTTTCATCTTTTCAGCTTGGGCCATATCCCCTTTTGCAACAGTTGACCAAATGGTACCTATATGGGTCATCGGCTGAACGGCAGGACTCAACTCAGACAACAGTTTCGTATTCAGAGCGGTTAGGTTGCAGTAAGCTTGTGGAATGGCACAACCAGAAGCTCCTAAATGATCCACTGTTCGATCCTTCTCTTGCCTTGCCTCTGACTTCCCTGGGTTGGAAAACTGGCACATTGCTTTAGCTCCAGGTGCAGGAGAAAGCTCTTCCGCTCTCCGTCTATTTCCAGCCCTTCATGCGCACATCCGAAAAAGGCATTGGCTTCAATGTTCCAGCTCCCCGGCTTCAGACTGAAATAATAGACAAACAACACCACCAACCAACAACACCACCAACCAACAATTTTGCTGAGGTCAGGATATAAGTTAATGGATTGTTATCTGTCATCACTCCAAACTTGGCACCATAGAGGTAGCCACTCAACTTATCCACCACAGCCCATTTCACTGCCAGGAACTCCAACTTGTGTGTGGGGGTAGGTTCGTTCAGAGAATGACAGACTCCAGCTGACAAACACGACAGGTCTCAACCCAGTGCCCTGATCCTGATACAGAACACTCTCCTAAGCCCTCTCCGCTAGTATCTGTATGCAGTATATACAGCAATCGGGGGTCTGCAAAGCCAGCACAAGCACTTTCATCAGCAGCTCTTTAGCAACTGAAAGGCCTCTTCACATTTTGTGTTTCATCTTGATCCAAAAGGCTCTGAAGGACTAAGATAATCTTGACCATTCTCCTCCCTTTCTTCCCCAAGAAGCTGATTCAAACGGTGACTTACTTTAGAATAGTCCTTCACAAACCTCCAATAGTACCCACAGAATACAAGGAACTCACATTATTGGGCCTTGGCCATGTGATCACTGCTTCTATCTTTGATGGATCCTAGCTACTCCAGCTGTGAGACTATGTGCCCAACATAGTTGACAGATGATTTGCAGAACTGGCACTTGTCCAGGGGCATTTTTAATCCTTCAGCTTTCAGGTGGCCTAACACCTTCAGTAGCCTCACCTCATGCTCTTCCAGGATGGATCATAATGCTATGAAATTATCCAGCACCTCAAGCAAGTTCATATCCCCAACAGTCTTCTCCATGACACGCTGGGAAGTAGCCAGGGCTCCTGATATGCCCTGGGGCATCCTTTCAAGCTGGAAGAATTCCAGTGGATGTATGAATGCCTTCTTCTCCTTGTCAACCTCATTGGATAATACCCACTCCTTGGGTCCGGCACACTGAACCACTTTGCCCCACTCAGCAGGCCAATACGTCCTTGATCCTTGGATCCATATACTGGTTAGGGACTATGTGTCGGTTCAGAGTCCAATAGTCCACACACATTCGTACCTTCCCATTCTTCTTCCTCACCACCATTATTGGAGACGCCTAGGGGCTCCTGGATGCAGTGATGATCTCAACTTCGTTCAGCTTCTGCAGATGCTGCCAAATGTCCTCCACCTCTGCTGGTGCCAGTTTCTCTGAATGGGGTGTCCTCTATCTCCTGGATGGTGTGACGAGTACTCTTGGAACAACCCACATCAAACTCCTCAGTAGAAAAGACTTCTTCCAGCTTCAACATCTTCTCTACCAACTTCTTCTTTCAACCTCCAGGAACCTGCGAGTCACCAAATCTGAGTGATTTTGGCAGTCAACTTTCTCCTTTTCAAAGAGAGTTTCTCCCCAACTTGTCTCAGAGGAACACTAGACATTACCGTCACCGGAACAAGGTAAGCCATTGGCATCCCCCGCCTGAGGGTGACCTCCTGCTCCGAAGTGTTCCTGACACTCACTAAATTCATATTCATCCGTACAACCGAGGGCTTCTGCATTTCGGGCCTCACCAGTACTCCAGCAGCTAAGCCTGACTCCTGGTCGTGGTCTTCCAGTGCATCCACCAAGAGGGCCTCGGCATCAGGCATTCTGGGAAATTTGGCGTTTTCCGTCACTCTAGCTATTTCCTCAGGCCATAAACTGATTGGTTTTGACTGAGTGAACCACACAGTCCCCTGTTTATGCTCATCATCCAGTCCAGTGCGTCCACGCGCTTCCTCAAAAGCAGCTTGGAACACAGGGTGAATGGACAATGTTTTCAGAAAGCACTCTCCAACTTTCTCCTTGCAGGCTCCCACTAGCCTCCTCACAACAGGAATACATGTTCCCACAAGAATTGAAGCTTCACCCTTCTTGACTGGATCTGGACGAACCAATACCGACATATCAAGGACCTCAAATATTCCCACATCTACCTCAGAAAACTCCAGCTTCAATGACAAGTAACCACCATACAGGTAGTCATTAGTACTAAGACCACAGATTGCTAGCGTACTGAGTGATAAATGTGTCAAATACCGGTTGTAAAACAAATGGTACAGCAGAGTAACCTGAGAGCCTGTGTCAAGTACGGCTCTAGCATAAATACCCTCAATCCGTAGCGATGCACTGGAGTTTGGCCCCACTGAGCCTTCAGGAATCGGGTTGTTTGCTTTAGTGTGTTCTTTGATACATTGTTTGGAACATGCTCCCCCCTGAGATGCCAGGCCATTCCCTGACTGTGTCTCTTCTAAGTTTCCCGTTTTTCTCTGCTTAAGTACCCAGGGTTCCGAAGGTTTTCCCATTCTTCATTCTCCCACCTGAAGTGTCCTTCTTCATCACAGTTGTAACGAACAATACCAATTGTCCCCCTTTTTTCACGGGATTCTGTTCAACAGCAGCCCTCTCCTTCGTATGTCCCATCAATGGATCTGGCTCCCTGTTGGCTTTGTCATGCTTGGCGGCCACATCCGCTGATAACAACCAGGACACATCAGTTCTAAACCTTGCCACCAAGTGCTTTAACACCCCCGGTTGTGGGATATCAGGAGTCACTTCAGCAACAGGGGCTACTACCGAGGACTGCACCCTGCTGACGGAAGTGTCTTGCTCTTCCATTGCTTTCTCCTCTCTTGCTTCTCTGATCAGCTCAACACACGCCACTTGGTCCATCCTTAACTGATTCAGCTCAGTCATTTAGATGGCCCCTACACCACAAGCAACCCAGCTGCCTCTCTAGCTGAAAAATCTAGGTGGAAAGTTTCTCCCCCTTCTCCTGAAGCATGTTCTGAAACCCCGTCATAAGCTCCCTTCGGCTTCAGTTGTGCCAAAACGTTTTCTAGTGCTTGCCTCTAGCCCACGAAGTAGCCAAAGGGTTCTTGGTCTTTAAGAATCTCACTACTTCAGCAGCCAGACCTCTCAGACTCTCTACTAGTTTCCCAAGTCTCATATTCCTCCTCCCCCTCGGGGGTGGGCTTTGCCCCTGAGATCACCTCTCCCTCAGGGGTGGGCTTTACCCTGAGATCATTCTCAGCCTATAAAAACGGGGACTCTCCGCTGGGGCACTTGGCCATTTATTCACCAGGGATGCAAAGGCCAATACCAACTCAGAATTCTCACTCCTCACTGGACTCACTAGACCTCCCACCATCAGACCATTCCTTCCACTCGCTCCGCAGAAAGAGAGCAACTTATCCTTAAAGTCTCCACCCTCAGCTACGAGAAACTCAGCTTCTGATACAGCACCCTCACCTACACTCCCCTTCTTTCAGAGAGTATGGACAGCATAGGGCCCCTAACTTCCCAGGGCCCCAACAGTACAAGGCAGATCCACTGTCGTTACATCAGCGCTAACTTGAACTAAAAACAAATCTTGGCGCATCATTTTGTCAAACCTCCACTCCATGATCGTAACTGTTCCTAATGTTTTAACAGTACTTAATGTCCTAAGCACCAATTCATCTGGGCTATGAATATCTACTCAACTCAATACACAAGCGTTAGCTACACGTAATCCCTTTGATTTGCACCAATGCTCAATCCCTGTGGCATCCATAACCACATATCTTAATCACTTTACCGGAAAATAATTTAACACAGGTTTAAACACACACCCACTTGATCAATGCTCAGGGCAATCACACAGCATCCAATTAACTCAATCCAGGACGATACGCCCACAATGAAACCCCTTTTCTTCCCGGGTGTCTCAGGAAACAGCTTGTTAGCTCTCTCTGGCGGTCTCCTGACTCTGCACTGAGAAACCCACTGTTCTCCAACCATGAACGCCTAGGGAATACACGCTCCGGTCCCGCCAAATCCGTGAGATGGGGACGCCTCTTTCACCCAAGCCCCAGTTTGTGTGAATACTGTGTGATTTGCTGCCCTGCTACAGCTCGTCGCAGGAAATAACAGATTGCATACTGCATATAATTAAAGGAAGTATTTAACATGAATATTAACAACTAAAGGGTTAGTAAAGAAAAGAAAGAAAAAACCAAAAAGGGCCCATTATAATTAAAAAGTCAAATGTGTACAGGTTGGAGCTCAACTCTTCCAAAAGTCATATTCACCAATCCTCAGTAAACCCTCAGATCTTGCTCCACGGAATCACGGTCCCCACTGGATTGAATCCTCTGACCAGTTCTCTTCAGCATCTTCTCTCTTCATCTCCTGCTGACCAAAGACAAAAGCTCACACTGGTGTCAGGCCAAAAAAAATCCCTTCTCCCTCAGCCTTCTCCCTTGATTGGATGGCTCACATTCCGAAGCACCCATTATCTCTAAAAATAACCCAAGCACTACTTCTACAGAAAGACCATTACATGAACTACCCTACAACGTTAGCAGTGAAACCTTTACCAGGGCATTACATAAGGTTCATTTAAACATTTGATAATTCCTTTTTTCCAAAGATAATAGTGTATCTAATTGACAGACTTGTTACATACACCCGTTAGGGTGCATCCTCCAGTTACCTTATAAGGTAACCGTAGCCTTCAGCCAGGAGCAGATGTCATCAGGTGGTTCCCAACCTTCACCGAGTGTTTTGACCCTTAACCACGACACTCTCCAGTTGGTGGGCCGGCAGTGGTGGCCAAGTCACTGCCCATCTGCTCCTGGCTTCCCGTTCCCCTCCTCTCGCCTACTCCAAATCCAACAAGAGGCTCGTTCTGCCTCTTCCACCATCCTACGAGCTGCTTGTTTTTGCTCCTTTCGTCCAAGCCCAGATCTGACAACAACCACCATGCCGATTTGGCCGGGAAGCCTCTGCAGCCGATCTCCACAGGGAACAACCATGCCTGCCATCCCTTGTCTTTGCATTCCTGCACTAAGGGCTGGTACTTCAAGGCCTTTCTCTCGTGGGCCTCTTCCCATCTCTTGTCCCACGGCACAGTCAGCTCAACCAGAAATACTTTCTTGTCTTCAGTTGACCACAGTTCAATGTCCGGGCATAGGGTTGTGTGCACTATATCTGGGAACTGCAACCCCCTTCCCACATGGACCCTCAACAACCAGGACCTGGCTTTTAGCAGCAGATTGGGCTTTGGTTGTTTGGTTACAAAAGCCCTAGCTCCCTCTTCGATGAAGGTGATGGCCTCCCTCAAATCTGTGCCAGCCGTCCTCTTCTTGCATCTCTCCCGCCCTAGTGTGCCAGTAAGAGCCAGAAGCACCTTATCATGGCGCCACCTATACCGTCCTTGAGTTAGAGCTGTTTTACACCTGGACAGTATATGAGCCAGTGTCCCCTTTTGACCACAGAGCTTACAGTTCAGGTCCTCTCTCATCCCCCATGTGTACAGATGTAATGGTGAAGGAAGGGTGTCATACACAGATCGCAAGAGGAAGGAAATACGGAAGGGCTCCAGTCTCCATAACTCTGCCCATGAGATCTTGCGCTTAGGCAGATCCCATTTTGTCCAGGCACCCTGGGACCCTTCTGCCTGTACCATGTCTCACCAGTTCCTTATGCTTGCATTTCCCCACTGCCGGAAGTGAACTGAGCCGAGGCCTTGCCGCCTGACGCAGGGGTTGCCGATGATATCTCGCAGCTTCAGAGAACACACTGCCTCCTCCACAGCTGCGTTGGCAGCCCACTTGCGCCCAGATCTGGTTGTAACGCCTGCTTGCTTTACCAAGACGTCATTGGAATCTCTCAAGCTTAATAAGGCTCTGCATTTTGCCACCTTGAATTCCTCCACAACAGATGACAGGGGAATCTGCAGTTGCCCAGAATGAATGTAGAGGCCCACTGAAGAGAAGCTTGGGGGAAATCCCAACCATCTCCGCAGGTGCTTGTTGGTTTTCCTCTCGATGCCCTGTACGGCAGTCATGAGGAACTCATGAAGTGCGAAGAGCCAGAGAAGCCTGGGCTGAATGCCATATTGGTACAGTCAGGTGTTGAATTTACCCGGAAGTCTGAATTTGTCGATCTTCTTCAGCCATTCATCTGTCTGCTTCACAGCATTGGTGACATTGGCCCCATCTGTCAGTGACACATTAAAGCATTTCCCCAAGCATTTTATCGGGTTATCTTCGATGGAAGGGATGACCTCACCTTGAACTTGGAGGCTAAACTTGCTAGTAACTTTGTCCTTTCTGATCACCATGCACCTGGACTATTTGGCCTTGAAGGACATCCTCGCCCAAGTGGCTACATTACTCAGGGTTTCTAATACCCATCTTGCTTGGACATGTGACACAGTTGTTATAGTGATGTCGTCTATGAACCCTTGTAGAGCCGGCTGAACAATGCCTGACTCCAGCATCGGGCCGTGGGTTACATCTTCTGCTGCTGATCATAGGAGGTTCATTCCCATAATAAATAGGATGGGGGAGATGGTGCACCCTGTTGGAATCCCCTTCTGGAGGTCCTGCCAACTAGTTGTGAAATGGGCTGATGTAAATCTGAGTTTGAATCCTCCTAGGTAGCTGGATAGAAGGATAGAAATCCTATCTAATGAAGACAAAACTGACTCCTTTTCATTCACGCAAAATTTTGACTTTTTTCTTGATGGGCCAAAGCTTTCTAATATGTGACAAAACATCATCAATCTGCTTTCTCCAGAGATACTGCCTGACTTGATGAACATTTCCAGCAATTTCTGTTTACATGAGCTTTTATGAATCCCATTCTGACTTGAACCCACAGTTTCGTGCCTAAATGCCGCGACTGTGCAAAATAGCTTTATATGGTTTAATAAGGTTTCATGAAATTGTTTGGAGATAAAAAAAAATAAACCACTAATACTGTGATACACAATATTGTTTCATTGCTCCAGTTTTGAATCAGGTCAATCTCTAGGCTGCTGTCTGTACATTACAAAGGCTTTAGTCCTTATACTCACATTTAATTTTCATGGAAGCACGAAGGAATCTATACTGCATTCTTAATGACCAAGACTTTGATACCAGGCATGCTCAAGACAATGCACAGTGTCCTTCATTGTACATCCTTTCTTCAAGTAGAAATGTAATAACGTAGCCTGACAAAGCCTAACGAAATAATATTACCCATGTGGTCTATTTCCTTATCACTTCGAAATTTGGTTGCCAAGGTTTTTAAACAATTGTCATGACTGTTCTTCAAAACTACTCAATTGACACAAAAACACTGGAGTGCCTTCAGGTAAAGAGTGTTTCTTCTCATTGTATTTTGCAGCTTTCATGTGATCAATGTTGTTCATTTCTCCAGAATGATGAAGGGCCTTCTTTGGTTTTCCTGTACCTTGAAAGACTACCAAGGAGAAGAACCATTAAACATTATCAAGCTGATTTGGAGAATAATGGGATACTGTGTGGAGTAAATATTGATGTGTCAGTGTGGAATATTGCTGAGTTTGGTGCTGTGACATACTGTTTGTCTTCCTGATTATGTCTTTGGTTGCCTAATGACATGAGTTCATTGAGATGGAAATTATTCCCATCTATCTCTTTGATATTCTTCAACTTGATGGACAGAAGTGTTGATGAAAAAAGCTCAGGAGTCTGGAAAATCTGTGGAAGAATGCCACATTTTTTCATCTATTCGGTATGTGTAGCATGCTTCATAAACTGTAAGCAGTAGCTGAACTGCTGGAGAACTCAGCAGGTCAAGCAGTATCTGTTGAAGGAAAAGAATTGTTGATGTTTTTGGATGAATACCTGTATCTGGAGGAGGCAGGATGGCCTGTATAAAGAGAAGGGCAATAAGTAATGGAGAATCTGATCTTAAATAGTAATGTGGCTCTTGTGCATCTGATACACACAGAAGTGACAAGGATTATGCAGTAACATCAGTAAGCATACAACAGGAAAAGAGTTTCCTGCAAAATGGCTTACTGTACATTAGCCCAGACTAGTTTGTGAAGTCCTATTGTGAAATATTATTTAACAATAAGGCCTGCTCTCGACTGGACTGCTACCCAGGGCTCATGTGAGGGGAACTCGTGTGGCATATGTTGTTCTCTCTTAAAGCAATTCTAATATTTTGTCAATAAAGGCAATGCCCTTTTCTCACTGTTACCATCAGGTAAGAGGTACAGAAGCCTGAAGGCACACACTCAGCGATTCAGGAACAGCTTCTTCCCCTCTGCCATCCAATTCCTAAATGGACATTGAAGCTTTGGACACTACCTTACTTTTTAAAAAATACACAGCATTTCTGTTTTTGCAGGTTCTAAAAAATCTATTCAATATACGTACACACATCAAAGTTGCTGGTGAATGCAGCAGGCCAGACAGCATCTCTAGGAAGAGGTACAGTCGACGTTTCGGGCCAAGACCCTTCGTCAGGACTAACTGAAGGAAGAGCTAGTAAGAGATTTGAAAGTGGGAGGGGGGGGGAGATCCAAAATGATAGGAGAAGACAGGAGGGGGAGGGATGGAGCCAAGAGCTGGACAGTTGATTGGCAAAAGGGATAGAAGAGGATCATGGGACAGGAGGCCCAGGGAGAAGGAAAAGGGGGAGGGGAGGGAAAAACCCAGAGAATGGGCAAGGGGTATAGTCAGAGGGACAGAGGGAGAAAAAGGAGAGAGAGAGAAAGAATGTGTATATGTAAATAAATAACGGATGGGGTAAGAGGTGGAGGTGGGGCATTAGCGGAAGTTAGAGAAGTCAATGTTCATGCCATCAGGTTGGAGGCTACCCAGAAGGAATATAAGGTGTTGTTCCTCCAACCTGAGTGTGGCTTTATCTTTACGGTAGAGGAGGCCGTGGATAGACATATCAGAATGGGAATGGGATGTGGAATTAAAATGTGTGGCCACTGGGAGATCCTGCTTTCTCTGGCAGACAGAGCGAAGGTGTTCAGCAAAACGATCTCCCAGTCTGCGTCGGGTCTCGCCAATATATAGAAGGCCACATCGGGAGCACCGGACGCAATATATCACCCCAGCCGACTCACAGGTGAAGTGTCGCCTCACCTGGAAGGACTGTCTGGGGCCCTGAATGGTGATAAGGGAGGAAGTGTAAGGGCATGTGCAGCACTTGTTCCGCTTACAAGGATAAGTGCCAGGAGGGAGATCAGTGGGGAGGGATGGGAGACGAATGGAGAAGGGAGTCGCGTAGGGAGCGATCCCTGCAGAAGGCAGAGAGAGCGGAGGAGGGAAAGATGTGCCTAGTGGTGGGATCCCGTTGGAGGTGGCAGAAGTTACGGAGAATAATATGTTGGACGCGGAGGCTGGTGGGGTGGTAGATGAGGACCAGGGGAACCCTATTCCTAGTGGGGTGGCGGGAGGATGGAGTGAGAGCAGGTGTGCATGAAATGGGGGAATCTCAAGGTAGTATATGGTATCCATACTTTGATATAAGTGTATATTGAACTTTGAACTTCACTGCAGTCAAAAGACTAATTCTCATTTTCAAGTTGTCCCCAGCAAGTTGACTGTTTTCTCTACCCTATGAACAATCAGTTGCTGAATCCAGAGGCTCTCACAGGCACCAAATATTCAAACAACAACAAAAAAGATGACCATTTTGAACTGGAACCCATTAGTAATTGACTGGAGATATTGCACGAGTAGAAGCAGTGTAAACACAGCTCAGTTCTACCTAACAGGTTGTAGAACCTCCCACTGCGTAGTTGATTCAAATGGTCAAATGACAACATAATGTCCCAAGAACACATTCAGCTACTTGGCAACCAATTCCCATGTGAAAAGGAGTATGGGGCATTGCATATCAAAATTTTCTGTAATTTCATCAGTTTATACATGTGTTGTAGCAGTAATACACTATTCTGATGCACTTTTTTACAAATGCAACACAAACCACTCAAGTTAATCACAAAGTGAACTCATCAGGCTTGAAGTCTACTGAGAGACAGATCCCATGGTGAAGGTTTTCTCATTTCCACACCTTGCTGGTTTTAATGATGGAACACATATGTATGCAGGTGATTGATATGATAGATGATAGCTTTAGCTATCAGAGCAATCTGATATTTTCAGACCAAGGAACCATATGCAGGGCTTAGCAAATGCTTAAATAGGTCAAATATTCTTGAATAAAAACAAGTGCTACACATGCCCTTATACTTCCTCCCTTACCACCATTCAGGGCCCCAGACAGTCCTTCCAGGTGAGGCGACATTTCACCTGTGAGTCGGCTGGGGTGATATACTGCGTCCGGTGCTCCCGATGTGGCCTTCTATACATTGGCGAGACCCGACGCAGACTGGGAGATCGTTTTGCTGAACACCTACGCTCTGTCAGCCAGAGAAAGCAGGATCTCCCAGCGGCCACACATTTTAATTCCACGTCCCATTCCCATTCTGATATGTGTATCCACGGCCTCCTCTACTGTAAAGATGAAGCCACACTCAGGTTGGAGGAACAACACCTTATATTCCGTCTGGGTAGCCTCCAACCTGATGGCATGAACATTGACTTCTCTAACTTCCGCCAATGCCCCACCTCTCCCTCATACCCCATCCGTTATTTATTTATATACACACATTCTTTCTCTCTCTCTCCTTTTTCTCCCTCTGTCCCTCTGACTATACCCCTTGCCCATCTTCTGGGATTTTTCCCCCCCTCCCCCTTTTCCTTCTCCCTGTGCCTCCTGTCCCATGATCCTCTCATATCCCTTTTGCCAATCAACTGTCCAGCTCTTGGCTCCATCCCTCCCCCTCCTGTCTTCTCCTATCATTTTGGGTCTCCCCCTCCCCCTCCCACTTTCAAATCTCTTCCTAACTCTTCCTTCAGTTAGTCCTGACGAAGGGTCTCGGCCCGAAATGTCGACTGTACCTCTTCCTAGAGATGCTGCCTGGCCTGCTGCATTCACCAGCAACTTTGATGTGTGTTGCTTGAATTTCCAGCATCTGCAGAATTCCTCGTGTTTGCGTTCAATATACGTAATTGATTTACTTATTATTATTATTCTGTTTAATTTACTTTATTATTATTATTATTTCTCTCTCTGCTAGATTATGTATTGCATTGAACCGCTGCTGCTAAGTTAAAAAAATTTACGTCACATGCCAGTGATAATAAACCTGATTTGATATCTTCCATGGAATTTTCATTCTTCCTCACCCCTAACCTTGTTCAGACTCCACTTGCTTCCAATGTGCTCCAAGGCTTCTCAAATCTCTTCACTCATCATGCATTTTACCTCAGTCAGCTCAACTAATCATTCCTTTCTCCTTCACCATTACCTCCTCTCCAATGCCTCCATATTTTCCTTGATCACTCAGTTTCTTCTATGGCTCCCTCATTGACTTTCATCTCACTTTGTCATGGTCCGGATCAGGGTCCCTCTAAATTTACTTTGTTTATGTTACGAACCAGACCGTTGACTCCCTGTTTCCCTTTGGTTCCCTGTTTTCCCGTGTCCCTCGGGCTTGGTGATTGGAGGCAATTTACTCTCGGCTGAACCGGCAGTTTATACTCTCTGGCTTTCAGTCGTTTGGCGCGAGAGCGTTAACAAAGTCACCGTACGTACAGCGAGCCAATGTCATCTGGCCGGAGCAAGCCTAGTCTCCTCCCGAAGCAAGTGCCAGCAAGCCGCCTTCCCTTGTCAGTATGGGTCAGTCTAAGTTAACCCGCTGTGGTGAGTCAAGAGCTCGCCGTGGCTTGGAGCGTAGTTCTGTCCATTGTTGTGTGGTCTCCGTATCCATGTCATGTGTCTAAAAGGGGTCCCAGGCCTGTACCCTGGAAGGGTCCTGACCCCGTGTCAAGAAGAGTCCCGACTCTGTCCTGTGTCTAAGAAGGATTCCCAGCTCAGTGTTTTATGTTTTGTGTCCGAGTCTGATATTCTTTCTCTAGAGCTGATGTGACTGTACCGGCGAGGGAAGGTGCCGGTGAGGAGTAAGGAATGAAATAGACCACTGGTGATTTCCCTGATTTGAGTGCTCCTCAGACAACTGCACCATAATTCATTGTTGTGAAATGCTATTATCTTTCATACCTTTGAATACTTTGTTTGCTGTATCTGCAGCATAATTTGATGTAAATTAAATGTTAATCAGATGATTGTCAGGAATCCAGGACATTAATATCTTCCAAACTGTACAGAACAAGGCCTTTAAACAGCTCATCAGCTTGAAAAGTCTCAAAATAATTCTATTTTAGAACGTTGATGGAGGATCAATGTATATATCAAAGAACACAGAACATAGAACATAGAAATATACAGCACATTACAGGCCCTTGAGGCCACAATGTTGTGCTGACCATGTAACCTATTGTACAAACTGCCTAGAATTTCCCTACTGCATAGCCCTCTGTTTTTCTAAGCTCCATGTACCTATCTACAAGTCTCCTATAAGACCCTATTGTATCTACCTCTACCACTATTGCTAGCAGTGCATTCCACGCACCCACCACTCTCTGTGTGAAAAACTTACCTCTGATATTCCGCATCCCCCTCTCCCCAATACCTACTTCCAAGCACCTTAAAATAATGCCCCCATGTGTTAGTTATCTCAGTCCTGGGAAAAAGCCTCTGATTATCCACACAATCAATGCCTCTCATCATTTTATACACCTCTCTTAGGTCACCTTTCGTCCTCCGTCGCTCCAAGGAGAAAAGGCCAAGTTCACTCAACCTATTCTCAGAAGGCATGGCCTACATTCTTGTAAATCTCTTCTGTATTCTCTCTACAGTATCCATATATTTCTTGTAATGGGATGACCAGAACTTAACATAGTACTCCAAGTGGGGTCTAACTAAGATCTTATATAGCTGTAACATTACCTCACAAGTTATTGATTTGATCAGCATTTCTTTTTTTTTTACTTTAATGTATACAATCTTTCTTTTAAAATGCTCCATTCGTCTAGTATGTCATGTCAATATGCTATTACTGTAAAAGTAATGTGCTACAAGGTATATGCCTGCAGTGTTACAAGACTTGAAAGAAGCCTCACTTTGTTACATGTTCTGCTAAAGGAAGCTAAGCAGTCTAGCCTTGAGCCTTCAGAATATGATGCAAGTCTTAGTACAATCTACATCAAGAGGATTTTTCATAGACATTATTTTCAGTCTGCAGTTACAAGTTAGCTTTAGTTTGTTTAAATATGATTGCCCAAAATCAGATTTTTTTTATGTCTGACCAAACAAACTTCCGTAAGCACCTCACTTATCACTGCCAGCTGCACCATTACATATTGCCAGCTGAACACTCAGCAGACCCCGAGCTCTGCTAAATCAGTATTAACAAGAAATAGCTCTTCTTCATGTTCTTCAGCTGTGGAGAGCCTGTAAGATACAGGTAGCTGCTGGATTGGGGCACTAAGTGGGAAATCATGGAGTCAAGGAGCCAAGTATGGGGGAGGATCGTGGATAGGAATGGAACTGATATGAGAGTTGTGTGATGGTGATTGTCAGTTGAGAATAGGGAGGTGGTTGAATTTGACTGAGCACTCGTGTAGTTGGGACCTGCAGTCAGTGGGGGTCTGGTGTTGCGGTGAGCAGGATTAGGGCCAATTAGTTGACTGAACAGTGGCTGGGTAATCAGATGAACAAGCAAGACTTGTGGACTTGGGGTAAGAGTGGATTCAGTACCATGTTGCAGGTTCAGAGTGGGGAACTATAAGATGAAATAGTGCCCATCTGTGCTAGATTCTCAATGCTGGCCTTGAACCTCCTCAAAGAGGTACTTTTATATTGCAGAACAAGCAGTGTTATGGAAAATTGATTGTCTTGTGAGCACCAAATCAGGCAAATTTCAGAAAAGTCACTCGGAGTCACTATAATTGTACAATGCAAAGGAATTAGAACTTTATGTGTGCATTCAATGTGCAAACAAATTGATATACAACAGAGCAGTTTTCACTGGACGTGCCCACTTCAAATTCCAGGCTAGTGCGATTTCTGTCTGGAAACCAGCATAATTGCCTTCTATTCTAAGAAACATAGAGCTACATTTCTCTGCTGCTGACAAAGGGAATGCTCCAGCATCAACGTTTGAGGCACCCACGTGTGCATTACATTTATTACTCCAGATCCGAACCCATTACTTCATTCACTCATTACCCTTGTATTCCCAGTAAAATATCCTTTGTGTAACTTTAACTCTGTAACCAGTAAAAAAAACCCTTGTGTAACTCTATAACCAGAAAAATACCCCTTGTATCACTCTGTATACAGTTATAATACCCCTTGTATAACTCTGTAACCTGTAAAAAAAAGCACTTGTGTAACTCTATAAGTAGTAAAATACCCCTTGTAAAACTCTGTAACCAGTTAAGATACCCCTTGTTTAACTCGGCAAACAGGTAAAATACTCCTATGTGTAAAGCTGTAACCAGCAAAATACTTCCTATTGTAACACTGTAACGTGTAAAATACCCTTATATAACTCTGTAACCAGTAAAAGCCCACCTTGTATAACTCTGTAAACAGTAAAAGCCCACCTTGTGTAACTCTGTAACCAGTAAAAAGCTCCTTGTATAAATCTGTAAATAGTAAAAGCCCCCTTGTGTAATTCTGTAACCAGTAAAAGACACTTGTGTAACTCTGTAACCAATAAAAGCCTCCCTTGTGTAACTCAGTAAACAGTAAAGGACCCCTCATGTAACTCTGTAACCAGTAAAAGACTCCTTGTCTAACTTTGTAACCAGTAAAAGACCCCTTGTATAACTCTGTAACCAGTAAAAGACCCACGTGTAACTCTGTAAACAGTAAAAGACTCCTTGTGTAACTCTGTAACTAGTAAAAGCCCCCTTGTGTAACACTGTAACAGGTAAAAGCCCCCCGTGTAACTCTGTAACCAGTAAAAGCCCACATTATTTAACTCTGTAACTAGTAAAAGCCCCCTTTGTTTAACTCTGTAACCAGGAAGGGACCCCTCGTGTAACTCTGTAACCAGTAAAGGACACGTCGTGTAACTCTAATGATTAAAAGCCCCCTTGTGTAACGCTGTAACCAGTAAAAGACTCCCTTGTGTAACTGTGTAACCACTAAAAGACCCCTTGTGTAACTGTAACTAGTAAAAGACTCCCTTGTGTAACTGTGTAACCAGTAAAACAAGCCCTTGTGTAATCTGTAACCAGTAAAAGACCCATGTGTAACTCTGTAATCAGTAAAAGGCTCCTTGTGTAACTCTGTAACTAGTAAAAGCCCCCTTGTGTAACTCTGTAACTGGTAAAAGACACTTGCGTGACTCTGTAATCAGTAAAAGCACCCTTTGTTTAACTCTGTAACAGTAAAGGACCCCTCGTGTAACTCTGTAACTAGTAAAAGACCCGATTGTGTAACTGTATAACCAGTACAAAACCCAAGTGTAACTCTGTAACCAGTTCAAATACCCCTTGTTTAACTCAGTAAACAGGTAATATACTCCCTTATGTAAAGCTGTAACCAGCAAAATACTCTCTTGTGTAACACTGTAATGCGTAAAATACCCTTGTATAACTCTGTAACCAGTAAAAGCCCCCTCGTGTAACTCTGTAAACAGTAAAAGGCCCCTTATGTGACTCTGTAACTAGTAAAAGCCCCCTTTTGTGTAACGCTATAACCAGTAAAGGACCCCTAGTGTATCTCTGTAACCAGTAAAAGACCCCTAGTGTAACTCTATAACCAGTAAAAGACTCCTTGTGTAACTCCATACCTAGTAAAAGCCCCCTTGTGTAACTCTGTAACCAGCTAAGGACTTCTCCTGCATCTCTATAACCAGTAAAAGACCCCCTTGTTTAACTGTGTAACAAGTTAAACCCCCCCGTGTGTAACTCTGTAACCAGTAAAAGCCCCCTTATATATATCTGTAACTAGTAAAAGCCCCCTTGTGTAACCCTGTAACCAGTAAAAGGACCCTCGTGTGGCTCTGCAACCCCTAAAGGACCCCTCATGTAACACTGTAAGCAGTAAAAGACCCATGTGTAACTCTGTAACCAGTAAAAGGCTCCTTGTGTAACTCTGTAACTAGTAAAAGCCCCCTTGTGTAACTTTGTAACTGGTAAAAGCCCCCCAGGTAACTCTGTAACCAGTAAAAGGCTCCTTGTGTAACTCTGTAACTAGTAAAAGCCCCCTTGTGTAACACTGTAACAGGTAAAAGCCCCCCGGGTAACTCTGTAACCAGTAAAAGCCCACATTATTTAACTCTGTAACTAGTAAACTCCTCTGTAACCAGGAAGGGACCCCTCGTGTAACTCTAACGATTAAAAACCCTCTTGTGTAACTCTGTAACAAGTAAAAGATCACTTGTGTAACTCTGTAACCAGTAAAAGACCCCCTTGTGTAACTGTGTAACCACTAAAAGACCCCTCGTGTAACTGTAACTAGTAAAAGACTCCCTTGTGTAACTGTGTAACCAGTAAAACAAGCCCTTGTGTAATCTGTAACCAGTAAAAGACCCATGTGTAACTCTGTAACCAGTAAAAGGCTCCTTGTGTAACTCTGTAACTAGTAAAAGCCCCCTTGTGTAACTCTGTAACTGGTAAAAGACACATGTGTGACTCTGTAATCAGTAAAAGCACCCTTTGTTTAACTCTGTAACCAGTAAAGGACCCCTCGTGTAACTCTGTAACTAGTAAAAGACCCAATTGTGTAGCTGTGTAACAAGTACAAGACCCAAGTGTAACTGTAACTAGTTAAAATACATCTTGTTTAACTCGGTAAACAGGTAATGTACTCCCTTGTGTAAAGCTGTAACCAACAAAGTACTCTCTTGTGTAACACTGTAATGCGTAAAATACCCTTGTATAACTCTGTAACCAGTAAAAGCCCCCTCGTGTAACTCTGTAACCAGTAAAAGGCCCCTTGTGTGACTCTGTAACTAGTAAAAGCCCCCTTTTGTGTAACGCTGTAACCAGTAGAGGACCCCAGTGTATCTCTGTAACCAATAAAAGATCCCTAGTGTAACCCTGTAACTGGTAAAAGACCCCCTTGTGTAACTGTGTAACCAGTAAAAGACCCTTGTGTAACCCTGTAAACAGTAAAAGACCCTTGTGTAACTCTGTAACCAGTAAAAGACTCCTTGTGTAACTCCATACCTAGTAAAAGCCCCCTTGTGTAACTCTGTAACCAGTTAAGAACCTCTCCTGCATCACTGTAACCAGTAAAAGACACCTTGTGTAAATCTGTAACTAGTAAAAGACCCCCTTGTTTAACTGTGTAACAAGTAAAAGCCCCCCCCATGTGCAACTCTGTAACCAGTAAAAGCCCCCTTCTATATATATGTAACTAGTAAAAGACCCCCTTGTGTAATTGTGTAACCAGTAAAAACCCCCTTGTGTAACTCTGTAACCAGTAAAAGATCCCCTTGTGTAACTGTGTAACCAGTAAAAGACCCTTGTGTAACTCTGTAACTACTAAATGCGCCCTTATGTAACTCTGTAACCAGTTAAGGACCTCTCGTGTATCTCTGTAACCAGTAAAAGACTCCTTGATTAAATCTGTAACTAGTAAAAGACCCCCTTGTGTAACTGTATAACCAGTAAAAGCCCCCCGTGTGGAACTCTGTAGCCAGTAAAAGACACTTGCGTAACTCTGTAACCAGTAAAGGCCCACTTTGTTTAACTCTGTAACTATAAGAGCCCCCTTTGTTTAACTCTGTAACCAGTAAAGGACCCCTCGTGTAACTCTGTAACCAATAAAGGACCCCTCGTGTAACTCTTTAACTAGTAAAAGACCCCCTTGTGTAATTGTATAACCAGTAAAGCACCCCTTGTGTAACTCTGTAAACAGTAAAAGGTCCCCGCGCGTAACTCTGTAAACAGTAAATGACCCGTGTGTAACTCTGTAACTAGTAAAAGCCCCCTTGTATAAATCTGTAAATAGTAAAAACCCCCTTTTGTAACTGTATAACCAGTAAAAGCCCCCTTGCGTAACTCTGTAACCAGTAAAAGCCCACATTGTTTAACACTGTAACTATAAAAGCCCCCTTTGTTTAACTCTGTAACCAGTAAAGGACCCCTCGTGTAACTCTTTAACTAGTAAAAGACCCCCTTGTGTATTTGTATAACCAGTAAAAAACCCTTTGTGTAACTCTGTAAACAGTAAAAGGTCCCCGCGTGTAACTCTGTAAACAGTAAATGACCCTTGTGTAACTCTGTAACCAGTAAAAGCCCCCTCGTGTAACTCTGAACCAGTAAAAAAACCCTTGTGTAACTGTGTAATCAGTAAAAGACCCTTGTGTAACTCTGTAACCAGTAAAAGCCCCCTTGTATAAATCAGTAACTAGTAAAAGCCTCCTTGTGTAACTCTGTAACCAGTAAACGACACTTGCGTATCTCTGTAACCAGTAAAAGCTCCCTTTGTTTAACTGTGTAACAAGTAAAAGCCCACTTTGTTTAACTCTGTAACCAGTAAAGGACCCCTCGTGTAACACTGTAACCAGTAAAGGACCCCTCGTGTTACGCTTTAACTAGTAAAAGACCCCCTTGTGTAATTGTGTAACCAGTAAAAAAACCCTTGTGTAACTCTGTAAACAGTAAAAGATACCCGTGTGTAACTCTGTAACCAGTAACAGACCCTTGTGTAAATCTGTAATCAGTAAATGATCCTTGTGTAACTCTATAACTAGTAAAAGCCCCCTTGGTAACTCTGTAAACAGTAAAAGCCCCCTTGTAAAAATCTGTAAATAGTAAAAGCCCCCTTGTGTAACTCTGTAACCAGTAAAAGGCTCCTTGTGTAACTATGTAACTAGTAATAGCCGCCTTGTGTAACTCTGTAACTGGTAAAAGCCCCCTTGTATAAAACAGTAACTAGTAAAAGACCCCTTGTGTAACTCTGTAACCAGTAAAAGACACTTGCGTATTTCTGTAACCAGTAAAAGCCCGCTTTGTTTAACTCTGCAACAAGTAAAAGCCCCCTTTCTTTAACTCTGTAAACAGTAAAAGGACGCTTGTGTAACTCTGTAACCAGTAAAGGACCCCTCGTGTAACTCCGTAACAGGAAAAAGCCCCCCATGTGTAACTCTGTAACTAGTAAAAACCCCCTTGTGCAACTCTGTAACAGGAAAAAGCCCCCCATGTGTAACTCTGTAACCAGTAAAAGCCCCCTTGTATAAATCTGTAAATAGTAAAAGCCCCCTTGTGTAAATCTGTAAACAGCAAAATACTCCCTTGTGTAACTCTATAACATGTAAAATACCCTTATATAACTCTGTAACCAGTAAAAACCCACCTTGTATAACCCTGTAAACAGAAAAGAACTTGTGTAACTCTGTTACCAGTAAAAGGCTCCGTGTGTAACTCTGTATCTAGTAAACACCCCCTTGTGTAACTCTGTATCTAGTAAAAGCCTCCTTGTATTAATCTGTAAATAGTAAAATACTCCCTTTTGTAAAGCTGCAACCAGCAAAATACTCCCTTGTGTAAAACTGTAACGCGTAAAATACCCTTATATAACTCTGTTACCAGTAAAAGCCCACCTTGTATAACTCTGTAAACAGTAAAAGACCTTGTGTAACTCTGTAACCAGTAAAAAGCTCCTTGTGTAGCACTGTAACTAGTAAAAGCCCCCTTGTATAAATCTGTAAATAGTAAAATCCCCCTTGAGTAATTCTGTAATCAGTAAAAGACACTTGTGTAACTCTGTAACCAATAAAAGCCCCCCTTGTGTAACTCAGTAAACAGTAAAGGACCTCTCATGTAACTCTGTATCCAGTAAAAGACCCCTTGTATAACTTTGTAACTAGTAAAAAACCCCTTGTGTAATCTGAAACCAGTAAAAGACACATGTGTAACTCTGTAACCAGTATAAGGCTCCTTGTGCAACTCTGTAACTAGTAAAAGCCCCCTTGTGTAACTCTGTATCTTGTAAAAGCCCCCTTGTATAAATCTGTAAATAGTAAAAGCCCCCTTGAGTGATTCTGTAACCAGTAAAAGACCCTTGTGTAACTCTGTAACCAATAAAAGCCCCCCTTCTGTAACTCAGTAAAGAGTAAAGGACCCCTCATGTAACTCTGTAACCAGGAAAAGACCCCTTGTATTACTTTGTAACCAATAAAAGCCCCCCTTCTGTAACTCAGTAAAGAGTAAAGGACCCCTCATGTAACTCTGTAACCAGGAAAAGACCCCTTGTATTACTTTGTAACCAGTAAAAAACCCCTTGTGTAACTCTGTAACCAGTAAAAGACACATGTGTAATTCTGTACCCAGTAAAAGCCCACTTTGTTCAACACTGTAACTATAAAAGCCCCGTTTGTTTAACTCTGTATGCAGTAAAGGACCCCTCGTGTAACACTGTAACCAGTAAAGGATCCCTCGTGTAACTCTTTAACTAGTAAAAGAACCCCTTGTGTAATTGTGTAACCAGTAAAAACACCCTTGTGTATCTCTGTAAACAGCAAAAGATCTCCTTGTGTAACTGTGTAACCAGTAACAGACCCTTGTGTAACTCTGTAATCAGTAAAAGACCCTTGTGTAACTCTGTAACCAGTAAAATGCTCCTTGTGTAATTCTGTAACTAGTAAATGCTGCCTTGTGTAACTCTGTAACTGGTAAATGCCCCCCGTGTGTACGTCTGTAACCAGTAAAAGCCCCCTTGTAAAAGCCCCCTTGTATAAATCAGTAACTAGTAAAAGCGCCAATGTGTAACTCTGTAACCAGTAAAGGACCCCTCGTGTAACTCTGTAACCAGTAAAAGGCTCCTTGTGTAACTCTGTAACTAGTAAAAGCCCTCTTGTGCAACACTGTAACAGGAAAAAGCCCCCCATGTGTAACTCTGTAAGCAGTAAAAGCCCCCTTGTATAAATCTGTAAATAGTAAAAGCCCCCTTGTGTAATTCTGTAACCAGCAAAATACTCCCTTGAGTAACTCTGTAACGTGTAAAATACCCTTATATAACTCTGTAACCAGTAAAAGCCCACCTTGTATAACCCTGTAAACATAAAAGCACTTGTGTAACTCTGTAACCAGTAAAAGACTCCTTGTGTAACTCTGTATCTAGTAAAAACCCCCTTGTGTAACTCTGTAACTGGTAAAAACCCCCTGTGTGTACCTCTGTAACCAGTAAAAGACACTTTCATATTTCTGTAACCAGTAAAAGCCCACTTTATTTAACTCAGTAAACAGTAAAGGACCCCTCATGTAACTCTGTAACCAGTAAAAGACCCCTTGTATAACTTTGTAACTAGCAAAAAAACCCTTGTGTAATCTGTAACCAGTAAAAGACGCATATGTAACTCTGTAACCAGTATAAGGCTCCTTGTGTAACTCTGTAACTAGTAAAAGCCCCCTTGTGTAACTCTGCAACTGGTAAAAGCCCCCCGTGTGTAATTCTGTAACTAGTAAAAGACACTTGCGTAACTCTGTAATCAGTAAAAGCACCCTTTGTTTAACTCTGTAACCAGTAAAAAACCCGCGTGTAACTCTGTAACCAGTAAAGGACCCCTCGTGTAACTCTGTAAATAGTAAAAGACCCCCTTGTGCAACTCTGTAAACGGTAAAAGACCTTGTGCAACTCTGTAAACAGTAAAAGACCCTTGTGTAACTCTGTAACCAATAAAAGCCCCCTTCTGTAACTCAGTAAAGAGTAAAGGACCCCTCATGTAACTCTGTAACCAGGAAAAGACCCCTTGTATAACTTTGCAACCAGTAAAAAACCCCTTGCGTAACTCTGTACCCAGTAAAAGACACTTGTGTAACTCTGTACCCAGTAAAAGACACTTGCGTAACTCTGTACCCAGTAAAAGACACTTGCGTAACTCTGTACCCAGTAAAAGCCCCCTTTGTTTAACACTGTACTATAAATGCCCCGTTTGTTCAACTCTGTAACCAGTAAGAGGCCCCTTGTGTAACTCTGTAACCAATAAAAGCCCCCCTTCTGTAACTCAGTAAAGAGTAAAGGACCGCTCATGTAACTCTGTAACCAGTAAAAGACCGCTTCTATAACTTTGTAACCAGTAAAAAAACCCTCGTGTAACTCTGTAACCAGTAAAGGACCCCTCGTGTAACTCTTTAACTAGTAAAAGACCCCCTTGTGTAATTGTGTAACCAGTAAAAAACCCCTTGTGTAACTCTGTAAACAGCTAAAGATCCCCTTGTGTAACTGTGTAACCAGTAAAAGACCCTTGTGTAACTCTGTAACCAGTAAAAGGCTCCTTGTGTAATTCTGTAAGTAGTAAAAGCCGCCTTGTGTCACTCTGTAACTGGTAAAAGCCCCCCGTGTGTATACCTCTGTAAACAGTAAAAGCCCCCTTGTATAAATCAGTAACTAGTAAAAGCCCCAATGTGTAACTCTGTAACCCGTAAAAGACACTTGCATATCTCTGTAACCAGTAAAAGCCAACTTTGTTTAATCTGTAACAAGTAAAAGCCACCTTTGTTTAACTCTGTAACCAGTAAAAGGACCCTTGTGTAACTCTGTAACCAGTAAAAGTCTCCTTGTGTAACTCTGTATCTAGTACAAGTCCCCTTGTGTAACTCTGTAACTAGTAAAAACCCCCTTTGTTTAACTCTGTAAACAGTAAAAGGACACTTGTGTAACTCTGTAACCAGAAAAGGACCCCTCGTGTAACTCTGTAACCAGTAAAAGGCTCCTTGTGTAACTCTGTAACGAGTAAAAGCCCCCCTTGTATAACTCTGTAAACAGTAAAAGACCCCTGTGCAACTCTGTAACCAGTAAAAGCCCCCCTTGTGTAACTCTGTAACCAGTAAAAGGCTCCTTGTGTAATTCTGTAACTAGTAAAAGCGCCCTTGTATAGATCATTAACTAGTAAAAGCGCCAATGTGTAACTCTGTAACAATTAAAGGACCCCTCGTGTAACTCTGTAACCGGTAAAAGGCTCCTTGTGTAACTATGTAACTAGTAAAAGCCCTCTTGTGCAACTCTATAACAGGAAAAAGCCCCCCATATGTAAATCTGTAAGCAGTAAAAGCCCCCTTGTATAAATCTGTAAATAGTAAAAGCCCCCTTGTGTAATTCTGTAACCAGCAAAATACTCCCTTGTGTAACTCTGTAACGTGTAAAAAACCCTTATATAACTCTGTAACCAGTAAAAGCCTACCTTGTATAACCCTGTAAACATAAAAGAACTTGTGTAACTCTGTAACCAGTAAAAGACTCCTTGTGTAACTCTATAACTAGTAAAAGCCCTCTTATATAAATCTGTAAATAGTAAAAGCCCCCTTGAGTAATTCTCTAACCAGTAAAAGACACTAGTGTAACTCTGTAACCAATAAAAGCCTCCCTTCTGTAACTCAGTAAACAGTATAGGACCCCTCATGTAACTCTGTAACCAGTAAACAACCCCTTGTATAACTCTGCAACCAGTAAAGGACCCCTCGTGTAACTCTGTAACCAGTAAGGGAACCCTCGTGTAACTCCTTAACTAGTAAAAGACCCCCTTGTGTAATTGCGTAACCAGTAAAAACCCCCTTGTGTAACTCTGTAAACAGCAAAAGATCCCCTTGTGTAACTGGGTAACCAGTAAAAGACCCTTGTGTAACTCTGTATCTAGTAAAAGCCCCCTTGTATAAATCTGTAAATAGTAAATGCCCCCTTGAATAATTCTGTAACCAGTAAATGACACTTGTGTAACTCTGTAACCAATAAAAGCCCCCCTTGTTTAACTCGGTAAACAGTAAAGGACCCCTCATGTAACTCTGTAACCAGTAAAAGAACCCTTGTATAACTTTGTAACTAGTAAAAAGCCCCTTGTGTAATCTGTAACCAGTAAAAGACTCCTTCTGTAACTCTGTAACGAGTAAAATCCCCCTTGTGTAACTCTGTAACCAATAAAAGCCTCCCTTCTGTAAATCAGTAAACAATAAAGGACCCCTCATGTAACTCTGTAACCAGTAAACAACCCCTTGTATAACTCTGCAACCAGTAAAGGACCCCTCGTGTAACTCTGTAACCAGTAAAGGACCCCTCGTGTAACTCCTTAACTAGTAAAAGACCCCCTTGTGTAATTGCGTAACCAGTAAAAACCCCCTTGTGTAACTCTGTAAACAGCAAAAGATCCCCTTGTGTAACTGGGTAAACAGTAAAGGACTCCTTGTTAATAATTCTGTAACCAGTAAAAGACACTTGTGTAACTCTGTAACCAATAAAAGCCCCACTTGTTTAACTCAGTAAACAGTAAAGGACCCCTCATGTAAATCTGTAACCAGTAAAAGACCCCTTGTATAACTTTGTAACCAGAAAAAAGCCCCTTGTGTAATCTGTAAACAGTAAAAGACTCCTTCTGTAACTCTGTAGCTAGTAAAATCCCCCTTGTGTAACTCTGTAACCAGTAAAGGAGCCCTCGTGTAGCTCTGTAACTAGTAAAAGCCCCCTTGTGTAACTCTGTATCTAGTAAAAGTCCCCTTGTATAAATCTGTAAATAGTAAAAGCCCCCTTGTGTAATTCTGTAACCAGCAAAATACTCCCTCATGTAACACTGTAATGCGTAAAATACCCTTATATAACTCTGTAACCAGTAAAAGCCCACTTTGTTCAACTCTGTAACCAGTATAAGGCTCCTTGTTTAACTCTGTAACCAGTAAAAGACCCTTGTGTAACTCTGTAATCAGTACAAGACGCTTGTGTAACTCTGTAATCAGTAAAAGCCGCCTCGTGTAACTCTGTAACTGGTAAAATCCCCCCCGTGTGTACCTCTGTAATCAGTATAAGCCCCCTTGTACAAAACAGTTACTCGTAAAAGCCCCAATGTGTAACTCTGTAACCAGTAAAAGCCCACTTTATTTAACTCTGTACACAGTAAAAGACCTTGTGTAACTCTGTAACCAGTAAGAAGCTCCTTGTGTAACTCCGTAACTAGTAAAAGCCCCCTTGTGTAATTCTGTATCTAGTAAAAGCCCCCTTGTATAAATCTGTAAATAGTAAAAGCCCCCATGTGTAATTCTGTAGCCAGCAAAATACTCCCTTGTGTAACACTGTAATGCGTAAAAGGCCCTTATAGAACTCTGTAACCAGTAAAAGCTCACTTTATTCAACTCTGTAATAAGTAAAAGCCCCCTTTGCTTAACTCTCTAACCAGTAAAAGGACACTTGTGTAACTCTGTAACCAGAGAAGGACCCCTCGTGTAACTCTGTAACCAGTAAAAGGCTCCTTGTGTAATTCTGTAACTAGTAAAAGCCCCCTTGTATAAATCATTAACTAGTAAAAGCGCCAATGTGTAACTCTGTAACCAGTAAAGGACCCCTCGTGTAACTCTGTAACCAGTAAAAGGCTCCTTGTGTAACTCTGTAACTAGTAAAAGCCCTCTTGTGCAACTCTGTAACAGGAAAAAGCCCCCCATGTGTAACTCTGTAAGCAGTAAAAGCCCCCTTGTATAAATCTGTAAATAGTAAAAGCCCCCTTGTGTAATTCTGTAACCAGCAAAATGCTCCCTTGTGTAACTCTGTAACGTGTAAAATACCCTTATATAACTCTGTAACCAGTAAAAGCCTACCTTGTATAACCCTGTAAACAGAAAAGCACTTGTGTAACTCTGTAACCAGTAAAAGACTCCTTGTGTAAGTCTGTATCTAGTAAAAGCCCCCTTGTGTAACTCTGTAACTGGTAAAAAAAACCCCTGTGTGTACCTCTGTAACCAGTAAAAGCCCCCTTGTATAAATCAGTAAGTAGTAAAAGCCCCAATGTGTAACTCTGTAACCAGTAAAAGACACTTTCATATCTCTGTAACCAGTAAAAGCCCACTTTATTTAACTCAGTAAACAGTAAAGGACCCCTCATGTAACTCTGTAACCAGTAAAAGACCCCTTGTATAACTTTGTAACTAGCAAAAAACCCCTTGTGTAATCTGTAACCAGTAAAAGACGCATATGTAACTCTGTAATCAGTATAAGGCTCCTTGTGTAACTCTGTAACTAGTAAAAGCCCCCTTGTGTAACTCTGCAACTGGTAAAAGCCCCCCGTGTGTAATTCTGTAACTAGTCAAAGACACTTCCGTAACTGTGTTATCAGTAAAAGCACCCTTTGTTTAACTCTAAAACCAATAAAAGACACCCTTGTGTAACTGTGTAACCAGTAAAATACCCTTGTGTAACTCTGTAAACAGTAAAGGCCCCCCTTATATAACTCTGTAACCAGTAAACAACCCCTTGTGTAACTCTGTAACTAGTAAAAGCCCTCTTGGTAATTCTGTAACCAGTAAAAGCCCCCTCGTATAAATCTGTAAATAGAAAACGCCCCCTTGTGTAACTCTGTAACCAGTAAAAGACACTTGTGTAACTCTGTAACCAGTAAACGCCCACTTTGTTTAACTCCGTAACTAGTAAAGGACCTCTCAAGTAACTCTGTAACAAGTAAAGTACCCCTCGTGTAACTATTTAACTTGTAAAAAACCGCCTTGTGTAACTGTGTAACCAGTAAAAAAAACCCTTGTGTAACTCTGTAACCAGTAAAGGACCCCTCGTGTAATTCTGTAACTAGTAAAAGACCCCTCGTGTAACTATTTAACTAGTAAACAACCCCCTTGTATAACTGTGTAACCAGTAAAAGACCCCTGGTGTAACTCTGTGACTAGTAAAAGACTCCCTTGTGTAACTGTGTAACCAGTAAAAGACTCCCTTGTGTAACTCTGTAACCAGTAAAATACCCCCTTGTGTAACTGTGTAACCAGTAAAAGACCCCTGGTGTAACTCTGTGACTAGTAAAAGACTCCCTTGTGTAACTGTGTAACCATTAAAAAAAACCCTTGTGTAATCTGTAACCAGTAAAAGCCCCCTTGTGCAACTCCGTAACAGGAAAAAGCCCCCCATGTGTAACTCTGTAACCAGTAAAAGCCCCCTTGTCTAAATCTGTAAATAGTAAAAGCCCCCTTGTGTAATTCTGTAACCAGCAAAATACTCCTTGTGTAACTCTGTAACGTGTAAAATACCCTTATATAACTCTGTAACCAGTAAAAGCCCACCTTGTATAACCCTGTAAACAGTAAAAGAACTTCTGTAACTCTGTAACCAGTAAAAGGATCCATGTATAACTCTGTAACTAGTAAAAGACCGCCTTGTGCAACTGTGTAAACAGTAAAAGACCCTTGCGCAACTCTCTAAACAGTAAAAGATCCTTGTGTAACTCTGTATCTAGTAAAAGCCCTCTTGTATAAATCTGTAAATAGTAAAAGCCCCCTTGTGTAACTGTGTAACCAGTAAAAGACACTTGTGTAACTCTGTAACCAGTAAAAGCCATCTCGTGTAATTCTGAAACCAGTAAAAGCCCCCTCGTGTAACTCTAAAACCAATAAAAGACACCCTTGTGTAACTGTGTAACCAGTAAAAGACCCTTGTGTAACTCTGTAATCAGTAAAAGTCCCTTGTATAACTCTGTAACCAGTAAAAGGCTCCTTGTGTAACTCTGTAACTGGTAAAAGCCACCTTGTGTAACTCTATAACTAGTAAAAGACACTTGCGTAACTCTGTAACCAGTAAACGCCCACTTTGTTTAACTCTGTAACAGTAAAAGCCCCCTTTGTTTAACTCTCTAACCAGTAAACGGCCCCTTGTGTAACTCTGTAACCAGTAAAGGACCCCTTGTGTAACTCTGTAACCAGTAATAGGCTCCTTTTGTAACTCTGTAACTAGAAAAAGCCCCCTTGTGTAACTCTGCAACCAGTAAAAGCCCCCTTGTATAAATCTGTAAATAGTAAACGCCCCCTTGTGTAACTCTATAACTAGTAAAAGACACTTGCGTAACTCTGTAACCAGTGAACGCCCACTTTGTTTAACTCCGTAACTAGTAAAGGACCTCTCATGTAACTCTGTAACGAGTAAAGTACCCCTCGTGTAACTATTTAACTTGTAAAAAACCGCCTTGTGTAACTGTGTAACCAGTAAAAAAAACCCTTGTGTAACTCTGTAACCAGTAAAGGACCACTCGTGTTACTCTTTAACTAGTAGAAGAACCCCTTGTGTAACTGTGTAACCATTAAACCCCCCTTGTGTAACTCTGTACAATTAAAAGATCCCTTGTGTAACTCTGTAACCAGTAAAATATCCCCTTGTGTAACTGTGTAACCAGTAAAAGACCCCTCGTGTAATTCTGTGACTAGTAAAATACACCCTTGTGTAACTGTGTAACCATTAAAAAAACTCTTGTGTAATCTGTAACCAGTAAAAGACCCATGTGTAACTCTGTAACCAGTAAAAGATCCCCTTGTGCAACTGTGCAACCAGTAAAAGACCCTTGTGCAACTCTGTAAACAGTAAAAGACCCTTGTGTAACTCTGTAACCAGTGAAAGACCGCCTTGTGCAATTGTGTAACCAGTAAAAAAACCCTTGTGTAACTCAGTAACCAGTAAAAGCCCACTTTGTTCAACTCTGTAACAAGTAAAAGCCCCCTTTGTTTAACTCTGTAACCAGTAAAAGGCTCCTTGTGTAACTCTGTAATAGGTAAAAGCCCCTCATTTGTAACTCGGTAACCAGTAAAAGCCTGCTTCTATAAATCTGTACTAGTAAAAGCCTCCTTGTGTAACTCTGTAAGCAGTAAAAGACATTTGCGTAACTCTGTAACCAGTAAAAGCCCACTTTGTTTAACTCTGTAACTAGTAAAAGGCCCCTTGTGTAACTCTGTAACCAGTAAAAGTCTCCTTGTGTAACTCTGTAACCAGTAAAAGCCATCTCGTGTAATTCTGAAACCAGTAAAAGCCCCCTCGTGTAACTCTAAAACCAATAAAAGACACCCTTGTGTAACTGTGTAACCAGTAAAAGACCCTTGTGTAACTCTGTAATCAGTAAAAGTCCCTTGTATAACTCTGTAACCAGTAAAAGGCTCCTTGTGTAACTCTGTAACTGGTAAAAGCCACCTTGTGTAACTCTATAACTAGTAAAAGACACTTGCGTAACTCTGTAACCAGTAAACGCCCACTTTGTTTAACTCTGTAACAGTAAAAGCCCCCTTTGTTTAACTCTCTAACCAGTAAACGGCCCCTTGTGTAACTCTGTAACCAGTAAAGGACCCCTTGTGTAACTCTGTAACCAGTAAAAGGCTCCTTTTGTAACTCTGTAACTAGAAAAAGCCCCCTTGTGTAACTCTGCAACCAGTAAAAGCCCCCTTGTATAAATCTGTAAATAGTAAACGCCCCCTTGTGTAACTCTATAACTAGTAAAAGACACTTGCGTAACTCTGTAACCAGTGAACGCCCACTTTGTTTAACTCCGTAACTAGTAAAGGACCTCTCATGTAACTCTGTAACGAGTAAAGTACCCCTCGTGTAACTATTTAACTTGTAAAAAACCGCCTTGTGTAACTGTGTAACCAGTAAAAAAAACCCTTGTGTAACTCTGTAACCAGTAAAGGACCACTCGTGTTACTCTTTAACTAGTAGAAGAACCCCTTGTGTAACTGTGTAACCATTAAACCCCCCTTGTGTAACTCTGTACAATTAAAAGATCCCTTGTGTAACTCTGTAACCAGTAAAATATCCCCTTGTGTAACTGTGTAACCAGTAAAAGACCCCTCGTGTAATTCTGTGACTAGTAAAATACTCCCTTGTGTAACTGTGTAACCATTAAAAAAACTCTTGTGTAATCTGTAACCAGTAAAAGACCCATGTGTAACTCTGTAACCAGTAAAAGATCCCCTTGTGCAACTGTGCAACCAGTAAAAGACCCTTGTGCAACTCTGTAAACAGTAAAAGACCCTTGTGTAACTCTGTAACCAGTGAAAGACCGCCTTGTGCAATTGTGTAACCAGTAAAAAAACCCTTGTGTAACTCAGTAACCAGTAAAAGCCCACTTTGTTCAACTCTGTAACAAGTAAAAGCCCCCTTTGTTTAACTCTGTAACCAGTAAAAGGCTCCTTGTGTAACTCTGTAATAGGTAAAAGCCCCTCATTTGTAACTCGGTAACCAGTAAAAGCCTGCTTCTATAAATCTGTACTAGTAAAAGCCTCCTTGTGTAACTCTGTAAGCAGTAAAAGACATTTGCGTAACTCTGTAACCAGTAAAAGCCCACTTTGTTTAACTCTGTAACTAGTAAAAACCCCCTTTGTTTAACTCTGTAAACAGTAAAAGGACCCTTGTGTAACTCTGTAACCAGTAAAAGGCTCCTTGTGTAACTCTGTAACAGGAAAAAGCCCCCCCATGTGTAACTCTGTAAGTAGTAAAAGCCCCCTTGTGCAACTCCGTAACAGGAAAAAGCCCCCCATGTGTAACTCTGTAACCAGTAAAAGCCCCCTTGTATAAATCTGTAAATAGTAAAAGCCCCCTTGTGTAATTCTGTAACCAGCAAAATACTCCTTGTGTAACTCTGTAACGTGTAAAATACCCTTATATAACTCTGTAACCAGTAAAAGCCCACCTTGTATAACCCTGTAAACAGTAAAAGAACTTCTGTAACTCTGTAACCAGTAATAGGATCCTTGTGTAACTCTGTAACTAGTAAAAGACCGCCTTGTGCAACTGTGTAAACAGTAAAAGACCCTTGCGCAACTCTCTAAACAGTAAAAGACCCTTGTGTAACTCTGTAACCAGTAAAAGCCCCCTTGTATAAATCAGTAATTAGTAAAAGCTCTCTTGTGTAACTCTGTAACCAGTAAAAGACATTTGCGTAACTCTGTAACAAGTAAAAGACATTTGCGTAACTCTGTAACCAGTAAAAGACCCCTTTGTTCAACTCTGCAACCAGTAAAAGGCCCCTTGTGTAACTCTGTAACCAGTAAAAGTCTCCTTGTGTAACTCTGTAACCAGTAAAAGCCCCCATTGTGTAACTCTGTAACCAGTAAACGACCACTTGTGTAACTCTGTAACTAGTAAAAGACTCCTTGTATAAATCTGTAAATAGTAAAAGCCCACCTGTGTAACTCTGTAACCAGTAAAAGACACTTGTGTAACTCTGTAACCAGTAAAAGCCCACTTTGTTTAACTCTGTAACTAGTAAAGGACTCCTCCTGTAATTCTGTAACTAGTAAAAGACACCTCGTGTAACTATTTAACTAGTAAAAAACCCCCTTGTGTAACTGTGTAACCAGTAAAAGACCCCTGGTGTAACTCTGTGACTAGTAAAAGACTCCCTTGTGTAACTGTGTAGCCATTAAAAAAAACCCTTGTGTAATCTGTAACCAGTAAAAGCCCCCTTGTGCAACTCTGTAACAGGAAAAAGCCCCCCATGTGTAACTCTGTAACCAGTAAAAGCCCCCTTGTCTAAATCTGTAAATAGTAAAAGCTCCCTTGTGTAATTCTGTAACCAGCAAAATACTCCTTGTGTAACTCTGTAACGTGTAAAATACCCTTATATAACTTTGTAACCAGTAAAAGCCCACCTTGTATAACCCTGTAAACAGTAAAAGAACTTCTGTAACTCTGCAACCAGTAAAAGTATCCTCGTATAACTCTGTAACTAGTAAAAGACTGCCTTGTGCAACTGTGTAAACAGTAAAAGACCCTTGCGCAACACTCTAAACAGTAAAAGATCCTTGTGTAACTCTGTATCTAGTAAAAGCCCTCTTGTATAAATCTGTAAATAGTAAAAGCCCCCTTGTGTAACTGTGTAACCAGTAAAAGACACTTGTGTAACTCTGTAATCAGTAAAAGTCCCTTGTATAACTCTGTAACCAGTAAAAGGCTCCTTGTGTAACTCAGTAACTAGTAAGAGCCACCTTGTGTAACTCTGTAACCAGTGAAAGTCACTTGCGTAACTCTGTAACCAGTAAAAGCACACTTTGTTTAACTCTGTAACAGTAAAAGCCCGCTTTGTTTAACTCTCTAACCAGTAAAAGGCCCCTTTTGTAACTCTGTAACTAGTAAAAGCCCCCTTGTGTAACTCTGCAACCAGTAAAAGACACTTGTGTAACTCTGTAACCAGTATAAGCCCCCCTTATATAACTCTGTAACCAGTAAACAACCCCTTGTGTAACTCTGTAACTAGTAAAAGACTCCCTTGTGTAACTGTGTAACCAGTAAAAAAGCACCCTTGTGCAATCTGTAACCAGTAAGAGACCCATGTGTAACTCTGTAACTAGTAAAAGCCCTCTTGGTAATTCTGTAACCAGTAAAAGCCCCCTTGTATAAATCTGTAAATAGTAAACGCCCCCTTGTGTAATTCTGTAACCAGTAAAAGACACTTGTGTAACTCTGTAACCCGTAAACGCCCACTTTGTTTAACTCCATAACTAGTAAAGGACCTCTCATGTAACTCTGTAACTAGTAAAGGACCCCTCATGTAACTATTTAACTAGTAAAAAACCGCCTTGTGTAACTGTGTAACCAGTAAAACCCCCCTTGTGTAACTCTGTAACAAATAAAAGATCCCTTGTGTAACTCTGTAACCAGTAAAATATCCCCTTGTGTAACTGTGTAACCAGTAAAAGACCCCTCGTTTAATTCTGTGACTAGTAAAAGACTCCCTTGTGTAACTGTGTAACCATTAAAAAAACCCTTGTGTAATCTGTAACCAGTAAAAGACCCATGTGTAACTCTGTAACCAGTAAAAGACCCATGTGTAACTCTGTAACAGGTAAAAGATCCCCTTGTGTAACTGTGCAACCAGTAAAAGACCCTTGTGTAACACTGTAAACAGTAAAAGGCTGCTTGTGTGACTCTGTGACTAGTAAAAGCCCCCTTGTGTAACTGTGTAACTGATAAAAGCCCCCTCCCCGTGTGTAACTCTGTAACCAGTAAAAGAGACTTGCGTAACTCTGTAATCGGTAAAAGCACCCTTTGTTTAACTCTGTAACCAGTAAAGGACCCTCGTGTAACTCTGTAACTAGTAAAAGACCCGCCCGTGTAACTGTGTAACCAGTAAAAACCCTATTGTGTAACTCTGTAGCCAGTAAAAGACTCCCTTGTGTAACTGTGTAATCAGTAAAAAAGCACCCTTGTGCAATCTGTAACCAGTAAAAGACCCATGTGTAACTCTGTGACTAGTAAAAGCCCTCTTGGTCATTCTGTAACCAGTAAAAGCCCCCTTGTATAAATCTGTAAATAGTAAACGCCCCCTTGTGTAACTCTGTAGCCAGTAAAAGACACTTGTGTAACTCTGTAACCAGTAAAAGCCCACTTTGTTTAACACTGTAACTAGTAAAGAACCCCTCGTGTAACTCTGTAACTAGTAAAGGACCCCTCGTGTAACTATTTAACTAGTAAAAAAAACCCTTGTGTAACTGTGTAACCAGTAAAAAACCTCTTGTGTAACTTTGTAACAATTAAAAGATCCCTTGTATAACTCTGTAACCATGAAAATACCCCCTTGTCTAACTGTGTAACCAGTAAAAGACCCCTCGTGTAACTCTGTGACTAGTAAAAGACTCCCTTGTGTAACTGTGTAACCATTAAAAAAAACCCTTGTTTAATCTGTAACCAGTAAAAGACCCATGTGTAACTCTGTAACCAGTAAAAGATCCCCTTGTGTAACTGTGCAATCAGTAAAAGACCCTTGTGTAACTCTGTAAACAGTAAAAGTCCCTTGTATAACACTGTAACCAGTAAAAGACCCTTGTGTAACTCTGTAATCAGTAAAAGACCCCCTTGTGTAACTGTGTATCCAGTAAAAGACCCCTGTGTAACTCTGTAAACAGTAAAAGACCCTTGTGTAACTCTGTAACCAGTAAAAGACTCCTTGTGTAACTCTGTTACAAGTAAAAGCCCCCTTGTGTAACTTTGTAACCAGTTAAGGACCTCTCGTGTATTCCTGTAACAGGTAAAAGACCCCTTGTGTAAATCTGTAACTAGTAAAAAAAACCCTTGTGTAACTGTGTAACCAGTAAAAGCCCCCCGTGGGTAACTCTGTAACCAGTAAATGCCCCCTTGTATAAATCTGTAACTAGTAAAAGCCCCATTGTGTAACTCTGTAACCAGTAAAGGACCCCTTGTGTAACTCTTTAACTAGTAAAAACCCCCTTTTGTAATTGTGTATCCGGTAAAAACACCCATGTGTAACTCTGTAACCCGTAAAAGCCCCCTTGTATAAATCTGCAACTAGTAAAAGCCCCCTTTTGTAACTCTGTAACCAGTAAAAGACACTTGCGTAACTCTGTAATCAGTAAAGGCCCCCTTTGTTTAACTCTGTAACCAGTAAAGGACCCACGTTTAACTCTGTAACCTGTAAAGGACCCCTCGTGTAACTCTTTAACTAGTAAAAGTTCCCCTTGGTAACTGTGTAACCAGTAAAAGACCCTTGTGTAACTCTGTATCCAGTAAAAGACCCACGTGTAACTCTGTAACCAGTTAAAATAACCCTTGTTTAACTCAGTAAAAAGGTAAAATACTCCCTTGTGTAAAGCTGTAACCAGCAAAATACTCTCTTGTGTAACACTGTAATGTGTAAAATAATCTTCTACAACTCTGTAACCAGTGAAAGCTCCCTCATGTAACTCTGTAACCAGTAAAAGACCCTTGTGTAACTCTGGAACCAGTAAAAGACTCCTTGTGTAACTCTGTAACTAGTAAAAGCCCCCTTGTGTAACTGTAACCAATTAAGGACCTCTCGTGTATCCCTGTAACAGGTAAAAGTCCCCTTGTGTAAATCTGTAACTAGTAAGAGACCCCCTTGTGTAACTCTGTAACCAGTAAAAGACTCCTTGTGTAACTCTGTAACTAGTAAAAGCCCACTTTGTTTAACACTGTAACTAGTAAAGAACCCCTCGTGTAACTCTGTAACTAGTAAAGGACCCCTCGTGTAACTATTTAACTAGTAAAAAAAACCCTTGTGTAACTGTGTAACCAGTAAAAAACCTCTTGTGTAACTTTGTAACAATTAAAAGATCCCTTGTATAACTCTGTAACCATGAAAATACCCCCTTGTCTAACTGTGTAACCAGTAAAAGACCCCTCATGTAACTCTGTGACTAGTAAAAGACTCCCTTGTGTAACTGTGTAACCATTAAAAAAAACCCTTGTTTAATCTGTAACCAGTAAAAGACCCATGTGTAACTCTGTAACCAGTAAAAGATCCCCTTGTGTAACTGTGCAATCAGTAAAAGACCCTTGTGTAACTCTGTAAACAGTAAAAGTCCTTTGTATAACACTGTAACCAGTAAAAGACCCTTGTGTAACTCTGTAATCAGTAAAAGCCCCCTTGTGTAACTCTGTAACCAGTAAAGGACCCCTTGTGTAACTCTTTCACTAGTAAAAGACCCCCTTTTGTAATTGTGTATCCAGTAAAAAGACCCTTCTGTAACTCTGTAACCAGTAAAAGCCCACTTGTGTAACTCTGTAACCAGTGAAAGACACTTGTGTAACTCTGTAACTGGTAAAAGCCCCCCGTGTGTAACTCTCTAACTAGTAAAAGCCCCCTTTGTTTAACACTGTAACCAGTAAAGGACCCCTCGTGTAACCTTATCTAGTAAAAGACAACCTTGTCTAACTGTGTAAACAGTAAAAGACCCCCTTGTGTAACTGTGTAAACAGTAAAAGAACCCCTTGTATAAATCTGTAACTGGTAAAAGACACCTTGTGTAACTCTGTAACCAGTAAAAGACATTTGCGTAACTCTCTAACTAGTAAAAGCCCCCTTTGTTTTACTCTGTAACCAGTAAAGGACCCCTTCTGTAACTCTGTAACCAGTAAAGGACCCCTTGTGTAACTCTTTAACTAGTAAAGGACACCCATGTGTAACTGTGTAAGAAGTAAAAAAACCCATGTATAACTCTGTAACCTGTATAAGCCCCCTTGTATAAATCTGTAACTAGTAAAAGTCCCCTTTTGTAACTCTGTAACCAGTAAAAGTCTCCTGGTGTAACTCTGTAACCAGTAAAAGCCCCCCTTATGTAACTCTGTAACCAGTAAACGACCCCTTGTGTAAGAGATTTTTGAAATTTTCGTTATTTTTTTTCTCCAACGGCTTTCTGAGAGGCGGGACTGCGCAGGCGTGTGACGTCGGGCAGTACAGCGCAGCAGATTTAAAAGGGCAGACATCCTGCTTCGGGTTTGATTCGAAGAAGGAGTCTGAGAGTCTGAGTGGGAGTGCCGAGAAAGAGATTTTTGAAATTTTCGTTTTTTTTTTTCTCCAACGGCTTTCTGAGAGGCGGGACTGCGCAGGCGTGTGACGTCGGGCAGTGCAGAGCGGCAGATTTAAAAGGAACAAAGTCTCATAGAGCGGGCAGCGTAGTTTGCGGGCGGCGGAGTGAGCCGGGAGCAGAGTGAAGACTTAAGGGCTTCAGCTCACCGGGCTTAGGCGGAAGCAGGCGAGGCGAGGAAGGTTTGACATTCATTTTCTGTTGCTATTTGAGGAGAGGGGCATTATGACTGTGAGGGCAGTTTGCTGTTCTCGGTGTCGGATGTGGGAGGCCCTGGAGTCTCCAAGCCTCCCGGACATCTACATCTGCACCAAGTGCATCGAGATGCAGCTCCTAAGGGACCACGTTACGGAACTGGAGCTGCAGCTCGATGACCTTGGTCTGGTCAGGGAGAGCGAGGAGGTGACAGAGAGGAGTGGAAGGCAGGTGGTCACGCCAGGGCCACGGGAGGCAGACAAGTGGGTCACGGTTAGGAGGGGGAAGGGGAAAAGTCAGGTGATGGGGAGTACCCCGGTGGCTGTGCCCCTTAACAGCAGGTACTCCTGTTTGAGTACTGTTGGGGGGGACAGCTTACCCGGGGGAAGCGACAGTGGCCGTGCCTCCGGCACAGAGTCTGGCCCTGTAGTTCAGAAGGGTAGGGCAAGGAAGAGGAGGGCAGTTGTGATAGGGGACTCGATAGTAAGGGGGTCAGATAGGCGATTCTGTGGATGCAGTCCAGAGACCCGGGTGGTAGTTTGCCTCCCTGGTGCCAGGGTCCGGGATATTTCTGATCGTGTCCAAGATATCCTGAAGTGGGAGGGTGAGGAGCCAGAGGTCGTGGTACATATAGGTACCAATGACATAGGTAGGAAAAGGGATGAGGTCCTGAAAGGAGAATATAGGGAGCTAGGAAGGGAGTTGAGAAAAAGGACCGCAAAGGTAGTAATCTCGGGATTACTGCCTGTGCCACGCGACAGTGAGAGTAGGAATGCGATGAGGTGGAGGATAAATGCGTGGCTGAGGGATTGGAGCAGGGGGCAGGGATTCAAGTTTTTGGATCATTGGGACCTCTTTTGGTGCAGGCGTGACCTGTACAAAAAGGACGGGTTACACTTGAATCCTAGGGGGACCAATATCCTGGCGGGGAGATTAGCGGGGGCTACTGAGGTGACTTTAAACTAGAATGGTTGGGGGGTGGTAATCAAATTAAAGAGGCTAGGCGTGAGGAGGTTAGTTCACAACAGAGGGATGGGAACCAGTGCAGAGAGACAGAGGGGTGTAAAGTGAGCATAGAAGCAAAAAGTACAAAGGAGAAAAGTAAAAGTGGCAGGCCGACAAATCCAGGGCAAGCATTAAAAAGGGCCACTTTTCAACATAATTGTACAAGGGCTAAGAGAGTTGTAAAAGAGCACCTGAAGGCTTTATGTGTCAATGCAAGGAGCATTCGTAATAAGGTGGATGAATTGAAAGTGCAGATTGTTATTAATGATTATGATATAGTTGGGATCACAGAGACATGGCTCCAGGGTGACCAGGGATGGGAGCTCAACGTTCAGGGATATTCAATATTCAGGAGGGATAGACATGAAGGAAGGGGAGGTGGGGTGGCGTTACTGGTTAAAGAAGAGATTAACGCAATAGAAAGGAAGGACATAAGCCGGGAAGATGTGGAATCAATATGGGTAGAGCTGCGTAACACTAAGGGGCAGAAGACGCTGGTGGGAGTTGTGTACAGGCCACCTAACAGTAGTAGTGAGGTCGGAGATGGTATTAAACAGGAAATTAGAAACGTGTGCAATAAAGGAACAGCAGTTATAATGGGTGACTTCAATCTACATGTAGACTGGGTGAACCAAATTGGTAAAGGTGCTGAGGAAGAGGATTTCTTGGAATGTATGCGGGATGGTTTTTTGAACCAACATGTCGAGGAACCGACTAGAGAGCAGGCTATTCTGGACTGGGTTTTGAGCAATGAGGAAGGGTTAATTAGCGATTTTGTCGTGAGAGGCCCCTTGGGTAAGAGTGACCATAATATGGTGGAATTCTTCATTAATATGGAGAGTGACATAGTTAATTCAGAAACAAAGGTTCTGAACTTAAAGAGGAGTAACTTTGAAGGTATGAGACGTGAATTAGCTAAGATAGGCTGGCAAATGATACTTAAAGGATTGATGGTGGATATGCAATGGCAAGCATTTAAAGGTTGCATGGATGAACTACAACAATTATTCATCCCAGTTTGGCAAAAGAATAAATCAAGGAAGGTAGTGCACCCGTGGCTGACAAGAGAAATTAGGGATAGTATCAATTCCAAAGAAGTAGCATACAAATTAGCCAGAGAAAGTGGCTCACCTGAGGACTGGGAGAAATTCAGAGTTCAGCAGAGGAGGACAAAGGGCTTAATTAGGAAGGGGAAAAAAGATTATGAGAGAAAACTGGCAGGGAACATAAAAACGGACTGTAAAAGCTTTTATAGATATGTAAAAAGGAAAAGACTGGTAAAGACAAATGTAGGTCCCCTGCAGACAGAAACAGGTGAATTGATTATGGGGAGCAAGGACATGGCAGACCAATTGAATAATTACTTTGGTTCTGTCTTCACTAAGGAGGACATAAATAATCTTCCAGAAATAGTAAGGGACAGAGGGTCCAGTGAGATGGAGGAACTGAGTGAAATACATGTTAGTAGGGAAGTGGTGTTAGGTAAATTGAAGGGATTGAAGGCAGATAAATCCCCAGGGCCAGATGGTCTGCATCCTAGAGTGCTTAAGGAAATAGCCCAAGAAATAGTGGATGCATTAGTGATAATTTTTCAAAACTCGTTAGATTTTGGACTAGTTCCTGAGGATTGGAGGGTGGCTAATGTAACCCCACTTTTTAAAAAAGGAGGGAGAGAGAAACCGGTGAATTATAGACCGGTTAGCCTAACGTCGGTGGTGGGGAAACTGCTGGAGTCAGTTATCAAGGATGTGATAACAGCACATTTGGAAAGCGGTGAAATGATCGGACAAAGTCAGCATGGACTTGTGAAAGGAAAATCATGTCTGACGAATCTCATAGAATTTTTTGAGGATGTAACTAGTAGAGTGGATAGGGGAGAACCAGTGGATGTGGTATATTTGGATTTTCAAAAGGCTTTTGACAAGGTCCCACACAGGAGATTAGTCTGCAAACTGAAAGCACACGGTATTGGGGGTAAGGTATTGGTGTGGGTGGAGAATTGGTTAGCAGACAGGAAGCAAAGAGTGGGAATAAACGGGACCTTTTCAGAATGGCAGGCGGTGACTAGTGGGGTACCGCAAGGCTCAGTGCTGGGACCCCAGTTGTTTACGATATATATTAATGACTTGGATGAGGGAATTAAATGCAGCATCTCCAAGTTTGCGGATGACACGAAGCTGGGTGGCAGTGTTAGCAGTGAGGAGGATGCTAAGAGGATGCAAGGTGACTTGGATAGGTTGGGTGAGTGGGCAAATTCATGGCAGATGCAATTTAATGTGGATAAATGTGAAGTTATCCACTTTGGTGGCAAAAATAGGAAAACAGATTATTATCTGAATGGTGGCCGATTAGGAAAAGGGGAGGTGCAACGAGACCTGGGTGTCATTATACACCAGTCATTGAAAGTGGGCATGCAGGTACAGCAGGCGGTGAAAAAGGCGAATGGTATGCTGGCATTTATAGCGAGAGGATTCGAGTACAGGAGCAGGGAGGTACTACTGCAGTGGTACAAGGCCTTGGTGAGACCACACCTGGAGTATTGTGTGCAGTTTTGGTCCCCTAATCTGAGGAAAGACATCTTTGCCATAGAGGGAGTACAAAGAAGGTTCACCAGATTGATTCCTGGGATGGCAGGACTTTCATATGAAGAAAGACTGGATGAACTGGGCCTGTACTCGTTGGAATTTAGAAGATTGAAGGGGGATCTGATTGAAACGTATAAGATCCTAAAGGGATTGGACAGGCTAGATGCAGGAAGATTGTTCCCGATGTTGGGGAAGTCCAGAACGAGGGGTCACAGTTTGAGGATAGAGGGGAAGCCTTTTCGGACCGAGATTAGGAAGAACTTCTTCACACAGAGAGTGGTGAATCTGTGGAATTCTCTGCCACAGCAAACTGTTGAGGCCAGTTCATTGGCTATGTTTAAGAGGGAGTTAGATATGGCCCTTGTGGCTACAGGGGTCAGGGGGTATGGAGGGAAGGCTGGGGCGGGGTTCTGAGTTGGATGATCAGCCATGATCATAATAAATGGCGGTGCAGGCTCGAAGGGCCAAATGGCCTACTCCTGCACCTATTTTCTATGTTTCTATGTAACTCTGTAACTAGTAAAAAACTCCTTGTATAAATCTGTAAATAGTAAAAGCCCCCTTGTGTCACTCTGTAACCAGTAAAAGCCCACTTGTGTAACTCTGTAACCAGTAAAAGACCCCCTTGTATATCTCAGCAATGCCTTTCAGAACGTATTTTCAATACTCTAATAAAGCAGCTGTCAGTTCTTCCTGAGAATCTGTAGTCCTCTCTGCTCCATCCATTTCTGCCCTAGCCAGTTAACTTATGGACTCTGATTTGTCATTTTCTGAACTTCATCTGAAGATTGCCAATCATTATTACACTTAAATGGTTTTTACAATGATTGTTTGCTCATAAGTATGACTCTAGCCAGTCATTAACTGAAGATAGAGGGCTGAATTAGCAACACAGGTTTGACAGAAATTAGGTCACAAACGGTGACTTCACTCAGCCACACAAACAAAACACTGAAGGAACTCAACAAGTCAGACAGCATCTGTGGGGGGAATAAACAGTTGACATTTTGGGATGAGATCTTTCATTTGGCAAGTTAGATAGCATCTATGGGGGGAATAAACAGTTGACATTTTGGGATGAGGTCTTTCATTAGGAATGGAAAGGAAGGAGGCAGAAGCTAGAATACAGAAGTGTGGGTAAGGAAAGGATTACAAGCTAGCAGCTGAGAGATGAAACCAGGTGAGTGGGGAATGTAGATGGGGTAGGAGGGAGAATGAGGTAAGAAGCTGGGAAGTCATAGTTAGAAAAGATAAAAGCTGAATAAGTAATCTGATAGGAGAGGATAGTTCACCATGAAAGAAAGGGTAGGAAGAAGGGCAGCAGACAGAGCTGATGGGCCGCTGAGGAGAAGGGGGGATATATTACCGGAAGTTAGAGGGATTGATGTTCATGCCATCAAGGAAGAGAATACTTATTTAGAATATGAAGTGTTGCTCCTCAACCTGAGAGTGGCCTCGTCATGGCAAAAGAGGAGGTTTGAAGTGACATGTCAGAATGGAATTGGGAACTTGAATTGAAATTAGTGGCACTGGAAAATTCCGCCTGCAGTGGATGGAGCAAAGAAGCAGTCCTCCAATCTATTTCGGGTCTCATGAATGGGAGGGAGGCTGCACTGGTGCTGGTAATTGTCTCAAGAAACATCTCCCAGCTCACCCTTCTTTTTCCATTCACCATTCTGGCTCCCCTCTTACCCCTTCCCTTCTTCTCACCTGCCTATCACCTCCCACTGATGCCTTACCTCCCCCCTTTCAAATAACATCTCATCTTCCTTCTCTGCAAAGAGAAAAGGCCTATCACACTCAAAACTTTCCTTATAAGACAGTCTTCCTAATCCAGCAGCATTCTGGTAAATCTCCTCTGTACTCTTGCTAAAGCTTTCACATCCTTCCTCTCATGAGGTGACCAAAACATAACACAATACTCCAAGTGTGATCTATCCAGAGTTTTATAGAGCTGCAACATTGCCTCCTAATTCTTGAACGAAGTCTCCTGACGAAAGAAGTGTTACACACCATACACATTCTGAACCAGCTTACAAACTTGCACTGCATCTATGGATGTGGAATCTAAGATACCTCTGATACTCTGCCAAAAATCATGCCCTTTACACTGTATTCTGCCTTCAAGTTTGACTTTCCAAACTGTATCACTATGCACATTTTTCAGATTGAACTCAATCAGCCACTCCTTAGATCAGCTCTGCATCCTATTAATATCACATTGTAACATATGACTACACTATCCACAATGCCAACAATATTTGTCTGCTGAAGAATTACTAGCCCACCCTTCAACTTCATCATCTAAGTAATTTATAAAAATCAAAAAAAGCAGAGGTCCTAGAACAGATATACATTTACAAAATAGTTGGCATCTTTATTCTTTCTACCAAAGTGCATGACCATACACTTCTCTACACTATATTTTACTTCTGTGCTCATTCTCCTAATATGTCCAAGTCAGTCTGCAGGTTCCCTGCTTCCTCAATACTACTCATTCTTCATCTTCCTTTGTATTGTCTGAAAGTTTAGCCACAAAACCATTTATTCCATCATCCAAATCATTAAAATACAACATGAAAATAGCCATCCCAACACAGACCCCTGCTCCTCTCTCATTCCTCAGTAATTCCTTTTACGCCACTGTAATACTGATGTGTCTGATTTTAGCTTTTCCCTCACAAACTGCAGGGTTAATTCTATCATATTATGATTGCTTTCTCTTAACTGTTCCTTTACTTTAAGCTCCCTAATCAAAACTGGTTCGTTACACAATACCCAATCCAGAATTTCCTTTACCTTTGTGGGCTCAACCACAAGCTGTTCTAACGAGCCATCTTGAAAGGCAAATGACTGTTGGTTCAAAGAAAAAGTTTGCAAAATGTCACAGACAAGGCCACAGAGAGAGAGGGAGTGTGCAAGTGAGATAAAAAAACACATGCAAAGAGAGTAAACCACATAGAGGGAGAAGTTTTTAACACAAAAATAAACAAATGCATAAAGTGGCTAAATGTGAAACTGAATCAGACAACACAGAGTCTGACAAAGGTGAGCTGTCATGCCTGCAACTGTATAGCATGACTGGAGCAGATCACAAAATCATATGGATCACAGCAGATGTGGCTAAATAAATCTCTCCGCATCTCTGTTTTGAATGGATACCCCTCTATCTGAGACTGTATTCTCTTATCCTAGACTCTCCCACAATGGGAAACATCCTTTCCACATCTACTCTGTCTAGGCCTTCCAACATTCTAAAGATTTTAATGATATCCCCCTTCATCCTTCTAAATTCCAGTGAATATAGACCCGGAGCCATCCAACTTTCCTCACGTGATAACCCTTTCATTCCTGGAATCATCCTTGTGAACCTCCTCTGGATCCTCTCCAATGCCAGCACATCTCTTCTAAGATGAGGAGCCCAAAACTGTTCACAACACTCAAGATGAGGCCTTGCCACTGTCTTATAAAGCCTCAGCATCACATCCATGCTCTTGTATTCTAGACCTCTTGAAATAAATGCTACTGTTGCATTTGCCTTCCTCACCAATGACTCAATCTGCAAGTTAACTTTTAGGGTGTTCTGCACAAGCACTCCCAAGTCCCTTTGCATCTCAGATTTTTGGATTTTCTCTCTGTTTAGAAAATAGTCTGCACAATTATTTCTACTACCAGGTGTATGACCATACATTTTCCAACGTTATATTTCATAATATTGCCACTTTCTTGCCCATTGTCCTAATCTGTATAAGCCCTTCTGCATCCCACCTGTTTCCTCAACACTACCTGCCCCTCCACCAATCTTCGTAACATAGAAACATAGAAACATAGAAAATAGGTGCAGGAGTAGGCCATTCGGCCCTTCGAGCCTGCACCGCCATTTATTATGATCATGGCTGATCATCCAACTCAGAACCCCGCCCCAGCCTTCCCTCCATACCCCCTGACCCCTGTAGCCACAAGGGCCATATCTAACTCCCTCTTAAATATAGCCAATGAACTGGCCTCAACTGTTTCCTGTGGCAGAGAATTCCACAGATTCACCACTCTCTGTGTGAAGAAGTTTTTCCTAATCTCGGTCCTAAAAGGCTTCCCCTCTATCCTCAAACTGTGACCCCTCGTTCTGGACTTCCCCAACATCGGGAACAATCTTCCTGCATCTAGCCTGTCCAATCCCTTTAGGATCTTATACGTTTCAATCAGATCCCCCCTCAATCTTCTAAATTCCAATGAGTACAAGCCCAGTTCATCCAGTCTTTCTTCATATGAGAGTCCTGCCATCCCAGGAATCAATCTGGTGAACCTTCTTTGTACTCCCTCTATGGCAAAGATGTCTTTCCTCAGATTAGGGGACAAAAACTGCACACAATACTCCAGGTGTGGTCTCACCAAGGCCTTGTACAACTGCAGTAGTACCTCCCTGCTCCTGTACTCGAATCCTCTCGCTATAAATGCCAGCATACCATTCGCCTTTTTCACCGCCTGCTGTACATGCATGCCCACTTTTAATGACTGGTGTATAATGACACCCAGGTCTCGTTGCACCTCCCCTTTTCCTAATCGGCCACCATTCAGATAATAATCTGTTTTCCTATTTTTGCCACCAAAGTGGATAACTTCACATTTATCCACATTAAATTGCATCTGCCATGAATTTGCCCACTCACCCAACCTATCCAAGTCACTCTGCATCCTCTTAGCACTGCTCACTGCTAACACTGCCACCCAGCTTCGTGTCATCTGCAAACTTGGAGATGCTGCATTTAATTCCCTCATCCAAGTCATTAATATATATTTTAAACAACTGGGGTCCCAGCACTGAGCCTTGCGGTATCCCACTAGTCACCGCCTGCCATTCTGAAAAGGTCCCGTTTATTCCCACTCTTTGCTTCCTGTCTGCTAACCAATTCTCCACCCACACCAATACCTTACCCCCAATACCGTGTGCTTTAAGTTTGCACACTAATCTCCTGTGTGGGACCTTGTCAAAAGCCTTTTGAAAATCCAAATATACCACATCCACTGGTTCTCCCCTATTCACTTTACTAGTTACATCCTCAAAAAATTCTATGAGATTCGTCAGACATGATTTTCCTTTCACAAATCCATGCTGACTTTGTCCGATCATTTCACCGCTTTCCAAATGTGCTGTTATCACATCCTTGATAACTGACTCCAGCAGTTTCCCCACCACCGATGTTAGGCTTCAACATATAAATCATTGATATACAGCATAAAAGAAATTGTCCCAAAACTAGTCACTGGCAGCCAGCCAGACAAGGATCCTTTATTCCAATTTGCTGCCTTCTTCTAATCAGCTAATGCTCCAAACATGTTAGTAACTTTCCTGTCGTACCATGGGCCCTTAACTTGGTAAGCAGCCTTATGTGTGGCACCATGTTAAAGGCCTTCTGAAAGTCCAAATATACAACATCCATTGCATCCCCTTTATCTATCCCAGCGGTCTCCAACTACTGGGCCGCGGACAGGTACGAGGCCGCAAAGTATGTACTACCGGGCCTCGAGAAAACGATATGAGTCAGCTGTACCTTTTCTCATTCCCGTCACGCCCTGTTGAGCTTGAACGCACGCGAGGTCATTACGCACGTGTCATCCATGTCAGCGCGGGAAGAAGATCAACTCCTCGAGCTTGCAAATGACAACGGGCTGAAAAGTATGCTTAACATAACATCTCTGCCGGCATTCTGGATCAAAGTCAAGGCTGAATATCCTGAGACAGCCATGAAAGCACTGAAAACATTGCTTCCATCTCCAACATCATATCCCTGCAAAGCGGGTTTTTCTGCAATGAATGCAATGAAAACTAAATTACGGAATAGAATGGACATAAGGAACCCCCTTCGAGTATCACTGTCTTCCATCATCCCTCGATGGCACCGTCTTGTTGCAGGGAAACAAGCCCAGGGCTCCCACTGATTCAGCGATATTAGTGCATTGCAATGATTTTAGATGTTCATACGGGGAAAATATGTGTTGTGTGTTTAATATCCAAACGTTACTTAAAATGTTATGATGCTATTGACTTATAAGTGACTTATACAGTAATTGACTTATCACTATATTCATGCAAGAAAAGTATGCGCAGTGTGTTTAATACTCAATTCGTTAGATAAACCCTTTTAGAAATGAAATTGAATGTATTAGCCACTAAAAAGTGACTTATAGTTGAATGATCTTCTATATTCCGGTCGTGATTAACACCCCTCCCCCAAACAGAATCGCCAAAAACGATTTGTAGAAAAAAAATCGGCACTTACACGCATCCGCAAGTCACGCATGTGTATACAGGTGCCCGCGTAAGGCTTCATGGTAATTGTAGTCTCAGGGTAAACACAACGTATTTGATGTCTTGTCCATTATAAATACTAGCTCACACCCCCCTGGTCAGCCGGTCCGCCAGAATATTGTTGATAATGAAATGGTCCGCGGTGCAAAAAAGTTTGGGGATCCCTGATCTATCCTCCTTGTAATCTCCTCAAAGAATTCCAACAGGTTCGGCAGGCAGGATTATTTTCCCTGAAGGAAACCATGCTGACTTGGTACTATCTTGTCCTGTGACACCAAGTACTCCATCACCTCATCCTTAACAATTGACTCGAGCTTCTTCCCAACCACCGAGGTTAGGCTAACTGGCCTATAATTTCCTTTCTGCTGCCTTCCTCCTTTCTTAAAGAGTGGAGTAACATTTGCAATTTTCCAGTCCTCTGGTACCATGCCAGAGTCCAATGATTTTTGAAAGATCCTTTATAATGCCAACATGATCTCTAATGCTACATCTCTCAGAACCCTAGGGTGCAGTTGATCTGGTCTGAGTGACTTATTATGTACTTTTAGGCCTTTAAGTTTTTTGAGCACCTTCTCCTTTGTAACAGTAATTGCACCCACTTCTCTTCCTTTACACACTACAACATCTAGCACATTGCTAGTGTCTTCCGCAGTGAAGACTGATGCAAAATACTCATTTAGTTCATCTGCCATCTCCTTATCCCCTGTTATTATTTCTTCTGCCTCATTTTCTAGCGGTCCTATATGCACTCTCATCTCTCTTTTATTTTTTACATACTTGAAAAAGCCCTTACTATCCACTTCGATATTATTTGCTAGCTTGCTTTCATATTTCATCTTTTCCCTTCTAATGATTCTTTTCGTTGCTTTCTGTAGGATTTAAAAACTTCCCAATCCTCCATCTCCCCACTAATTTTTGCTTTGTTGTATGTCTTCTCTTTTGTTTTTACATTAGCTTTGACTTCCCCTGTCAGCCACTGTTGTACTATTTTGCCATTTGAGTATTTTTTCACTTTTGGAATACACGTGTCCTGCATCTTCCTCATTTTTCGCAGAAACGCACGCCATTGCTGCTCTGTTGACAAACCTGCCAGCAGCTCCTTCCAATTTACTTTGTCCAACTCCTCTCTCATACCACTGTAATTTTCCTTACTCACTGAAATACTGCTACATCAGACTTTACTTTCTCCCTATCAAATTTCAAGTTGAACTCAATCATGCTGTGATTATTGGTTCCTCAGGGTTCTTTTATCTTAAGCCCCTGAATAGCCTCCAGTTCATTTCATAACACGCAATCCAGTATAGATGATCCCCTAGTAAGGCTCAACGACAAACTGCTCTAAAAACCCACCTGTTAGGCATTCAACAAACTCACTCTCCTAAGATCCATTATCAACCTGATTTTCCCAATTAACCTGCATGTTAAAATCTCCCATGACTATCATAACATTGCCCTTTTGACTTGCCTTTTCTATTTCCTGTTGTTATCTGTGGTCCACTGTTGGGAGGCCTGTATCTAACTGCCATCAGGGTCCTTTTACTCTTGCAGTTTCTTAACTCAGCCACAAGAATTCAACACCTTCTGATCCCATGTCATACCTTTCTACTGATTTGATGCCATTCTTTACCGGTAGAGCCACACCACCCCCTCTGCCTACCTTCCTAACCCTCCAATAGGATCCCTGTTTGGCAAGCAATATTACTGCTCTGGTCAGGGAAAAGAATAAGTCATCAGTCAGGTATGGGCAATTGGTGTTAAACAAATCTGTTGCAGATTATAAAGAGGCAAACCAGGTGGGACCAAAAGAGGACACAAACTATTTTTGGCAGATAAGATAATGAAGAATTCTAGGAAATTCTATATGCATATTAAGACTAAAAGGTAACTAGGGAGAGAATGGACCAAATTAAGCATCAATTTGGTCATCTACATGTGGAGCTACTCAAGACGGAGAAGATCTTAAATGAATATTTCTCATCTGTACGTATCAGAGAGTATGTAATAGGAACAAGGGTATTCATAGAAATGAAGAGTGTTGTATTGAAATATACTTACACTATGAAAGAGGAGATGTTGGTGGTCTTGAAGTATATGAAGGTGGATAAATTCCCATGGACTGAGGAGTGACCTAGGTATAGCCTCCAAAACATAAAACAAGTTTCAAACAACAAGACGGGAGCGCAGGAGAACATGACTTAGTTTTGTTCTTACTTTTAGTGAGATGCGCACATATGGCATGATGGCGTGATGATGTATGCAATGCACATACATATAACCCGTAATGAATTATTTAAATGACAAAGAATGCTTAATCAAACAATTACATTATACATTAGTCAGATATTGCTGGAATATTAAATACACAACTCTCCTTTCTCCTTAGCTATAAACTCCAAAACAATATAGAATGCATCTCAATTATATAGACTGTATGCCATATAATACAACTACTATGTAGACATCCACAGCATTGTAAAATTTTAAATTGTCCCCATTCTGGCCTAAAAGTTTAATTGCTGTGGAAGCTTTCTTACTCTTGTGGGATAATGTCTTTCCTGACAAGGGGGATCAATCTGCTTAACAGGTGAGACTTGCGGCTGTGAAACAATCTCCGGTTCTGATAGTTGTAGGAGTTGACTCTGGGTCTGCAGGGAGTGGCCCTGATAGCTCTAGATGCTTTTCCTCTGGACATGTTTGCATCCCAAACAGTGTACGGCAGCTTCACTGGATCATGTGCATCGACATATGTGAGTACAGTGTCTGACATCACCCTTTCCTTTACCTTTTTGAAAGCTACCTCACAATGCTTTGTCCGTTGCCATTTCTTTCCATTCTGAAGTAATATGTTCAAGGAGTGGAGCACCATAGCCAGGTTTGGCAGAAACCTGCTATAATCCTAACTTGCTCTGCGAACAACAGTGGGCTTGATTCTAAATGTTCCTGAATAACTTTAATGATACAGCATCAGCGAGGATCAGTCTGGCTGATTTGGTTGGACCAGTAAAACTTTCTTTGTTTTTTTTTTAGTTAGTTTCTTTTTAATTTAGGGGGTTTTCTTTTTCTCTCTTTATTAATATCTTTTTCATGGTCAATTACCATGAAATTGGGAGGCTAAACTATATTTCCTACTTGGAATTTGTGCCTGTACATGCTAACTGTTATTATTGTAATCCCAATCTCTATGTATCATTACTATTATTGTTATGTTTAGTTTTGAAACCTAATAAAAAGATTGAAAAAGAAAGAAAGAAAACTTTGAATCAAACTTTATGTCTTTAAATCCAAAACACCACAAAACTGGCACATGCTTCTCATTTGCTTCAAATAACAGCTCAATTTGTTCCATATACAGCAGCCAGTTAACTGTTATACAATATTTCTGCTGTAGTTAGTCAATTATGCTCTATCTTTTATTTATGATTATTATCACCTAATACTCACTGTTTATGAATCATAAATTCTTCTGTATCCTGCCTTTTAAAAACTCTAATGTCTTTACCTCTTGCGAAGAAAGTATCCTGCGCTTTTGTTCTTAAACTCGAATGTCTTGCTGGACTTCAACAGGTAGGTTGAACGGGTTCGTTTTTAAAACTTGCTGATCACCACTGTTATGTTTTGTAACTCCAACACAAAAAAACTAATTGAAAGCAAAAAAGGAAGGGATGCCAGGAAAACAATGTGGTGGGATAACATGGGAAATCGCATTTTAGTAATTTATGTATTTGAAGAGGTGACTGAGAGAATTGATGAGGCTGTAGATGTTGACTATGTGCATTTCTGCATTTCCATGATAGGCCCATCCAGAATTTTAGATGACACACTATCAAAGATAGATAAAAAATTGGTTTGGTGTTAAGAGGTATAGGGCAGTAGGGAATAGTTTTTCAGACTAAATGCCTATGACCAGTAGTGTGATACAAGGATTGATGTTTAATATACAATTGTTTGTCACCTATATTATCGATTATGTGGACCAAGAATCTACAACTCTCAAGACAGCATTGGAGATGGTTCAGAGAAGGTATAGAAGAATAATCCCAGAAATGTACACTAGGGGTTAACATTTGAGGAACAGTTGATGGCTATGGGCCTGGACTTGCTAGGGTTTAGAAAAAATGAGGGGAGGTCTCATTGAAACTCATTGAAACCTATCGAATATTGAAAGGACTAGATAGAGTGGATGTAGACAGTATGTTTCCTATAGAGGGGAGGGCGCAGCTTCATAAAAGAAGGATGTTGCTTTAGAACAGAGATGGCATTTTCTTTAGCCGGAGAAGGGTGAACCTGTGGAATTCCTTGCCACAGATGGCTGTGGAGGCCAAGTCACTGGGTATGTATAAAGCAGAGCTTCATAGGTTCTGGTTTATTAATGGTGGAGTAGACTTGATTGGGTGGAAGAACTAAATTCTGCTCTTATGTCTTATAGTCTTATGGTATTAACATTAGCTACCAAAGTTTGATTCAGTTTCAGTGAGTTATGTTTATTTTATAACCCGAAGAGTGAAATATACTGTAAATCACAGTTAGTTTGGTTTAAGTTGTCAGTTTGAATTCTATAAAAAAAGGGATGATGGAAATGGCATCAAGGGTAGTATTCAGCTAGTTGTCACAAGCCTTCGTCTCCACAAACAACTTCATATCTGCTGAATCCCTCTGGTACTATTCAATGGAAATTTAATGCTAATGGCTTGACTGTCAGGAAGATAGGTCTTTCACGTTCGCCAAACAATGCCAAAGAGACTAAAGCAGACTGTCAGATTGAAATTTCTCAGATAATTTATTTCAAAACACACCTGAGAAGCCATTGAAATAATCACTTAGTACAAGGTTTGAGAAGCAAGTAAAAAATAATAAATGGTTAATTAATTACAGTTTAGTCATTTCAACAAACAGTTGCTAAAATGAATTTATGGGTCTAAAATGCTGGAAGCTGTGAAATGAGCATTAAATTGTTGATCTTATTCTCTATGTCATTTGTTATGAAGGTTTGCAACAAAGGTATCAGATATAGGATTAGAGGCATTTTAAAACCATTTCCAATTGATAGGATTCCCAATGATCACATGTCAGGAGATCTATGGGTCGCCATATAACAATATGAGTTTTCTCCGAGTGGTCTGGTTTCCTCCAATGTTACCTGCAGGAGATTAGGCTGATAGGTTAATTGGCATTGTACCTGGAGTGTCAATGGGTGGCAAAAATTGTGGGAAGCAGTTGGTCAGAATGTGGGAGATACAAAATGTGTTAGGTAAGACTAGTGCATAAATGCATAATAGTCTTTCTGGCCATCCTACATAGTTTCCTCTTCCCCTGAATATGTTGATACCTTATAAATTTTAAATCCAAAGCACATACTTATTACAAACAGTAGAATTATGCATACTTCAGTGTTAGTAACAAATGGTGCAATATAATTATCAAGGTGCTGGAGGGAGCCATCACTGTGTTGTCCTGGCTAAAACTGCATACATGACAGTGCTTACTAGTTCTGGACAGCTTTAGCTAATGCAGCACTTTTTAATATAATAGCAGTTATTGGCTAACTCAGCACAGGACAGAGTTCAAATCTGGGACCTTCCTGTCAATCATAATTCAAATGCTTGATGAATGAATTCATAGTTTAGAAAAGAATTTGATCAGCATTATTTACAAACAGTTTCTTGGTTGCGTCATGGTCTGGTATGGAAACCACAACACCCTTGGACAGAAAAACCTACAAAAAGTAATGGCTATGGCCCAGTTCATCACAGGTAAAACCCTGTTCACCTTTGAGTACATCTACATAGAGCATTGTTGCAGGAAAGCAGCATCAATCATAAGGGACCCCCACCACCCAGATCATGCTCTCTTCTCACTTCTGCCATCAGGATGAAGGTATAGGAGCCCCAGGGCTCACACCACCAGGTTCAGGAACAGGTATTACCCTTTAACCAATAGGCTTTTGAACCAAAGGGGATAGCTTCACTCGCTTCATCACTGAACTAGTCCTATGGATTCACTTTCAAGGACTCGTAATTTCATGTTCTCGATATTTATTGCTTATTTATTTATTATTCTCATTTGTTAATTGCTAAGATTTTTCAGACTATACTGGTGATGTTTGGTATTGTGGCTTTCTGCAGATTTAAATAGATATTACTGTTGAGCTCTAATTGTTTAATGCTATTGTGTAGTGCCTTTGGGATGAAAGCAGGTGTATTTCTAGTGTTTTTTATTTATTGATTTCTGTAAGTTATGTGTGCTTGGAATGGCTATATCTAATACATAAGTTTTTGCTTACTTATCCTGTATTATGATATTCAGATAGTTGTTATGATTGTCCCACCTGTAAAAACCAATTGGTCATAATACTGTATACAGTAATTTGTGCTTTCTGATTCTGAAACTGGATTAGACTTGTCTTTATAGTAAGTTGTGACTTAAATTATAAGTTTGTATTTTAAAGCAAGCTTTTGATAAAGGATGTTTGCCACTTGATTGTTCCTGTGCAATTAATCAGATTGGGTTAAACTGCTACAGGATCCTGTAATGTGTTGGATTATCTCTGGTTTCCCTTAGCGTTTTCTACATTTATCATCTAGAATTTGTTGGTCTTTTATTATGTATTTAGATAGGTTTTTTTGTATTAACCACCTGGTGCTGTGTTGCCACAGGGAATCCTTCTGTTTCTGGGAAGAAGTCTCCAACTCTGAGCCAGGCATTCGGCTCTTCCTTGTCCACACCTGGTCTGCTCAGATCATGGGGATGTCTTTCATGGAGGTTCATGCTCTTCCATTGGTTAACATTTTCTTTAATAGTGATAATCTTTTCATTTTTCTGGGTTGTGCTCTCATTTAAATTAAGTGTTTTATGCATCTTGTTGGAATTGCATATGCTTGTGTGGAGTGCTGATTTCTGTTTTTGTTGATGAAAAGTTTTATCTGATCGTTGTGCAGATTGTTAATGTCTGTTTTCCCTCTTCCCTCGTCTGTTCTATGTAGTGTTAATCTGAGAGTATTCTAATGTACTTAATGTTTTCTGAAGTTTGACATTTCAGTTTTTATTTTTCTTTGTAAATTTTCTACTGGTTTCGGACCAAGTTATGCCAAAAGGGTACGTTACTATGGATATAGCAGAAGTGTTTATGCCTTTGTTATATTTTTTCTGTTGAGCTCTGTTTTGCAGATTATCTTAAGCCTTGAAGTGTACTATTATTGTTGTTGTTATTTTTCTTTTTTCTCTTTACTTTTGTATTTGCACAGTTTGTTGTTTTTTGGGGTGTTTTGCACAATGGTTGTTGTCTGTCCTTTTTGTGCAGTCTTTCATTGATTCTACTGTGTTTCTTGTATTTTCTTGCCTGCAATAAAATGAACTTCAGAATTGTATATGGTGACACAGTATATGTACTTCGATATTAACTTTACTTTGAACGTTGAAAAAGTGTTCCAACTTTCTTCTATCATGTTATGAGTTACAAGAGTCAGCTTTATTGACACTTGATAATGACTGGGAAATAAAACTTAAACACTTGAAGGATTAAGGCTGTATAACTAAGTTTATAATATTCAGTGTCTAGAAATTAGATCTGCTGCTTTCGTGCATTTCTGATTTTCTTTGCATCTTTGAAAAACTTTGCAATAACATTTGAAATATTGATATACATTTTGTAGCGACTAATGTAATGCTTCAGGGCAAAATATTTAACACTGCTGAGATCATAAAAAGCTGAATGTCAGACAATCTGTAAAGCACAAAAGGATAGGAATTATTCTGCACATGGAGCAATTCTGATAGCTGATATACAACTGTGAGGATGGTCCCTGTCAGGAGAATGGAGTAGGGAATGCTCCTGAATGTGCAAAGTGCAGAGATATGAACAGAATGACTTGTTCCATAGCCTTCAGTGTTGTTATTCAGGTAAATGAAAGACACTAATTTCAAGATATATATGAGTTCAAATTTACCTGCATGGTCCATTGGCATTGAAGAAGCTCCTATTGTAGAGTTGGTAAAAGAATCAATATGAAGAGTAGTGGACCTATAGGATGGGTGTGATGGACAAAGGAGTGGGCATCCTGCTTATCGGACCTAAGGTAAGACAGTTTAGTGTCAGTAATGGACATGCAGGCAAGAATCAGAGTACTTATTCAGTCCGACCTGCACCATTCTGCACAATTAACACATGGAGGCATCGGGGAAAAGCCCATGGTCTGATGTGGATATGCATGCCTTAATCCTACTGCTAAAAGTTACTTTCTTAATCAAGATCCATGACGTTTCTTCATCTCATAGCCAAATTTCAATATTGCAGCAGTAGCTTTGACCTTGGATAGCATACTCACTGATTATATGTTGTGCAGACTCAGAATTGCTGATAATGTTCAGTGTTTGATTTTGCATTTCTATTCATTCAAGTCATTTGTGAAAAAAATGTAATTCAAGTTCTGGGCCAAAATCATTTCTAAAAATAAACAACTTATTACATGTTTAATAGTGACTACAACAATTCTTGAATAAAGCAGCTGCTACCCGATTTGACTGTATTAGTAGCAATCCTTTTGAATGCAAATGGGATTGGGAAAATGAGCAGAAGGCACACTATACAGATTGGTGGAAGAGAAAGAGGAGATCGAATCTCAGGAACAGAGATTCCAGCCAGGGAATTGGGAGGGTAACTCTGCAATCTGAAACTTGGTGCTAGTATTTAAATTTCAACAAGAGGAGTCTCATTAAAGTCTGTCACTAACTCCAATGACAACTACAGCCTCCCTGCAGGGCAAAAATGCACTGTTGTTGCCTATCTAGGCCAAGAAATTTTAAGCATTTAGATCCAGCATTGGAGATGAAGATATCTGCAGCATCTCATAGTCTGTCACTTAATGCAGCATAAAAAGTGCCACTGCTAAGAGGGAGATAAAACCGTTTTGCCAGACACTGATAAGCAAACTGAGCACAGCAATTTGTACAATGTTTGTGATTAACTCCTCCTTTATTATTCCTCATTAAAAAATCCTCTCCCTCAATGCCCAGCAATTATGTGACCAGACTAAACCTAATGCAAGCTAATGTAGGTTAATGCCTGATATTTAGCAGCAGACACGTTGTCTTAACCTTTTGACGATCCATCACAATATACAGATGAACAACTACAGCCAGATAAAAGCATCAACTAATACTTTTAGTATTCACTAATGAACTTGGCTCATTATTTTCCTGTAACCTCAGAGAGCAACACACAGAAAAGAATGACTATGTAACAGTGCAGATTCATAATATGACATAACAATGATTTGATAGCTGGAGTTCCCTGGAAGAGCCTAAATTTCTGGGCAGTTTAGATTTTTACGGCCTGCTAAACACAGCGCTTTGGCACTCCATTTCTGCTTCAGTTGATGATACCAGCTTTATGGCAAGCATCTACATATCAGGAAGAGTCAGAGCATAGAGAGGAGAAAAATGATGTTCTTCATTAGTCAGGGCAACAAATTTAGGTGCAGGGACATTATTTTACAGTTGTATGACAAGAGTCATTAGTGAGGCTACACTTGGTGTATTGTATATAGTTTTAGTCACCCTGCTAAAGGAAAGACATTGTCAAGCTGGAGAGGGTGATGAAGAGATTTACAAGGATTCAGCCTGTATTAGAGGGCCTGAGAAATTGGGAGAGGTTGACCAGTCTATAGCCTTATACCATGGAGCACAGGAGAATGAGGGGAGACCTCAAATGAGTCTATAAAATAATGAAGGAATGGATAAAGTGGACTGTCAAAGTCTTTTCCTCAGGGTTAGGGAGTCCATAAATTGAAGGCAAACATACAAGATAAGGGAGGAAATATTTAAAAGAGACCTGCGCGGTAACCTCTTACACAGAGAGTGTTGAGTAATATCCCTACACCTAACTTTCATGCCCTGAGTAATGAAAAGCATTGTTCCTCTCCTCCGCATTCTCCTACTCTTCCTGTCAGAGGAAGTAGTTGAACAGGTACAATTGCAATATTTAAGAAATATTTGGATCAGTATATGGAGAGGAGGGGTGTAGTGTCTGTGCGCAACTACATATCAATTAAATAAAAGCATGAACATGGGAGATGGCTTTGCCTGGTGTATTCATATTGCAATGAGAGACCAAGAGAGAACTATGTACATGTGTAGACAACAACTCAATATGCAGTGCTACCATTGGGACCACAGTTGACTGTTGATGCCACACTGAGAGCTTTGATTGAGTGCCAGTCTAGTTGGATTTTTCCCAACCATTCAAATATAAAAAGTGCTGACCCTCCACTTTTCAATACATAAAGCTCTAACTGCTGTGTTTGGCCTCCAGATGTCATGTTTACTTTCAGTTTGCCTAGCAGTTTAGGGCTCAATTGATTTGTAAAGTTTTAACAATTTCATCAAAGATCTTGCTTGCTGGCTCTGCAGGAGTTACTAGTTTGCATAAGAGGCTGGATGTTCTTGGGCCCATGAAGCAAAGAAGGTTATGGACTTTCTTTTGTTTACTTTACAATACAGTTCAAACCTCTCGATATATGACTCACAGCCTTCATTAGAGCCATCAAATACATCCACTTTCCCGACTGAAGCCATTGCCACATTATTTTCATTTTAAATTCAGTGCGTGTTTCACTGTTACCCATGTGTTCCTTTGGCTTTCTTCAGCTGTTAACTGTTGCTGTTTCATCACATTATTGTCAGTGCAGTTCGTGATATTGCCTGACATTCAGGATTGTACTCGTCACCAATCTGCTGTGCTAAAACACGCATGCGGGAGATAGCTTTAACTGGTGTATTCACATTGCAACGAGAGAGAGAGAGAGAGAGAGAGAGAGAGAGAGGACAATGCACATGCGTAGACAACAGATCAATACGTACTGCTGGGGGTGGGTGGTTACTGCTCTAAAAGAATTAAATCCATACATTAGAAGGGTCTTGGAGAGTTATGGGCTGACTGCTGGGTACTGGGACTAAGAGGGAGGATGCTGTGGTCAGCATAGTGCAGTTGGAGAGTTATGGGCTGACTGCTGGGTACTGGGACTAAGAGGGAGGATGCTGTGGTCAGCATAGTGCAGTTGGAGAGTTATGGGCTGACTGCTGGGTACTGGGACTAAGAGAGAGGATGCTGTGGTCAGCATAGTGCAGTTGGACCAGAGGGCCTACTTCCATTGTGTGTTACTCCATGAGAGTGATTAAGTAAGAGGTGGAAGAGGAAGGATTTAAATGACTCAGTCATTCCTTTCGGTTGAGTGACCACGAAAAGTTTATATGTCTGTTTAAGTGGTAAACGAAGCCCCAATTTACTTGGCACATTCAATTCCATAACTTGCCTTTCCTCCTTTACTAATCTTTGAATTTGTCCAATTTGTAAATATAAAAGCATATTCTTAGTGACATTTCATTCAATTTTCTAAATTAAAATTTGCAAATTACATACACAATTGACTTATTGTTCTTACCCTAAACAACATCTGCCCTAATCTATGGTTGTATTCCTATATTTTGGTATTCTATGACCTGACAAGATGGCTCTGCACTGGGCCTAGTAGGGCTGGTTTCAGACTGCACCAATTAAGCACAAATGAAGCAGCTGCATATTATTTTACAACAAGAGTGGAAGTTTCAGTAATGTGCTCTCCTAAGAACATAAGAAATCAGAATGGGATGGAACATATAGCCTTATAAACTTCAAGCTGCCTGGTTCTTTTAACCCTTGACTTCCTAGAAATGCATAATATCGTCTATTTCAATCTTGTATATATTCAATGACTACCTTTCATAACCCCCTGGGATAGAGAGTTCTAAAGATTTGTAACTATCTGAGAGAAAAAATTCCTTTCCATTTTGGCTTTGGCTTTGAATAGGTGGCTCTTTATTCTGAAACAATGTCTGCTTGTTCTAGATTTTTCCATGAGGAGATACATCTTCTCAACTTGTAACCTACCAAGTAACTTCAGTTTTTTCTACATGCTAATGAGCTAGAAACAATCCTCCTTAAATTTTCCTCATCCTATTAATCCCTCCTTCGAGTGGCTAATGCAATGCATTTTTACTGAATCTAGAACTCAGAACAGTACAGCATGGGAACAGGCCCTTGGGGCTACAATGCTGTACTGAACCAATTAAATTAGTAATCAAATGAAGTTGGGTGGGACTACAACTATGGGTTAAGGGTGAAAGGTGAATAGTTTAAGGGGAACATGAGGGGAAACTTCTTCACTCAGAGTCATGAGAGTGAGGAACGAGCTGACAGCACAATCAGTGCATACGAACTCAATTTCAATATTCAAGCGAAGTTTGGATAGGTACTTGGATGATAGGGGTATGGATGGCAGATTAAATAGTTCAGCAAAGTCTAGATGGGCCAAAGGACCTGTTTCTGGGCTGTACTTTTCTATGACCCGTTCTAAACTAATCCTCTCTTCCTACACAATACCCCATCCTTCCATTTCCCTCACATTCTTGTGCCTACCTATCTCCTAACCATGCTAAATGTATCTGTCTCTACCAACACCCCAGGCAGCGCATTGCAGGCACCCAATATTCTCTGTGTAAAAAAACCTCCCCTCACCTTTCTTTTGAACTTACCCCTTTCACCTTAAATGTATGCTCTCTGGTGTTACACATTTATACCCTGGGAAAAGGACACTGCCTGTCTACTCTGTCTATACTTCTCATAATCTTATAAATCTCTATCAGATCTCCTGTCAGCTTCCACCACCCCAGAGAAAACAACCCATGTTTGTCCAAAACAACAGACACAAAATGCTGGAGGAACTGAGCAAGTAAATCTATGGAGTGAATAAACGGTCAACGGTTTGGCCTGAGACCCTTCTTCAGGACTGAGAAGGAAGGGGGAAGATGCCAGATTAAAAAGATGGAGGCAGGGGAAGGAGACTAGTTGGAAGGTGATAGGCGAAGCTAGGCAGGTGGGAATGGTAAAGGGCTGGAGGAGAAAGAATCTGATAGGAGAGGAGAGTGGACTATAGGAGAAAGGGAACAAGGAGGTGATCCAGTGGGAGGTGATAAGTCGGTGAGAAGAGGTAAAAGGTCAGAGTGAGGAATGGGAGTGGGGGGGTGTGCAAACATTAATTGTTTATTCATTTCCATAGATGCTGCCTGACTTGCTGACTTTCTCCAGCATTTAATGTATGCTGTTTTGGATTTCCAGCGTCTGCAGATTTGCATCAATGCTTGTCCAACCTCTAATGATAGCACATACACTCTAAACTGAGCAGCATCCATTTTCTGCACCCTCTCCATTCTTATAATGGGGTGACCAGAAGTCTAGTTGAATGAGATTTTTATAAAGCTAATGCCTTGACTTTTGAGCTCATAGCCTTGAATAATAAAGGCAAGCATGCCTTAAGCCTTCTTAACTACCCTGTCAACCTGTGTAGCCACTTTAGGGGAGCGATCAGCTTGGACACCAAGATCCCTCTGCTCATCAACACTGTTGTGAGTCTAGCCCTAACTGTCTTTTAGATTTGACCAACAAAATGGTGCAACACTTCAAATTTGTGCAGGTTAAACTCCATCTGATATTTCTCTGCCCATAACTGAAACTGCTCTATATCCTGCTGCTTTCTTCGGCAGCTATCTTCATAGCATCTGCAAATTTACTAACCCACCCATCTACATTGCCATGCGGGTCATTTATATACAACACAAACAGCAGAGTTCCCAGTACAGATCCCTATGGAAAACCACTAATCACAGACCTCCAGATAGATTACATCTCTTCAACCACTATCTTACACCACAGCATCACCTCTGGTTGCATTAGGAGTTTGCAAAGATTCAGCATGACGTCTAAAACTTTGATAAACTTCTATAGATATGTAGTGGAGATCATATTGACTGGCTATATCATAGCCTGGTATGGAAACACCAACACCCTTGAACAGAAAATCCTACAAAAAGTAATGGATATGGCCCAGTCCATCATGGGTAAACCCTTCCAACCATTGTGTGCAACTACATGAAACACTGTCGCAGGAAAGCAGCATCCATCATCAGGAATACCCACCACCCAGGGCATGTTCTGTTCTTGCTGCTGCCATCAATAAAAAGGTACTGGAGCCTCAGGACTCACACCACTAGGTTAAGGAACAGTTTTAATTCCTCAACCATCAGGATCTTGAACCAAAGGGGATAACTTCACTCAACTTCACTTACCCCATCAGTAAAATGTTCCCACAATCTATGGATTCACTCTCAAGGACTCTTCAGCTCATGTTCTCAATAGTTATTGCTTATTTATTTATTATCATTATTTATTTCTTTTGTATTTGACTGTTTGTTGTCTATTGCACACTAGTTGAACGCCCAAGTTTGTGCATTTTTCATTGATTCTATCACAGTATTTATTTTATTATGAATTTATTGAGAATTATCTGCAAGAAAATGAACCTCAGGGTTGTACAGGGTGATGTACATGTACTTTGATAATAAATTTACTTTGAACTTTGAACTCTGTTTTCTCTGGGTAAGCCAGTTCTGAATCCAAACCTCCAATTCACAATAGATTTCAGGGAATCTTAATATTCTAGATAAGCCTCCCATGAGGGACCTTATCAAATGCTTTACTAAAATCCATGAAGACAATATCCACAACACTACCATCATCAATCTCCCTCATCACCTCATTAAAAAAACTCCATCAAGTTAGAAAGACAAGACTTCTCCCCTGCAGAAAGGTATGATGCCTGACTTTACTCTTCCCTTCTGAATTGCCTTCAATGCAGTGATGCATCTACTTAAATTAAAATAAAAACAAATGGTACAAAGTACACCAAGAGTGATCTCACCAACACCCTGCACTTGTAGTACAACATTGCTACCTCCATGATGAAGGGGGCCATGCGGATAGAGGGTAGTTGATTGCCCTCCAGAGAGGTTCTACCATGGCTGCCATCTAACTTTGTCCACCCAACCAACCACCCACCACTCAGGAAAGATGCTCAACAATCCCTGTTACCTACTTGAGAGCAGATAGCTGATCCACTGTGGTGCTTGGCTTGCCACTTTGAACAATGACCAAGCCGCATGTCCATGTGTGAATATTGAATGAGAGCATAGTATTCTGTGATTGCTTGGATGCTTGCCAACAGTCTGATGTAACGTGATAGAAGTTTTCTTCCACTGCAGTAACATGTTGTTGAGTTGCAGCAGCTGAAATATCAGTTGTCAGAAATTATATCGTGGGTCCACAACTCTTCTAAACGTTCCTCAAAAACAATTGATCCAAGGGTGGTAGAAAGTCTGAGGCAAATTTGAAACTGACCTTGTTCCGCTAACTAATATTAAATTATTACACTCCTTCAATGTTTATCAATGACAGCCTAACTGAACAAAGCATCAGTATATGTGATTGAGGATAATATGTGCCTGTGGACCCCCTATAAGTTATAAACTTACCTGGCTCAGAACTATAGTATTCTTCATTGATTGTTACTGAGTCGAATTTCTGGAAAGCTCCACCCAATAACATGATTCCAGGATCAACTTCACTGGAAGGACTACTGCTTTCCAGGAATCAGTGCATCATCATCTTCTTAAGGATGCTTTCATTGCCAGTTTCCAAAGGAAAATGATAATTGGTTGTCCAGTGCAAATGGGTAAGACCATAAAAGCATAACATATAGGAGCAGCATTAGGCCATTTGGCCTTTCGAGTCTTCTCTGGCATTTCATCATGTCTGATCTCATTGCCCTCTCAGCCCCAATCTCCTGCCTTCTCCCCGTATGCCTTTGTGCCCTGACTAATCAAGAATCTATCAAGCTTTGTCTTAACTATACATAAAGACCTGGCCTCCACAGCTGCCTGTGGCAAAGAATTCTACAGATTCAACCCTCTCTGGCTAAGAAATTCTTCCATTCTAAAAAGACACCCCTCTATTCTAAGGTTGTCTTAGACTCTCCCACCACAGGAATCATCTTCTCCATATCCTCTCTATCAAGGTCTTCCAATATTCAATAGGTTTGAATGAGTCACCCCTCATTCTTCTGAACTCTAGTGAATACAGGCCCTGAGCCATTAAAGACCATTTAAGAGCATAAGACAAGCCATTCAATCCTGGAATCATTTTTGTGAACCTCCTTTGACTCCTCTCCAGTTTCAGCACATCTTTTCTACTACAAGGGGCCCAATACCTCTCACAATACTCCAAGAGAGGCCTCACTAGTGCTTTATAAAGTCTCAATATTACATCCTTGCTTTTATATTCTCGTCCTCTTGAAATGAATGCTAACCTTCCTCACCACAGACTCAACCTGCAAATTAACCTTTAGGGAACCTGCACACAGATTCCCAAGTCCACTTGCACCTCAGTTCTTTTTATTTTCCCTCCATTTAGAAAATAGTCAACCTTTTCATTTTTTTCTACCAATATGCTTGACCATACACTTTCCAACACTGTAGTCCATCTGCCTCTTCTTTGCCCATTCTCCTAATCTGTCTAAGTCCTTCCGTAGCCTCTCTACTTCCACAAAACTACCTGCATCTCCACCTATCTTCATATCATCTGCAAACTTTGCAACAAAGGCATCAATTCTATCATCCAGGTCATTGACATATAACGTAAAAATAATTTGTCCCAACACAGACCCCTGTGGAACACCACCACTCACCTGCAGCCAACCAGAAAATGCTCCCTTTATTCACACTCTTTGCCTCCTGCTAGTCTGCCACCACTTTATCCATGCTAGAATCTTTCCTGTATTCCCATGGGCTTGTAACTTGTTAATCAGCCTCATGGCAACTTGTCAAAGGCCTTCTGAAAATCCAAGTACACCACATAAACCTGTTCTCCTTTGTCTAACCTGCTTGTTATTTTCTTCAAAGAATTCCAACAGATATGTCAGGCATGATTTTCCCTTCAGGAAATCATGCTGACTATGGCATATTTTATCATGTGCCTCCAAGCACCCTGAACCCACATCCTTAACAATCGACTCTAACATCTCCCAGCTACTGAGATCAGACTAACTGGCCAGTAATTTCCTTTCTTTTGCCTCTCTCCCTCCTTGAGTGTGACATGTACAATTTTCCAGTCTTCCGGAACCATTCCAGAGTCTAGTGATTCTTAAAAGATCATTACTAAAGCTTCCACAATCTCTTTAGCCAGCTCTTTCAGATCCCTCGATCCATATTTCATCACCAAATCTATTTTATACCCCATTATTATTTATAGTTTGAATGTCCATAAACAAATCAAGCTTAACAGACCACTTGCATTTAACAAATCCATCCTTCCTGCTATATATGGTCTTTCTAATGAAAATTATTTAGCCCAAAATTTAGCAATTATAGGGAAGTCCTGTTTCATCAACTTGCACAGCAGGTAAGGAGAATTTCACCAGCTGGCTGCACATAATGAATATTCTGTAATTTTCTAGCCATAAAAATAACTTTGGGCAATATGCCCATATTTCTGACATCTGCTATTGGCTGGCAACTCTGACAAATATCAGTACAGACTCAATAAAGTCACCTCTTCGAGCTTGGCTGGGAAGATTTGATTTGCGATACATACAGTACCTATGTGCTAGGTTGATGTTAGTTTATTATCAAAAAGAAACTGAAAGGAGAGTAAAGCATAAACGTGTGCAAAAGACTTCAGGTGGACAAAAATAAAAGGACAGAAAAATGGCTGACAAGTGGCAGATGCAGTTCAATGCATAGAGTTAAAATGAATACATTCCAAGAAAAGAAAGTGTGAACATTTTTATTTGTTCAGTGGAGCAGAGAAAGAAAAGGCTCCTAAGTATAAGTTATAAAACTATAGTAATATATACAGTATCATGTGTAAGTGGACTTAGGAGTTAACAGAAACTGAGTACAGAAAGAAAGAAGTCATAATTAAACTCCAGAATCCTGACTGGAAGCAGTTCTATATTAAGATATTCTGTACCGTCCAGCACAAAGAACCTACTTGATTAACAGTGTGCAGTACATTAAATATTTCATCCATACTAGGTGAGTGAATTGTTTTTTATCATGTTATTTGTATTAACCAAGAATGCTTCAAAACACTTCCACATACTCCTCCAGGTAGAACAAGAATATTTCCACCCTGATTAACACACACTATATGAATCTTTTCTATTATCTAGGTCAATAATTTGAACCTTTGTACCTAACAAAAATGTAGAAACATTTAACGACATTAGAGGAAGTTCTGCGTGCATATTTTTAGTAGCAGAAGAATGCCATTCTTCTACCTTCTCAATTAAAATTAGGATTTTAATAACTGATGGATTTGACCTGTTGAAAGGGTCCTCATGGGTAGCCGGGGAGCAATTCAAGGAGAAATTTTCCAATCTTTCTTTTTTTTTGCCGTAGGCAATACAACAGAATCAAGGCTGACTTCCTTCTGCTCCACTTCTGAGGATTTCCTAACACACTATGTGGTTGGCATTGAATACTAACTACTTCACAAACAAAATAGACCTGGAAGGAAATATCTGTAGAGAGAGAAACACCAAACATTTCATTGGTTCTTTTTTCATATCCACAGATGATGCTGACATGCAGAGTGTTTCAGACATTTTCTGTTTGTGCCCATGCCCCCCATCCTTATATTCTCTCTCTCAAACACATTTCCTAATCTCTTGATCTTTTTCATCTTCCTTTCATTTATCATCCTTCTTCCACCTCCCTCCCCATTCATACTTCTTTTCCATCTGCCATTCTCTTCTCCTCACCTACTATGAAACGCACTGTCTCTTAATAAGAAGCCACCCTCTGATTACTGCTTCAGCTTCCCCAGAGTTGGCATACCTAGTCACCATCAACTGGCCTTGTTTTCTTCTTTTCAGTGAAATTTCCCTAAACTACTTCCTGACAAAAAGAATGGAAGTAATTAGTTGAGGAGGTAATTGAATGGAGTACACAAGAGTTATTAACAGACTCCAATTGCAAAAGTCAAACATAGAAGGCTCTGAGTGTATTAAGAATAGAATTTGCAGATGGAGATTTTGCACTATGTTATGGTGTTTTAACTCAAATAGAACCTGTGTACATCTGGTGAACGAAATCATGGGACATCTCCTGTGATTCCTTGTGGTTCCATGGCAAACTCACTGCATAACTTGGCAATTCCAACACCAGAACCAGTGCTTATGTGGAATATCAGATGCAGATCATTCATAAAAGTCATCAACATGAAATGAAAACTTTGTTTATCTGTCCATCCTCACTGATTATTTCAGATTTCCAGCATTTGTTCTATTTTGTCTATCATTTAGAAAATCTATTCTGTAGACATAGTGAAGAAGAAAGTATATTAAGGATGAATACTGCCCTAGTTTGCAATAACCTTGCTACTGGATTAAATTAAAAATAAACTCACTAGAAAACAAAAATTGTCTTTTCAATCCATTTAGGTCACCTTACCCTCACACGAGTAGGAATATATTTGGTCCAGAAAAATTAAGACATTCATTGTTACCAGGGAGGAAAAAATGCCAATTTGGCAAATCATCTTCATTTTGGTGAAAAACATTTCAGATTCAGATTTATCTACAGCAAGTACATGTTAACATCAAATGAAATATGTTGTTTGTGTTTTCAACCAACACACATAAGGATGTACTGGGGGCAGCTCACATTCTGGCACCAATATAGCTTACCCAGAATTCTCAACAGAACAACACAGAGCACAACAAACAACGAAACAACACCAGGAAACAAATCCTTGGTAAATCCGTTAATGGCATCTGGATATCGCAAAAAGAATACAAAAAACTATGAACAGAAGAAATCAAAGTAAAACAAGGTTGGAATGAGGGCAGGGAAGTGATGTCTAAACAAGGTTCAGCTTATCCTTGTAACCCAGGACCTTGGGTCCCAGCAACATTAGTGTGAAAACTTTCTCTGTAATCTTCAAGCTTATTGATATTGGTTCCTGTGATCAGCTGAAATACAGCAAAAGATAAAAGGACCACATGCTTCATAGAGTGCTCAAAGTACCTGTCTGTCTGTTGGTGGCTGATTGAACACTGCAGCATAAGCTTCACTCACACATTGAGAAGTGGGTGGTGACGTTACATTCAATGCACTTCCTTTAATTTTCATTTGATTAACCTATTAAATTAAATTGAAATTAAGTTAAATGCATGTACTATGCTAATTTATAAAAAGTACTTCATTTACTGAAAACTGCTTCTCCAGATATTAGTGACTTAAGTAGGATTTTGTCATCCAAGTTTGTTGCTGATGTATCCATACTAATTTCAATCATTAGCTTGGTCTCATTCTAAAAAAAAAATACTTTGGTAAATTTCTTAGTTGTCTATGTTATTTTCATCTTTATTTTTTCCTTAACAGAACCTTTTATTTTGATTAAGACAACTTTCAATGCAGTTTTCAGAGATTCAGAAGGCAATACTTGTTCTGAAATCAAGAAGTAATTTCTGATTCACAATTCCAGTGTGCTTTCAGGATATACTCCACTTTGAACATCGGTTTAATTTAGAGCCATTGGCCAGATTCAAAGTGATCTGCCCCATATCTCATATATGGTCAATCTCTCGATTCACCTCATCTTAGGAGTACAGGTCTTTTGTCATGTGCGGGCCAAGAACTGAAGCATTATGATGATGGTGAAATCCAGACCAGGTTATGCGTGGCCAGGTTATTGGTAGGTGCTGTTTGGGAGGATATTCAGCAATCTCATCTATTATTTTGCTGATGATTGGGATCAAGTATGAAGATCAAACTATATTTATTATCAAAGTACATATATGTCACCATATACTACTTTAAGATTCATTTTCATGCAGGCATTTACAGGAAAATAAAGAAATACAAACTAATTTATGAAGAACTATAAATAACAAAGAATGACAAACAACCATATGTGCAAAAGAAGACAAGTTATACAAATCATTTAAAAAATGACACTGAGAACATCAGATGCAGAGTCCTTGAAAGTGAGTTTGTAGGTTTTGGATTCAGTGTTGAGGTGAGAGAATTTATCCATAATGGTTCAGGAGGTTGACACACAATATGCTGGAGGAACTCAGCAGGCCAGGCAGCATCTATGGAGAAGTCAATGTTCTGGGCCAAAACCCTTCGGCAGGACTGGAGGGAAAAGGCGGAGGAGTAGATTTAAAAGGTGGGGAAAGGGGAGAGAGAAACACCAGGTGGTAGGTGAAACCGGGAAGGGAAAGGATGAAGAAAAGAGCTGGGAAGTTGATTGCAGAGAGGGAAAGGGGGATGGGAAATGTTGAAGGAGGGGGGCATTACCGGAAGTTAGAGAAATTGAAGTTCATGCCATCAGGTTGGGGGCCACCCAAACGGAATATAAGGTGTTGTTCCGCCAACCTAATTGTGGCCTCATCATGACAGTAGAGGAGGACATGGATGGACATATCGGAATGGGAATGGGAAGTGGAATTAAAATTGGTGGCCACTGGGAGATCCCGCTTGTTCTGGCAGATGGAGCGTAGATGCTTGAGGAAGCATGCTCCCAATCTACGTCAGGTCTCACTGATGTACAGAAGGCCAACTGGTAGCACCTAACACAGTTAATGAACCCAAAACACCCCAACAAAAGCGTCACCTCACCTGGAAGGACTGTTTAGGTCCCTGAATGGTAGTGACAGAGGAGATGTAGGGGCAGATGTAGCACTTGTTCTGCTTGCAAAGATAAGTGCCAGGAGGGAGATCAGTGGGGAGGGATGAATGGACAAGGGAGTCGTGTGTGGGAGCCATGCCTGCGGAAAGCAGAGAGTGGGGTGGAGGGGAAGATGTGCTTGGTCGTGGGGTCCCGTTGGAGGTGGCAGAAGTTTGAGACAATTAATGTGCTGGATGCAGAAGCTGGTGGAGTGGTAGGTGAGGATTAGAGGAGCCTCAGATGTGCATGAAATGGAACAGATGTGGTTGAGGGCAGCATTGAAGGTGGAGGAAGGGAAGCCCCTTTCTTTGAAAAATGACATCTCCTTTGTTTTCAAATGAAAAGCCTCATGCTGACAGCAGATGCAGCGAGATGGAGGTATTGAGATAAGGGGATGGCGTTTTTACATGCAGAATAGTGGGACGAGGTGTAGTCTTGGTAGATGTGACAGCCTGTGGGTTTGCAATGGGTATCGGTGGATAAACTGTCTCTGGAGATCGAGAAAGGAAAGGAAAGGCAGGTGTCGGAAATGGACCAGGTGAACTTCATTCCTCCCCCTCCAGGTTTCACCGATCACCTGTCACCTCCCATTCACCTGGTGGTTCTCTCTCCCTTCCCCAGCTGTTAAATCTAATCAACACACATAAAAGTTGCTGGTGAGCGCAGCAGGCCAGGCAGCATCTGCAGATTTCCTCGTGTTTGCATTGTTAAATCTAATCCTCAGCTTTTTTACTCCAGTCCTGCTGAAGGGTTTTGGCCCAAAACATCAAATGTACTTTTTTCCATAGGTGCTGCCTGGCCTGCTGAGTTCCTCCAGCATTTTGTGTGTGTTGTTGGGATTTCCAGCATCTGTAGATTTTTTCCTGTTTGTGGTTCAGAAGGCTGATGGTTGTAGGGTATTAACTGTTCCTAAACCTGGTGGTGTGGGACCTCGGGCTCCTGGACCTACTGCCTGATGTTGGTAGCAAGAAGAGGCCATGGCCTGGATGATGGGGGGCCCTTTGATGATGAATGTTGCTTTCTTGTGGCAGTGTTCCTTGTAAGTGTGCTCTATGTTGGGGAGGGATTTTCTCGTGATGGACTGGGCTATATCCCAGACAGGAATGAGTGAAAAAGACCTGGGCTGGAGTTACATTGGCTTACAGTACTGTGCAAACATCTGAGGCACATATATTAAACAAGAGTGACTCAAACTTTTGCACAGTACTGTATTTGTCAATGTGGAAAGGAGAGCAAGTCTGTAAGTCTGACGGGAGCAAAGGATGTTGGGAATAGCAAGGGAGGAGTGGTGCAGGAGGGGTGTGGAACAGGAGGAGCACTGAGAAGCAGTGCCAGGAGTGCGGTTGGAGCAGGTGTAGACACACACAGCCCTGAGACACCAGGTAAGGGCACTTAATTCCAAACAAGAGAAAGCTTTTGGCACATTGACCTGGGCTGGAGTTTGCATAATCAGAGTTTGCACTACAGGAGGTGGGATGTTATATTAAACTTCAAAAGACATTGGTGAGGCCTAATTTGAAGTATTGCATGCAGCTCTGGTCACCTATCTACAGGAGAAATATCAATAAGCTTGAAAGAGTACAGAGAAAGTTATTACACTAATGTTGCCGGGACGTGAGGTCCTGGGTTACAGGGATAAGTTGACTAGCTTAGTACGTTATTCCTTGAAGTTCAGGAGAATGAGGGGAGATCTTATAGAGATACGCAGAATTATAGAAAGGCTGAATGCATACAAGTATTTTTCCCCTCTGGTTGTGTAAAACTAAACTACAGGCCATTTTGGGTAAATGGTGGAATATCTAAGAGAAATTGAAGGGGATCTACTCCACTCAGAGAAAGGTGTGAGTGTGGAACAGGTTGCCAGAGGAAATGGTAGATTTGGGTTGAATTGTAGTATTTATGGGAAGTTTCATTAATACATGAATGATGCAGATACAGAGGGTTATGGCCCTGGTGCAGGTAAATGGGAATAAGTAAGAAACTAAGGTAGCATGGACTGGATTTGCTGAAGGGCCTGTTTCTCTGCTGTAGTGGCCTATAATTCTATAAATCTAAACTGATTACGTATATGATAACTTAGTGCTACCCCATCACACAGTCCAATGGCCAGCTTCACCAGACCGTAATCTCAATTTCAGCACCAAATGTAAACTTTTTACTGCTCTCCATAGATGCTGCCTGACCAGCTGAATTCCTCTAGGACTTTGTGTATGTTTCTCTATTTCAGATGTTATCTTATATTGATCTATTGTACTCCTTAATGACACTCATACTGTAGTAATGACTGAGTGAAGGACGAGATGTTATATATGGTATCAGTCCTGATGAAGGGTCTCAGCCCGAAAAATCGCCTCTTTACTCTTTTCCACAGATACTGCCTGATTTGATGAGTTCCTCCAGCATTTTGTGTGTGTTGCTTTGGATTTCCAGCATCTGTAGACTTTCTCATGTTTGAGAACACATTTCTGCTGCAATTGTTGGTCCAAAGTTCGAATTTCTTGACTTGTGAGATTGGCTGTGAATTTATACCATTTATCGTGTTGGAGGTGGGGTCTTAAAAGAGGATGGACAGAAACCTCAGAGAAAAAGTTTTTACAAAAACTGTCAATGCCTGGTACATCTGTAAAGGATGAGAATTTTTCTTACTGACTCACTTTCCTCATGTCACAGACCTTCAGGACAGGCTAGATTCATTGTCAATGGTGTTATTGGGCCATTTAATAATGGACATCAAACCCTATGAACTGAATAGCTTCTGTGCTCTTGCCAGTCTTGGTGTTCCTTCAATGTGCAGTGCAATATGGAAGAAGTATGATTCCTCAAATGAGTGAGCTTGCTGCATGTGTTAGATAATGTTCTGTTCGGTTAATTCCACACGTACCACATGGTGAGATTCTCACAAGAACATTTCTTTTGTTTTAACAAATAGGAATAAACAGCCAACTCAAGCCCATTCATTAGTTTTCTTGGCCAGATAGTCATGTAGGGCTGGTGTGTGCTTACTCTAAAAGTTTAAAATTCCGTAGGTCACCAGGAACTTGCTGTTTAGTTTCAAGAGACAATAAATTACTGGCTCACAGACTTATTTTTCATGCTAGTTAGTTGCATAGAATATTCAAGTTCACCTACACCAGCCCTTCTCAACCTTTTTGCCCTAGAGGAACCCTTGAAATAATTTTCAGGTCTCAGGGAACCCCTGCATAATAATTATTATCTAGAGCTCACGGTACATTAGCTTGATCAGTAAGTTATAGATATAATAATCCAAAAATAATTGTCAATGCTCTTTTGAGTAGAGAATGAAACTTCAGCAAACCTTTCTTGGAAAAATTGACAGTTAAGCTTTGCTTACCTTTCTTGAAATTGCTCTTTCATTCTCTTTCATGAATTTTAAAAACTCAGGCAAACATAATAAATTTCTCGATTCTGGGTTGAACTTGAGATAAGCACACAGGATTTCAGCTTCAACTGAAATGAGACGTTTTTTATCCTTGCTCTTGATGCTTGTTAAACAAGAAGAAGCTTGCTCATACATGTAAGAAGTTGAAAACTGCAGCAAATGTTCATTGCTTTCCTATGAATGGCAGAATACTCTTCTTTCACAGAAATCCAGCACTTGTCCAGGGGCAGGTCAGTAAATATCAGCTTGAGTGCATGATCAGAGTGCAGCTCACAAAGTTCCTCCTCTTCTCTCAAAGTCAAGTTCTCAGGCTGAGCAGCAGATTCAGAGATAGGGTCCCTCACCGAGTCATACACCTGCGTTGAAACAGAGGGAAAATACCGTTCAATTTTGTTCTGCAGTCCTTCCAGGTGGTTTTCAATAAGACTCCTTTCTGACATCCTTCCTCACTCTCAAGCCCAAGCAGTAGTGGAAAATTTCAAAATTTCCTTTTGCAGCATGATTTTTCCAAAGATCCTTTTAAATCCAAGAGTCTTGAAACTTGAAGTCAAAACATTTTCTCCTGGGCCTTGCAGAGCCTTTTTCAACTGGTTCATATGTTGAAAGATGTCTGTTAAGTACGTGAGTTTCTGCAACCGTTCTTCATCTTCAAAGCCTTTAGCAAAATCTGGCCTACTATTTTCTCGAAAGTACTCCTGCAATTCACCTTTCAGCTCAAACACCTTATTGAGAACTCTTCTTCTGCTAAGCTATTCTCGAGTAAACACATCTTAAAGCTACTCAATAACTTGTTTCTTGAAGTCTTTTACTGACTGTGACTTTATTTTCAAATGCTTTAACCTGTTTGCTTTGAGATTCCAATAGTCGTTTATAATAATCAGCGCTTTTACGTGTCATATGGCTGTGATTTGTAGTTAAGTGTCTTTTCAAAGTTGTTGGAACCATTGCTGCATTTGTAAGTTGCTTGCCAGACTAGGCACAATGGAATAGGACAACTTGGATCACCAGTCCATGTAAAACCCATTGATAAGTAGCTCTCATTGTAAAGATATGGTACCGGCTGATTACTTTAGTCCCACCCACTGCTTTTGTCTCCAGGACCCAGAAGAGGCTGGTGGACTTTGGGTAACAGGAGGCACTGGGTCTCTGCTGCTGTCCTGAGTCTTCTGATCGCGGAGGGCAGTCAGCCATTGTTTTTTGTGTGCACACAGCTGTCGGCTCTCTGCCTCAGGACCCTGCAGAGATACAGTGACCACCCTCCGAGATGGCATGCACTGGGTGATGCACTTTCTCCGCCGAGGACACTGCCTGCAGGAGGGCACGGGGCTTCCAGCCGACAGCATCAGCAGCGCAGCTTTGAGGGAACTGCCTCTCTTTTACCAAGAGCTGTGAGGGTATGGGGTCTAGTCTCATCCAGACAGGGTACCCCTGCGCCGGTGGGGGACGGTGCTCTAGCTGCGAGAGGGACTGATCCCCATCCTATCGCGGTGGGTGTCGAGGGAGCTCGGGTAAGTGGAGGGGTTCCGGTGGAACCATCACCTGACAGGCCGGGAGTGCTCGTCAGACCCAGCCCTCGGGATACCACGCGGGAGAGGGTCCCACACAACGTGAGCCGTCTCTCGGGGATGGAGCAGCCTTTCTGTGTCGGTGGAAGGTGTTGCACAGGACAGTACCGTCCAACAGGTACTGACACCCTGTCCACCTGTTCATTCTAAGTCCGGGGGAAGTCAATGTACCACGCTTATATGGAGTGTGAAATGTCTCAGAAGATTGCAGCCCCTGTTTGAGTATCTGACGGGTCTGCTGCTCAGGTTCGGGTCGCACTTCAGCCTCGCACTCCTTATATGCGGTACAGAAGGGGGCGGGTTGGGAGGAGGATCTGGGCTTGCTCCTGGGCCTGGCCAAGACAGCTATTCACGGGTCTAGGTGGCAGAAGGGGGAGGACTCTGTAGGGCCGACTGCCTGTCTGCCCCTCTTCCGAGGATACATTCGTGTCCGGCTGTCCTTGGAGAGGGAGCATACGGTTACCATGTGTACAGTGGGGGATTTCCGAGAGTGGTAAGCTCCCCGGGGAATTGACTTATAGACAGTAGTAGTCATTCTAATTTGAATTTATTCACTGTCTTGTAAATACTTAATGTTTGTACTTTGTGTATTTGTTGTGTAAGTAAACTTTTATAGTTCAGTCAAAAAAAGACAGACTTTCTGTCCATTATTGCACTAGTGCATTGAAATGTCTCAGAAGATTGCAATTCTTCATCATTAACCCTATCAGAATTGTCCGTAGGCCCAGGCCTAGAAACCCCCTCTTCCATCTCACACCTCCTCTTCAAAAATTGCTAAACTGTACAGTCTTTAGAATGAAAATTTCCCTCCAATTTCTCTTACACTGGTAGTTTGTTAGTTCCCGTAATTCAGTCACGGCACTTCAGGGAAAGTTGGGGGGCGGTGTAATTCAGGAGGGAGATGCTGACGTCACAGCCCAAGTTGGGCAAGTCCATTCAGTGCTTGTAAAACGTACTTCACGCTCCTCATCAGCCTATCATGTTAAAAAATGAGAATGGACTCAAGCAAATAAACACTGTCCTACTACACACTGCCATAATGGGCTGAGAGTCCTCTAACGAGATTGCTAATGGAGCTGCTTGGTCACGGCCCGCCACTGCGGGGGCTAGCATCGCGTGTTGTGCGAAGTTCAAGAAAAGGTGCAACACACACAAAATGTTGGAGGAACTCAGCAGGCCAGGCAGTATCTATAGGAAAAGAGTTTCAGGCTGAGACCATTTGGCAGGACTGGGCAGAGCTGGGAAGTTGATTGATGAAAGAGATACAGGGCTGGAGAAGGGGGAATCTGGTTGGGGAGGATAGAAGACCATGGAAGAAAGAAAAGCGGGGGTGGAGGAGCACCAGAGGGAGTTGATGGGCAGGTAAGGAGATAAGGTGAGAGAAGGAAAAGGGGAAGGGGGGACATTACTGGAACTTCGAGAAATCAATATTCATGCCATCAGGCTGGAAGCTACCCAGACAGAATATAAGGTCTTGCTCCTCCAAGCTGAGTGTGGCTTCATTGCAACAGTAGAGGAGGCCATGGATTGATATATCAGAATGGAAATTGGAAGTTGAATTAAAATAGGTAATTTTAATATGGTATGTCAATCCATGGCCTCCTCTGCTGCTGCAATGAAGCAATGTACTTTGCTTGAGTAGCCTCCAACTTGATGGCATGAACATTGATAAAATTCTGGTACTGCCCCCCCTTCAACATTCCCCATCCCCTTTTCCCTCTCTTATCTTATCTCCTTGCCTGCCCATCGCCTACTTCTGGTGTTCCTCCCCCTTCTCTTTCTTCCATGGCCCTCTGTCTTCTTCTATTAGATTCCCTATGCTCTAGCCCTGTATCTCTTTCAGCAATCAGCTTCCCAGCTCTTTACTTCATCCCTCTCCCTCCCGGTTTCACCCATCATCTTGTGTTTCTCTCTCCCCTCTCCCAACCTTTTAAATCTTGTGTATGGAAAATCATATATCATGAATTTGAGTTTTTGAAGAGGTAACTAAGAAGATCGATGACAGTAGAGTGGTAGATATTGTCTCTATGGACTTTAGTAAGGCCTTTGACAAGAGATTGCATAAGCTGAGATTGTTTTGTCAAGTATTAAGGATGCTAGTGGGTGACCTAAAGTGATTTATAAAATTATTAAGGCATTTATAAGATGGATGGGTCATAATCTTTTTCTCAGGGTAGGCTTGTCTGGAAGATGATAAAACATGGGATTAAGATGGCTCTCCAACGAGATCTAAAATTTGTTTGGTGAAATGAGACAGAGGTAGTGGTGGAATGCTGTTTATAAGATCAGAGATCCGTGGATGGAGGGATGCAGGGATCGTTGCTGGGTCCACGGTTGTTGGTCATATGTATTAATAGCTTGGATGAGATTGTAAGTTGCATGTAAGTTTTTAGATGATACCAAAATTGATGGAATGGTGGACAGTGGAAAAGGTTGTCTAATGTTACTATGGGATCTAGGTCAACTGGGAAACTGGGCAAAAAAGTAGCAAATGGAATTTAATTCAGACAAGTACAGACTGGTTCATTTTGTACAGGTAAACAGGGCAGGCTTAGACTATGAATTTCAGAGCCATGGGGAGTGTTATAGAAAAGAGAGAGACAGAGAGATAGAGGAACATATATCCATGATAGTGACCACATATAGACAAGATGCTAAATAAGGTGTCTAGTGTGCTTGCCTTCATTGGACAAACATTGACTACAAGAACTGAGATGTAATGTTGCAGCTGGACATGATTTTGATGAGACTGAAACTGGAATATTGTGCGCAGCTCTGGCTTTTATAAGAAGGATGCAATTAAGCTAGAAAGTGCAAACATGGTCAACAAAGATAATTGCTTGGTCTGGAGGGGAGCGCCTGAGTTATTGGAGAATCTGGATAATATGGGACTACTTTCCTCGGTGAGAATGAAGCTGAGCAGTGACCTTAATGACGTTTATAAAGTCATGACAGACAGAGATAATGTGGAGTCTTTTACTTAGGGTAGGGAAGTTTAATACTAAATGGCACAGGTTAAGGTGAGAGTGAAGGGCATTACATAAGGCTGCCTGATAATGCTGGTATTTTTACATAGATGTTTGCGAATGTATGGGCAAGCTGCCAGTGGAAGTGGTCGAGATAGGTACAGGTACAAAATTTAAAAGTCACAGTGACAGGTCTATGGAAAGGGATATGGGCCAACTGAGGGCAATTGTATCCAGCTCAGGAAGGCACCTTGGTCAGCACAGATGAATTGGGCTGAAGGGCCTGTTTCTATCCTGTATAACTATGACTCTCTGGCTCTAAAGTCAGCTCCAAATTCCAATGAACTTTACATTATATTACATATCAACTGGAATTTAAAGTAACAAATAGTTAAATTGTACAACAGAGGCAAAATTCAAAAGGGCGAATAATGCAGGACTGAAAGTGCTGTTTTTAAACGCGCATAGCATTCGGAATAAGGTGGACAAACTCATAAGGCGCAATTAGAGATTGGTTGGTATGATGTTGCGGGCATCACTGAGTTGTGGCTGAAAGAAATCATAGTTGCGGTTTTAACATCAAAGGATATACTTTGTATCAAAAGGACAGGCAGGAAGGCATAGGCAGTGGTGTGGATCCGTTGGTAAGAGATGGAACTACTTCTTTAGAAAGAGGTGATATAGGGTCAGAGAATATTGAATCTTTGTGGGCGGAGTCAAGAAAATGCAAAGGAAAAAACTATTATGGGTATCATATACTGGCCTCCAATTAGTAGCCAAGATGTGGGGTTGAGATGGCAAAAGGAGCTGGAAAGGGCATGTAATAAGGGTAATGTCACAATTGCAAGGGGATTGGTAAAATCAGGTTGGTGTCAGATTGTAAGAGAGGGAATTTGTTGAATGCCTACGAGATGGTTTTTTAGAGCTGCTTCTGCTCGAGCCTACCCAGAGAAAGGCAATCTTAGATTGGGTGTTTTGTAATAGCCCAGTTCTTATTAGGAAGCTTGACATAAAGGAACCCTTAGGAGACAGTGATCATAATATGACTGAATTCACACTGCAGTTTGAGAGGGAGAAGCATAAGTCACATGTATCAGGATCACAATGGAATAAAAGGAGTTACAGAGGCGTGAGAGAGGAGCTTGCCCAGGTGGATTGGAGGAGGATACTGGTGGGGATGACGGCAGAACCAAGGTGGCTGAACTTTCTGGAAATAATTCACAAAGTGCAGGATAGATATGTCCCACAGAAGTTCTCAAATGGCACGGCAAGGCAACCCTGGCTGACAAGGGAAGTTAAGGACTACATAAAACCCAAGGAAAGGGCATATGATGTAGCAAAAGTAAATGGGAAGTTGGATGTTTGGGCAGCTTTTAAAATCCAACAAAAGGCAACCAAAAAAAGCTATAAAAAAGGAAAAGATGAACTATGAGGGCAAAACTAGCTGATAATTTAAAACAGAATATTAAAAGTTAATACAGTTATATAAGGAATTAAAGCGAGATGAGAGTTGATATTGGGCCACTGGAAAATGATGCTGGTGAAGTAGTAATGGGGGACAAAGAAATGGCAGATGAACTTAATAAGTACTTTGTTTCACTCTTCACTGTGGAAGACACTAGCAGTGTGCCAGAGGTCCTTGAGTGTCAGGGAGTAGCGGTGAGTACCATTGCTATTACAAAGGAAAAAGTGAACTGAAAGGTCTTAAGATGGATAAGTCACCTGGACCAGATGAACTACGTCCCAGAGTCCTGAGAGAGGTTGCTGAAGAGATAACAGATGCACTGATCATGATCTTTCAAGAAACACTTGATTCTGGCATGGCCCTGGAAGACTGGAAAATTACAAGTGTCACTCAGAAGGGAGGAGGACAAAAAGTAGGAGATTATAGGCCAGGTAGCCTAACCTCAGTGGTTGGAAAATTGTTGGAGTCCATTATTAAGGATGAGGTTTCAGGTATTTGGACACTCTTGATAAAATAAGTCAAAGTCAGCATGTAAAGGGAAATCTTGCCTGACAAATCTGTTGGAATTCTTCAAAGAAGTAACAAGCAGGGTGAACAAAGGAGAGGCAGTGGATGTCATTTACTTGGATTTTCAGAAGGCATTAGATAAAGTGCTTCATATGAGGCTGCTTAACAAGATAAAATCCCAAAATATTATAGGAAATATACTAGCATGGATGGAGGAATGGCTGACAAGCAAGGAGGCAGCAAGTGAGAATAAAGGGGGCCTTTTCTGGTTGGCTGCCGGTGATCATTAGTATCCCTCAGGGGTCAGTATTGGGACCACTACTTCTCACATTGTTAATGATTTCAATAATAAAACTGATGGCTTTGTGGTAAAGTTTGTGGATGATACAAAGATAAGTGGAAGGTTAGGTAGTGCTGAGAAAGCAATGTGATTGCAGCAGGACTTAGATAAATTGGAAGACTAGGCAAAAAAGTGGCAGGTGGAATACAGTGTGGGGAAATGTATGATAATACATTTTGGTCAAAGGAACAAAAGTGCAGACTATTATCTAAATGGGGAGAAAATTCAAATATCAAAGGTGCAAAGGGCCTTAGGAGTCCTTGTGCAAGACTTCCAGATGGTTAATTCTCAGGTTGAATCTCTGGTAAAGAAGGCAAAGTTGGGATTTATTTCAAGGAGAAAAGGACATACAAACAAGGAGATAACGCTGAAGATTAATAAGACACCAGTCAGGCCGCACTTGGAGTATTGTCAACAGAAAGGATGTATTGTCATTGTCCAGAGGAGGTTCATGAGGATGATTCCAGGAATGAAGGGGTTAACATGAGGAGTGTTTAGCAGTTTTAGGCCTATACTCACTGGAATTTAGAAGAATGCATGCGGATCTCATTGAAACCTACTGAATGTTGAAAGGACAAATAGGGTGGATGTGGAGAGGATGTTTTATATGGTGGGGTTATCCAGAGCTAGAGGGCACAGCCTAAAAATTGAGAGGCAACCTTTTAGAACAGAAATAAGGAGGAATTTTTTAGCCAAAGAATGGTGAATCTGTGGAATACTCTGTCACAGACCGTGGTTGAGGCCAATTCTGTGGATACGTTTAAAGTAGAAGTTGATAGAATCCTGATTGGTCAGGGCATCAGGGGATATGGTGAGACGGCAGGTGTGTGTTGAATGGGATCCAGGATCAGCCAAGATGAAATGGTAGAGTGGACTCGATGGGCCGAATGGCCAAATTCTACTCCTAAGTCTTATGGTCTAAAGTAATACAAAGTTCAAGGCAGTTTTGTAAATCTGCTTGTAGGAGTGTACTTGTACTTTGAACAGTGTACCTGGTGTGATGTTGCTTATTAGATCCAGAGCAAGTGCAATGATCTGACAGGTGTTGGGTCATTGCCGATTGTCAGCTGTCACCATCTGACCAGTAATTTCCTGATGGTGATAATAGTGAATCTGCCATTATAGAAATGCTGCTTTAATGATAACTAGCTACTTGTGCATTTCAGGGGTAGAAATCTGCAAAGTCTATCTGTCTAATGAGGGAGAAAAGTGTGGACCTGACATTTGCCAGTGGCCATAAGAGCATGTTTTCTGTTATTCTATTTCTTTTTCTTCTTTTTAAAATAATTGTGTCATGTTTCCTATTGAGACTGCTGTTCCTTTTTAGTGATTGATCAATCTGCTTACTTTGGGTTTCATTTTGATTTGCCATTCCAACTGTTATTCCTCTATAGATTGACATCAAAAATGTGCTTGACAGATGGAAATTTTCTTGTTTTCTCTCAAGGACCTGTAAGAAAGTACCTTGGAAATAGTTATAGAAAGCTGCATCAGAAATAGATCAAAATTGATTTTATTTTGTAAAGCAACTGGCTTTAATCATGCACGATGCAAATGCAAACTGCAAGGAATTGATGATTTCTGTAGGTTTATGTAGGTTACATTTTTACACTTGTTTTGGCCGAGTCAAAAGGTGGATGAAAATGGTAAGTACTTAAGTGTATTAATTAGCCTCTTAGGCAAGTTTCATTTACCTGACCGTATTTTCTCCTGAGGGAATGCTGCATAGATTTAATTTTAGCATAAAGCCTTGCACCTGCGTCTAACAATTCAAAACCTAATCCTCGTTGCATCAGCACACTGCAGTCTCTTAGCAGCTCCAGCAGCTGAGTTCTCAGATCTGAAGTCTGCAGTGTTGTAACCTTAGGTCCAACACACAATGTGCAAAATATCCAATATTCTAGCTTCAAAGGTAAATGCATCTAAGTGCCCCATAATCATTAAGCAATAGTTATCAATTTCACTTCAGTGACTAAATACCCCTGGTAATTAAGTTTCACTTATCTATTCAACTTCTGGGGTAAGGTGATTCAGTATATTTGACGAACAGACATTCTGCTGTAACAGATGATTCCTCCCATCTGCACCTATGGTGTGGCTTCTGTTTCGAGGCTTGCTGGGAAATTGATAATCTGTATAAAGAGAACCAACCCAGTTACTGGAATTCTGTTAAATGCGGTGTCACTTGGAAAAGATAATAGAAAAGTTATCTGGCGAATATGTTATTCCAGTGTCAAGATAATAGATAAAATTTTTAAATGTGCCCTGCTGCAATGTACAATTGCGAACTCAATCTTGATTAGGTAGTGCAGTAACCTCTTGGCTTTTATGTCCAATAATATAATTTTAAGGAATATTTTTAAGTTAATTCATTTGTGAATCTTATAACAGAAACCATGATAAAATGTGATTATATAATTATAGAATGTAATAATACTGACTGAATGATATGCGAAGGTGTGAGTTTACACAAAGGAAGGGCAATGGATACATTGTGATATAACAATACTAGATGATATAAAGCACAGATAATATTATAGTTTAACTTTAAAAAGCAATTTAAGTTTGTCCAAGATATGTTGTCATTTGATCTTATTTCAAATGACGCTTTGACGATACCCAAAACAGTTTGGCCTTAAGAGGTAGTGCTGAGCAAACTTGTGGGCCTGAGGATAGATAAGTCCCCTTGTCCTGATGGAATGCATCCCAGGGTCTGAAAGAAATGGCAGAAGTTATAGTAGAGGCTTTGGTGATGATTTACCAAATTTCTCTGGACTCTGGGCAGGTCACAGTGGATTGGAAGATAGCAAATGTCACGCCACTGTTCAAAACAGAATATAGGCAAAAGGCAGGTAAATATAAGCTAGTTTTTTTAGCATCTGTAATTGGGAAAATACTTGAAGCTATCAATAAAGAAGAAATAGCGAAGCATCAGGAAAGAAATGGATCCATCAGACGCAGAATGGATTTAGCAAAGGAAGGTCCTGTTTGACAAACTTACTGGAGCTCTTTGAGGATATAATGAGCGCAGTGGATAGAGGGGAACAGATGGACATATTTACTTAGATGTCCAGAAGGCGTTTGAAAAGGTGCCACATAAAAGACTTATCCATAAGGAAAGGATGCATAGAGATGTGAGTGATGTATTAGCATGGATAGAGAATTGGTTAGCTAATAGAAAGCAGAGCATGGGTGTTACTATGGTTGGCAATCAGTGATAAGCAGTGTGCCACAGGGGTCGGTGCTGGGCTCATAACCATTCACGATATAAATTAATGATCTGGAAAAGGGGACTGAGTGTAGTGTATCCAAGTTTGCTAATAATACTAAATTGAGTGGAAAAGCAAATTGTGCAGAAGATACGGAAAGGCCACAAAGAGATATAGATAGGTGAGGTGAGTGGACAAGGGTCTGGCAGGTGGAGTACAATGCTGGTAAATCCGAGGTCATCCACTTTGGAAGGAAAAAAATGAAAGAGCAGATTATTATTTAAATGGAAAAAATTGCAGCATGCTGCTATGCAGAGAAACTTGAGAGGGCTTGTGCATGAATCACAAAAGGTTGGCTTGCAGGTGCAAATGGAATGTTGGCCTTCATTGCTGGGGGATTGAATTTAAGAGCAGGGAGGTCATGCTGCAACTGGGTACTGGTGAGGCCGCACCTGGAGTACTGCGTGCAGTTCTGGTCTCCTTACTTGAAGAAGAATATACTGGCAACATACATCAAAGTTGCTGGTGAACGCAGCAGGCCAAGCAGCATCTGTAGGAAGAGGTGCAGTCGACGTTTCAGGCCAAGACCCTTCGTCAGGACTAACTGAAGGAAGAGTGGGTAAGGGATTTGAAAGTTGAAGGGGGAGGGGGAGATCCAAAATGACAGGAGAAGACAGGAGGGGGAGGGATAGAGCCAAGAGCTGGACAGGTGATAGGCAAAAGGGGATACGAGAGGATCATGGGACAGGAGGTCCGGGAAGAAAGACAAGGGGGGGGGGTTGACCCAGAGGATGGGCAAGAGGCATATTCAGAGGGACAGAGGGAGAAAAAGGAGAGTGAGAGAAAGAATGTGTGCATAAAAATGAGTAACAGATGGGGTACGAGGGAGAGGCAGGGCCTTAGCGGAAGTTAGAGAAGTCGATGTTCATGCCATCAGATTGGAGGCTACCCAGACGGAATATAAGGTGTTGTTCCTCCAACCTGAGTGTGGCTCCATCTTCACAGCAGAGGAGGCCGTGGACAGACATGTCAGAATGGGAATGGGATGTGGAACCAAAATGTGTGGCCACTGGGAGATCCTGCTTTCTCTGGTGGACCTGATGGCATGAACATCGACTTCTCTAACTTCCGCTAAGGCCCCGCCTCTCCCTCGTACCCCATCTGTTACTCATTTTTATGCACACATTCTTTCTCTCGCTCTCCTTTTTCTCCCTCTGTCCCTCTGAATATGCCTCTTGCCCATCCTCTGGGTCAACCCCCCCCCCTGTCTTTCTTCCCGGACCTCCTGTCCCATGATCCTCTCGTATCCCCTTTTGCCTATCGCCTGTCCGGCTCTCGGCTCTATCCCTCCCCCTCCTGTCTTCTCCTGTCTTCTCCTGTCATTTTGGATCTCCCCCTCCCCCTCCAACTTTCAAATCCCTTACTCACTCTTCCTTCAGTTAGTCCTGACGAAGGGTCTCAGCTTGAAACGTCGACTGCACCTCTTCCTACAGATGCTGCTTGGCCTGCTGCGTTCATCAGCAACTTTGATGTATGTTGCTTGAAGTTCCAGCATCTGCAGAATTCCTGTTGTTTAAGAATATACTGGCTTTGGAGGCAGTGTAGAGGAGGTTCACCAGGTTAATTCTAGAGATGAGGGGGTTAGACTATGAGGAGAGATTGAATTTTCTGGATTGTACTCACTGAAATTCAGAAGGTTGAGAGGAGATCTTATAGAACAATATAAAATTATGAAAGGGATAGACAAGATAGAGGCAAGAAAGTTATTTCCACTGGTAGGTGAGACTAGAACTAGGGGACATGGCCTCAAGATTTGAGGGAGTAGATTTAGGATGGAGATGAGGAGGAAGTACTTTTCCCAGAGGGTGGTGAATCTGTAGAATATTCTGCCCAATGCAGCATTGGAGGCTAATTCAGTAAATATTCTTAAGACAAGGTAGAATAGATTTTTGCATAGTAGAGGAATTAAAAATTATGGGGAAAAGGCAGGTAGGTGGAGATGAGTCCATGGCCAAATCAGCCATGATCTTACTGAATTGTGGAGCAGGCTCGATGGGCTAGCTGGCCTACTCCTGCTCCTATTTCTTATGTTATTCTTATGTTCTTATCGTACTTTGGTTGAAACATGAAGGAAAGAGTTGAGTCCTGGTAAAACTGAGTCAGTGGAGTGAAGGGAAACCTTCACTGTCTTGAATCATAACATATACAAAAAAGATCATTGAGGTTGGAGACCAGTCCTCTCAGTCCCAGGAGACTTTTGAATGAGTAGTACAGGGCCCAATGATATCCAACTTTTTCATCAATGGCCTTTCAATTTCAGGTGATTATGCATTGCTCAAGTTCATTCACAACTCTTGAACTGTCCCTGACTGCATGTAGCAAAATTTGACAGCATTCAAGGATGAGATGATAAGTATCAAGTACTGCTGGTGATATGTAAATTGCATCCATATCACACAAATGTCTAACAAAGGCCAATGAAAAATAATCTAATCCTATACTCCTGACATTTAGCTGAAATAGAATCAGTTAGGTCCCTCCATTTACTGCCCTGGAAGTCACCATTGATCAAAAACTTAACTGGATCAACCACAGCTGTTCATTTGATGAGCATTCAAATCACTCACTCCTTCTTCTATGGGCATACCTTAACTGTGTGATTTCCTATCTATAAAATACACAGCAGTTACTTGCTTAGAATCTCCCAAACTTGTGACTACAATCATGGAAAGGGAAAATGGTGATGTGTACATTGGAACACAAATGCCTACAAATTTTCCTCCAATTTATACACCTGCCTGATTTAGAAATTATTTATCTATCACCATACTGTGTCTTAATTCTGGAACCCAGCAACATTGTGGGAATACTTTTACCAGAGAGATTGCAGTATCTGACAATTGTACACTGACACCAATTCTCAAAGCAACATCAAAACTGAGGTCCTGTGTTGTGGCCCTACCACCACCCTTATCCATAAATTAAAACAAGGCTGAAAAGTAATAAAATATCTGAAATTAAAAGTAAATATGAACCACTCAGGAAGTAATACCATTTTGCTGGAAAGAGAAATAGAGTTAATGTTTCAAATTAAAAACATTTTGTCAGTAAACAAAAATCCTTCTGTTGACTTGACAGTTTTTGAGTTTAATGAATCTTGACCTTAATGTTCAATTTTTAAAACCTTTTTGTATAGCTACATAAATTCATGAATATTGACTTTAACAAAGATAT